>NC_051076.1:44748869-45059286 GCF_004664715.2 Peromyscus leucopus
CTTGTGAAAAGAAATTAAAGAAAAGCCTAGAGCCAAGTGTGGTGGTACATACCTTTAATTCCAACACCCCAGAAGCAGAGGCAGAGGCAGGCAGATCTCTGAGTTTGAGGCCAGCCTGGTTTTCAGATTCAGTTTCAGGACAGCAAAGGTTAGGCAGTGAACGAAACAAGAACAGAAAGCTGATCATGTAATTGAACAAGGGTGCCATGTTCTAGCTCCAGCAAGCAGTAGAACTTGGTAGCTTCGGCCATGTGGTCCTGGATTTAGAGTTAAGGATGGAAGAAAGAGGTTATGGAATCTTCTTCTGTGACTAAGAAAAGCTGCTGAGGCCAGGCACGGGTCAAGAGTGTCCCTGAATGAGGCCTAGAGAGGTCATTACATGAAGCCTGGATTGCCTTGGAGATCCCAAGATGTTGGAGATGCCAGAGCTGTGGGACACCTGCCAAGGAAAGCTCTAACAAGGAGTGGAACCAGTCCAAGAGAAAAAGTTTGTTGCAGTCAACAAAACTGAAAAGAGTTGGAGATCTGTAGAGCATTTTGACATCAAACATAGAGATGCAGAGTTTGGAGTTTGCTCAGATGGTTTTCAGTCTTGCCTTGGTCAAGTATTTCCTCACTATGCTCCCTTCCCTATGTTTTGGAACAGTAATATATATTCTGTACTGCTATATGTTGTAAGCATGTGATCTACTTTTTTATTTTGATTTTACAGGGGATTTCATGAATTTTACAGGAGATTTTTATGAATCTCAAAAGAGATTTGAGCTTCAGACTTTTCAGCAGGTGTGAGACTATGATTTATAATAATTACAGACTATGGGGACTTTTGAAGTTGAACTGTGTACATTTTTGCATTATGATATGGCTACAGGTCTTTGGAGCCAGGGAGTAGGATATGATGGTTTGAAACAAAATGCCCCACAAAGGGAGAGACACTGTTAAGAATTGTGGCATTGTTGGAGTTGGTGTGGCCTTGTTGGAGTGGGTGTGCCCTTGTTAGAGTACATGTGTTCTTGTTGGAGTGGGTGTGTCCTTGGTGGAGGAGGTATCTCACTGGGAGGTAGTCTTTGAAGTCTCAAGTATGCTCAATCCACGCCCATTGTCTTAGACACTTCCTGTTGCCTGCAAGATGTAGGACTCTGAGCTACTTCTCCAGCACTATATCTGCCTGCATACTACCATGTCCCACAATGATGATAATGGACTCAACCTCTGAACTGTAAGAGAGCTACGCCAATTAAATGTTTTCCTTTATAAGAGTTGCCATGGCCATGGTGTCTCTTCACAGCAATAGAAAGCCTAAGTAAAACAACAAGTTTTCAACAAGAGTTGATGCAATTTCTACTGCTGCTGCTACAGGAAAATGCAAAAAGATGAAAATCAAAGCATAGAATAAACAAACTTGTAAGACTGGTTCATTTATTCAGAATTAATTGTGTTTTCTTGAGGCCTAGACAGGAACAGAAGCTTTTGAGAGATTTTAGGAGTTTTACTCCAAACCCTTTAATCTAAATGAAAAGTAAGAAATAGTTCCAGAAATTAATTTCCAAGGGATTCTTGGATTCTCTGTCTCTGCACCACTACAGTTTTAATGGCTTTGTTGACAAGAACCTCATACAATAGGATTTATCTGCAGTGTACAAACAATGAAAATGAGTCTTAGAGAAGATGAACTGAAAATTTTCCCAGGGTTAAGAATTCTCAAAAACAAAGTCTCAACTGCTTCTGTATAAAATGCAATATATATAGGAGAAGCAATTTTATAGTAAAACACATGTTCAGGTCATTGTATTCATAAACATTTTTTTATGAAAAAACATAGGATTAACACTCTGATCCCAGAGAGGCTGAAATTAACTCTATTACTAATTCTTTGATAGACACAACTGTAATGGGTGGGAGGTGTAACCCACAAAGTATACAAGATGACCGGGGTGTCACTGATGTGGGGAAGTTTTAAAATCAAGAGCACTATAGTTTCATAAGCCTAGAGCACTACTTCGTGAGATTTTGGAGTGACATTAAAAATGATAATGCTTCATCTGCCAACAAATTCTGGCTTCTTTCTCCATGGAACACTATTCAAGAATATCCAGTGTTTTATAGGTTCTCAGTTATTTTTTAAGTTACAAATAAACAAAGACGTTCCATTTCAGAGACTGGTTGGCTGGGATGGGGTAGGGCTTGGGGATGGGATGCAGGCTGGTTTGTCTCTTTGACAGTATTTATCACCGGGACTTTGACAAATTTAATTTTTGCGTGACCTTGATGTTTGATGCAAAGAAGATAGGAGATTGCAGACTTGGACCTTTATAAAGATAGCCTTAAGATTCTCAGGTTTCTTGGGTAAAATGATTATATTGCTTTGGCACTTCATATTTCTCCATCAGCCAGCATCCTCAGTGACTGCCATGTATCTTCGTGTATACTTTAAAAGCATCTAAATAGTCAGTAAAGGTTATTACTCCCCTTTGAATACCTTCCTCATCCTTTCTCTGGTTTTCATTTTTTCATGGCCATAAATAACAAAACAGTCTTTCCTTTGGGTTAAAATTAGAAGCCAAAAGCCCTCTGCCATCCATTTCCCCAGGAAAGCTCCATGGAAACAGTGCAAAGGGAGATTTTGATGACTCTTCTTGTGGTCAGAATGCAGCCCCTTCGTTTCACATTCTTCCCACTTCTTATGGTTCAGAGCCTTTTTTCTACCACCTGTGGTTTCTATTTCTCTCATCTGAGGACTTATTCATCTCACTTATGAGGTGGGGTAATAACGTCTTTCCATTAAGTTCCCTTCCAAAGATGAATCCCCCTTACCTAGATTACATAACTTTTCCATTTATCAAAAATGATCATATGTCTCAGTCTCTAGAACATAATCATGACAGAGAAAGTTCTATTTAGGGCATCGTAAATTCATTCCAGGAAAAGGTCTGATTATAACCATTTTCTTCACCTTACCCCAAAGTTAAAGCCATCCTTTTAGCTGTGTCCCTGACAAAATGGACATCTCTTTTAATGCCCTAGTGTCTAAATCTGGAGGATAGTTACAAAAGCTTCTGAGGACTCCTGACCACACAGAAGGAACATTATTCAGTCCACAGGGATCTATTAAATACCTAGTGTACCATTCTCTTAGCATGTGGGAGGAAATCATGACCTAGGAACGCAATGAAAAAGGATATGTTGCTTACTGTGTAAGTCATCTCTAATCCACTCTGTGGTAAGGAAACAACCCTGCTCTAATGTATCCTGTTGCCTGAAACAGAGATTTGTCAGGTCCGGAGGGGAGTTAAGAGGTGGTCTAAACTTCTAATGGGAGATGGAAAACCCACAATACAAAAAGGTTAAGTGGCTTTATCCAGGAGACTCAAGTTAGTAGTAAAGTTCACTACACTATGAATCCATGAGTACATAGAAGTTCAGGAGTTTTAGACTGTTCCATGCTGTCCTCCTGACTGAATCTAAATTACAAGTTGGAGATAATTCAATGATGCTTCGCTAATGCAATGCCTTAGTGATACAATGCTGCAGACTGTTCTGTTTTCACTAAATGCACTGGAATTGGGCAGTTAATGTATACAAAATTACACATCAGAGGCAAAGTTATTGTTCATAGATTCTCAGGTTGAAAGAGAAAAGACAGATCACCCTGTATGCATGTTTTGTTAAACAAACCTCCATTGTGTGTGCAGCCAGCGACTCTTCGGCACACCAGTATTAGATAAATTGCCTTATCCTTACTCTGCAGAACAACTACTAGTTACCAATTTTCCCATTAGCCACTTGTCTGCCCCATTATCTCAATCTTTTTCTGCGCAATTTGCTGAGCCATTATGCCCACACTGGAAATGAGAAAAACTCCACTCAGTATTTCGGAGAAAATTGCTTCCAGTAATTTGAATATGCTGCAGTATATTAAAAAAATTGAGATAAATTTCCCTTCTCTTTCACTTTTCCTTGATCTTTAGTGATTTCTGTCATTCTTCTCCTTTCTGTCAGCCTAACCTTATCCACAACTAACCCTAAGTCATTGAAAACACTTAAGTGGCATCAAACAGTCTACTTTGGGTTGGTCTCCTAAACAGCTTGTATTATTTCATACCTACATAGTTAGTGAAAAACTCTGGGCCCTCCTTAATGTCTCATCGCCATCAAAACCTGGGCTTATCATAACACTATTGTACACTTGTGTAGTTTACCAAAGGGTAAGAACTACACTATAATATTCGAAGGCAAAGTGACTTGTTTGTTTTGCATCACATATAATATAGGCATGTCTATTAAAAATAAATAAGCAAAGGAAAACAGTGTTCAGCCCATCAAAGCTCAAACACAGTGTTTTCTAATACTCTTGGCAGGGAATGCTAAGTTAGGAACAATGGAACTGTCCAATCCTTCGGGAAGCTAAACATCTGGAAAAGGAGAACAGCTTTCTCCCTGTCCTCAAATGAACAGTGGAAAAAGAGAACAGCTTTCTCCCCATGCTCAATAGCAGTTGTTCACAATTCAGGAAGTAGTTCACTCTACCTAGATATTGAATTTTTTATAAGCACTTTTTCCTAAATAAAAGTTGTGATTTGGTTATAGTGTTTTTATCGTGGTGACAATCAGCATCTTTAATGTGGTGCCCATTGTGTCCAGCAAGCTAGGGTTTACTTGTCATTATTGGGTATCTGATGGAAGGTCAGTGTGTTCTTCAGATTAGATTAGAACCTAAGGTCATAGGTGTCAGATGAATGAAGGGTGAAGTGATAAGAGGCTCCACATAGAAAATGAGCAAGCTACTCTGGGGAAAGCTTTACACACAGAAGAAAAGAAAAAGAAGGAACAGAAGAAAGAGGAGCAAAGAGAAAACCATGGGGCAATGGGGACACTAGTTTGGCTGTTTCATTTGAGGCAGCTTGGTTTGCTGTGATGTAAAACCCTTCAGTTCATTAGCTCTCCCAGGTACATATACAGATTTCTATTTCCCTGGTAATATCTATGTACCTACTTTGTGCAAATGAAGACAGTTTTCTGTTGTTGAATAGATGAGTAATGTAAGATTGTATGCATTGAGGTGCAGGGGATAAAGAAAAGCATCTAACACTTAGGAAGCAGGAACTCAAGCAGAGTGGAAACATTCCAACCCAACCTTATTGTTGTGGGATGTCATTCTGTATGCTGTGAATATGTGTGGCACTGACTGCTTGATAAATAAAATGCTGATCGCCCAATAGTCAGGCAGGGAGGATAGGCAGGGTGAGCAGACGAGGAGAATTCTGGGAAGAGGAAGGGCTGAGTCAGGAGTTGCCAGGCAGACACAGAGGAAGCAAGATGACAAGGCAGAACTGAGAAAAGGTACCAAGCCACATGGCCAAACATAGATAAGAATTATGGATTAATTTAAGTGTAAATGCTAGTCAGTAATAAGCCCGAGCTAATGGCCAAGCAGTTATGAATAATATTAAGCCTCTGAGTGATTATTCTATAGGCAGACCATGGGACTGTGGGGGCCTGGCAAGACCATAGAACACTTCCGACTACACTTTATCCTCAGAATCCACAGGAAGTGGGGATGGCTGCTGGAACACACAGGACATAAAACAAGTTTCAGAGATGTTTTTGCCTAAAACTTAGGGGAAGACACAGCTTCCAGAGAAGCATCAGTTACCAACGGACTCTCAGAAAGAGTGCTGTGAACTGAAATAAAATTATCAAAACATGCTTTCAGAGACACATAGATGAATACAAAGAAATTTTACTAGAATGGACATGGAAGTAGCTTGGAGTTTTGGTAACAAGACTGTGCATCCTCATATTGAAAGACCATCAGAGAAGGAACTTGAGGAGTTAAAAATGCCTTTGTTTGGTCTAGAGAAGCCCTTTGCAGGTGATAAGGGGCAGCAACTGAACTTGAGTCCCATTTGCTTTCAGAGTTCCTTCTCTGAGCAATTATAAGGAGGCAGGAAGGAGTGGGGATAAAATCTCAATGGAAATTGCTTTCCCAGTTGTGTTTTATGAAGTAGAGACATTCTAGAAGTGTTTTCTATGATGCTCTCTGAAACGGTACTTCTTTTAAACTTCCTTGTGTAACTTGAAAGCATTAGTTTATCTCCTGGTACCTTATAGAGATGTCAGACCCTTTGAATTTAGCCTGAATGTTCAACCTAACAACCCATGAAAGAAGCTTTTATGGGGGGAGAAAAGGGGGGTATGGGGGGAAAGGAAGGAAGAGAAGATGAAGAAAGAAGTACTTTACTCTTCAATTTTGGCAATGTTCAAAAGATGTAACTTTGATATTTGTTGAGTTGGCTACGCTAGAGTACACAGTTATTAAGTTAAACACTAATCAAGATGCTGGTATGAAAATGTGTTTGTAGCTATGATTACTACTTGAAGTTTAAATAAAGGAGATTATCCTTAGTAATGCAGATGGCCTTCACCCAATCAGCTGAAAGGCCTTAAGAGCAAAATCAATTTACACTGATAAAGAAATTTCCCTCAAGACTACTGCATCAGCTTCCCCCTGGAGACTCTCCAACTTGCCAGCCTGTCCCAAGGCTTTGAACTTACCAGCCATACAAACCAACAGGGGATGAACCCTAGAAATATATTTGCTTTATTCATATATAGATATAGATATAGATATAAAACACAACACACACACACACACACACACACGTGTGTGTGTGTGTGTGTGTGTGTGTGTGTGTGTGTGTGTGTGTTTGCTCATGGATCTGTATTTTACTAGTTAAACTTTTATAGGCAACTGAAACAGTAGAAACAGATTGTTCTATACTATGGGTCACAAGTTTGCCTCACCCTGACAAATATAAGCATGATAAAGAAGCAAAGGGACTTAATTACTGGTTCTTTTTTGATAACAGACCTAATAATTTGTTTGTCATCTAGGAAATTGTATAATTTAAGAAAGGAATCAGGAACTGAAGACATGCCAAGGACAATCTGATTATTACTCAGCCCACGTTTTAGACCAGAACAGAATGAACAGTAATCATCTTGAAGAACAATAGACTCCTTCATATGGCATTAAAATGCATATCCACACCCTTCCCCTGAAATTATGAAAGCCTGGAAAGCGACAGCAATGTCTTAGCACCTTCTGCTTGTCATACGTATATAATAAATGGCTTCTAAATAAAACAATGACTAAATTTGCAACTAGAATGTTAGTAATTTAACGCATGTTGACTGCATGTCATTTATATTCCAGCCCTGTACTAAGTTTTGGGTACATGGCCATAAATATACATAAAAATTCCCTTGTGGAAGTGGGTACAGTTTACCTGAACAAGACTAAATGTGTGCCGGTGCTACCAAGAGATACACTGGGGAGAAGATTATCCTGTTAAGTCAGACTCAGTAAGTTAGCTGTTTATTTGCTACAGTGTTAAGTTTGCTTTCCTAAGCAAGGTATACTTATCATTTTTGTGGGGACAGCTTGAATAGAAGGCCCGTCGGTGTCAGAACTAGCCTGTGTCCTGGCATTACAGCCAAGTATAAGACACTGGGCACATTGCTTAACATCTCTGCCCCCGAGGCTTCCCAACAGTGAAATAGAAGAATTCCTAACTGGCAAGGATGTGTGTATCAAATAAACGATAGCAACGAAGCTAGTTGCTTAGTGCCCAGCCTGTAGAAAGTTAACCGCAAACTGGTTTTACAGACTTTGTATTGCAAAACTCCACACAGTTACGGGGGTGACAAACGCCTTTAGCGAAATAACCAGCCCAAAGGAGCTTCCTGGCTTTGTGACTTTTAAAATGTGCTCAGACATTCCTTATCCAAGGGGAAATCCCACACCCTGTAAAGAGAAAGTCACAAGAAAGATAATGTAAACAGAGATGCTAATTACGGGTTCCTTATAGAGTCCAAGCGCTACAGCCTTGTCGACTTGGAAGAAGCTCTGGAGATCACTCAGAGCTCATTTTGTGTATATTACAAAAGCGAAGCGACATCCGCCAGAGCACAAAGCAGGCGGCACAGTGAGCCCACCCTGCAGTTCAGATGCACTGTATTCTGCTCCCTGTAGTTGATTTTCACACGCCAAGGTTATGACATAGGAGACTGGGAGCTGTAAGCGGGCGTCCTGTCTCTCTGCTACCTGCCATGTTCCAGGCACCACTTTGAAAGCTTTGCCCGTGGTTTCTCCCTTCACTCGAAACACTTTAGGTCCAGACTTTCTTTTAAACCATTGTCCAAGTGTGTTGTGGGTAGCCATTCCAGTTTTGATCTAGAAGTTCCAACCCCCATTGAGGCTTCAGTAACTGTCACGCCTACATGGTGGAGCTGAGAGGACCCTGAAGACCCAAGATCCGGATGGGCTGGCTCCCTTGGTTCCTGGACCCTGGACGCTGGAGGTAGACCGAGCAGAGTTCTCCAGAGAACACCGAGGGACTGCACTATACCTTTCCCAGACCCTGTAACCTATCCCTTCACTTGTAAGTTACCCCACAAAATAAACCTCTCTTTTAACTACATCCTGTTAGTGAGGTATTTTTCTTATTTCATTTTGAGGAGGCATGAGTATTAGAGGTAGTAAGCAACCTCTCCAATGGATTCTCACATCACTAAGGAAAGGGCATTACCCAGCTGCCTGTAAAAGGCCACCACTGTCATTTATTTCTCTTTGCCAAGCAGGTATGTTAAATGCAAAGAGAAGACGCATAAAGGATATGATGAGGCCACCTTTTCTCCATTAAGAGTACACAGGAGGATACTGTTGTGAGCGACAAGAAACACAGAGAAGTGGAGTAGTTGTCTTAAGAATAGATAGCACAATTGCACTAATAATTAATAATTTCCCACAAGTATTCATTCCAGAAAGTGTTGAGAAGTTGAAATAGAAAACTTGGTTCTAACCCATATTAACCATATAACCTTACGCTTGCTACAGGCTGTGGGTAAGCTTCAGTACATTTTATATGATGCAAGAGGCTTTACTTACTTTCGTGTACTTTTTCCTATTAATGCTGACAAAAAAAGAGATTTTGGATACAGATAAGAAAAACATACAATTCTATTTTAAAAATCTGATATTTTTACTAGAAACAGAAGTATTTGAAGACAGACTTTTTGCGAACAGTTCCTAGATTATTTACTGATATTGACAGTAACCACTGGAAGACATTGTTATAACCTGGAACAAGACACATACAAGACAAAGAGGGACTTTGGGAGAGGGTCCAGTCCAAAGCCTGTTACTATGTACCCCAGAAAATAAAGGCTCTGAGAGGTGGGCAGAGGGACCCACTCTGATTTACCCACCACACTCTGAACAAGCAAGGACTACAATACAGGTTTTTTGCCTGGGGAGGTGGGGTGGAGCTTTACCTCTTTTTCGTTTGTTTACAAATGTTGTTTGACTTTTTCTGCAGCTTAATTAGTCAAACATGTCTTTCTTGTCACATAATTTAGAAGAAGTTTTCTTGGTTGAATGTATTCAGTGGCCAGACAGCGTCCTGAGACATCAGGCGGATGAGAGACATGAGGTCATAAGGAACTACCCCAAGTGACCACCACTGCTCTCATTGCTCAAGGATGTAACCATACACAGCATGACTCTTTCCTTTTTTTCTGTGGTTATTCAAAAGGTGAGAGAGCACCAGCCATTGAGAAACTTCTGGGGAGAACAAAGGACCCCACATGAGACATCTTTTCCCCTTGAGTTCATTACAAACCAAAGGAAGGCGATGATCTTTTCAGGGGTGTTAACCACACCTCTTTCCTTCTCAGATTCTTTTTTTGCTTCCACCCACAGGGCACATTTTCTAAATAAGACTATTTAGTCACTGTCTAAAAGGAAGCACCTAAGGCTAGTAGTTGCCTATTTCATGTGTTAAAACATTAATTTCAAAACCTTTACGTAATCCCAATAGATCATAAATCAACAACAGACAGTATTAGTAACATGCATACACTTCTAAACTTGTAGGAAATTCTAAGAGCTTCTCATACTCTGACTGTGACCTCTTATAGCCACCAGTACAGATATTAAAGACAAGGCATCCTTTCCTCAGAATAGAAACTAGAGATTGGAAAGTGCACTTTAAATATGTACAATAATAATGGTTGAAAATTCTATGCCCACCCCTGTAACGTCTACTGGTTGGTTGCTCTGTTACATGCATCCTTTCCATCATAGGTGAGCCCCCTATGGAAATGCCTTTCATTTTAATGTCTCAACCTCACTTGTTCAGTGCAGAAACTGTGCTTGTCTTTGTTCAGCCCCTTTCACTGGCCCCTACGATTCCACTGCAACTGATTCCTCATAACCACTTCTTTGTTCAACGCCTACTGATTCTGGTATATTCCCCAGAGGTTTCCAAGATACATAAAATTACTCTTCCACACAGTACTGCAGATGTGCATGGATCTGCTCTTCACTGAAGTCACAACCCCAAACCTTGTAGCCACCCTGGTCTCAAACCTGTTCCACTGGTGTCACTGTCTCTAGAAAGTGTCTCGTTAGTCAAATCCCAATTGGAATGTGACAAAGATGGCGAGCAGAAGAATCTAGCAAAATACAATGACATTCTTTTCACTCAGGCTCCCTTCTCTTCTGACCATGTTGTTTGTGGATAGTCCTTTCTCATTTAGTCACATGTCTTCAGACTATGTTATAAAAGTCTTGCTCATCTTCATACCACTTCTTGAAGAAACATACATCTCCATTGTTTGAATCTGAATACAAGATTTGAATTTAGTACTGCCTAGTGTTGTTGAGTTTATATCCCAGGTTAATAATATATTGCCTGTTTTTTGTTTTCACTTAAATTAAAATTTTAGCTGATATATAGCATAATTGCATTCATTTATGAGGTATCATGCTATGTTTTGATACATGCACATATTTTGCAATTTAAATAGATTTGAATCAACAGAAGCATATCTACCTATAGGGTGGCTACAGATAATAACAATGCACTGCATATTTCATAAAGCTCGGAGAAAGTTTCCACTTCTTACCAGCAAACACTTACGCTTGACTCTCATTTCACCCAAGATGCCTGCCCACCCATGCACTATCCACCATGTCAGTACTGATACATACCTAAAAAAAGACTAGACTTGAAGGAAGTGGTCATGCTGAAAAACAGAACTGAAAATTGAACATGTATTTTTAGAGAAAGTGGCCTCTGGCTCTGTCCAGCATGGATGTGAACACCATCCTCCACAAAGGCATCGCCAAGGAAATACTGTTGGTATAAATGAATGAATCTTTACCCTTCTCCTCCAAAACACAGCCCCTTCTACACCAAGTCAAGATTAACAGACCCAAGGAGAGTGATGGGCAATTAGAAAATCTGTTTCCCCATAAAGCTGCTCTATTTCCAGTTCTAACATTTGTTTCAGTTCTGTCCACCAGATACTGGTTAGAACAAATACCTACCTTCCTATTTCCTGTCCTTACTGACTTTGCCTGAAGTATTGCTAATCCGTATCATATCACCCTATACCAGGTAAGCTTCTCTCTCTCTGTAATCTAAGCTTAATCTAGTTCATCCACTTAGCAGGTGGTATTTTGCCCTACAACAGGCAATGCACTTAGCATAGGTACTAAATTTAGTGTGTTTTTATTCATATCTCATTCTAGAAAGTATTATAAATTAAATATAACCTTATGCAAGGGAAGAAAAGGAAAGAGAAAAGTGGAGGGGGTGGTAATAAGGCATGGAAACAAGACAAAGGCTGTAAGGCAGAACCAAGAAAGAAACTTAGAAATGTATCCCATAAGAAGCCATAAATTCCCTATGTTTTGGTCAAAGCTAACTTTAATTTTGTTCAGTAAGGACAAAGTGGAGATGAGGATGACCCATTGTCCTGGTTAGCTTCAATGGTCTACTTGACATAACCTAGAGTTATCTGAGAAGTAAGTCTTGACTGAGTAAATGTTCATTAGCTTGGCCTCTGGGTATGTCTGTGGAGGGTTGTCTTAATTGTGCACTGATGTAGGGCAGCCCAGCCCACTGGGGTAGTACTATCCCTAGGCAGGGGAACCTAGGACTCCATAAGAAAGACAGCTGAGGATGAATCAGCAAGCAGTGTGACTCAATGGTTTCTGTTTCAAGGTCCTAACTGAGAGCCTGCCCTGATTTCCCTCAATGACAGACTGTGACGTGGAAGTGGAAGCATAAGCCGAATGTGCCCCCTCTTAGTTGCTTTTGGTCAGAGTGTTTTCAATCAAAGCAACAGAAAGGAAACAAACCCTCGTGGATCTCTCAATAAAATGTGTCCCTAACCTACAAAAGACAGAATTGCTCAGAAGGACTACTCTGCTTGGCCCTAAAAGCACAGAAATGTTTCCCATGAGCTTTTATGTGGAAATAAAAATGGTCAAGTGGCTCTCCTATTCAATATCAATGACACCCTGAGTTTCTCTCTGATGATGCATCTTCCCTTTCATCCAGGCATTCTCCTAAAAATGGTGCCCTACCTTCCAATTCAGTTAGTGCCATTCTTGCAGTAACTGCCTGTGATACTAAACTTCTGCCCCCACAGCCTTTTGGAAACTGCCTCACAAGTAAAGTCAGGGTGCCTGTGACTTCACACTGAACGACTGCTTCAAAATATTACCGGTCCCACCTGGGCCTGGTCTCTCTCTCTCTCTCTCTCTCTCTCTCTCTCTCTCTCTCTCTCTCTCTCTCTCTCTCTCTCTCCCTCCTCCCCCCCCTCCTCTCTCTCTCTCTCTCTCTCTTCTCTCCCTCTCTCTCTCTTTTTTCTCTTTCTCTCTCTCTCTTCTCTCTCTCTCTCTCTCTCTCTCTCTCTCTCTCTCTCTCTCTCTCTCCACACACACACACACACACACACACACACACACAAAGAGAGATGCCCTGACATGGCTGTCTCTGTGCTCAAGCACCCACTAACACCAGTCACACGGAGACTGAATGTGTCTACCTGTTCCTAAGTGATCACGTCCAGCATTCCTTTCCTCTCATGTCCGCTCTCAAGTTCAGACATGAGGAACAGCAGGTTTGGTTTCCCTGACACCCTTAGTACTCCAGGATCCATATTCCCATATTCAACTCTGCCTCCAAGTTCTGTGCAGCATGATGCCTAAATCAGATTATGAGGGGAGATGCACCCCTTTATCGGCTATTTACTCACAAGATGTTGAAGTCTGCTAATGAATGCTTTTCTTAAAACTGATTAACTGTTTTCACAATCACTAGCACCATGTACTGATTTCAATTTACATTTTATTAGCCCCATTTACCATACTTAATACTAGCTCTCTGTAAATGACCTCACTGATTTCTTATCTTCCTGCATTTGCTTATTGTCCACTGTGTGCAGTTCTCTTGGTAGCTTCTCTCCAGTTTCACTCACACTTCTCGGACACACTTGGCTCCCAACCGTCAAACATCCTGGTTTACACACTGACCATGTCCAGTTCTCAGATGACCATAATTCCATGTTCTAAAAGTTACAGAGACTCAAGCCTACTGATCTTAACCCCTTGAAGTCTGTAGCCTGCAGCAGTCAGCCATCAGAATCTCAGCCTCTTGTTGTAGGTTTCATGATATCCATTCCATTCTCTTCCTGTGACTCTTCCTGTTCCTCCTTTTTAGTCGCTACACCTCTCTTATTTGAAGCCAAGTCTAGACTTCAAATCTCAGTTTATGTTCTAATTCACCAAGAGCAGCCTAGTGTTCATCAGTGTTTCATCTCTGCATGACAGCAGCTACACCAATATATCACATCATTATGTCTTACCCTTCTCTATTCCCCCAAGAGTATGACAACTCTTCTTATAAGGCAAGTATTTGACTTCAGCATGAATTAACATTTTAACATCTCTAATATCAAAATAGGAAACTTTGCCATATTTTCATAAGACAAATTATAAAATTTTAGACCATAAATTTAACCTGAATAGCTATAGATAACTGGAGAGGTAAAAAAAAGACAGGGAGGGTCAAATGCATTTGCTTGATGCCAAAAAATGCAGAAAAAGCCTGGTCTACAAATTCTATTTTTCAATAGAAATTCTATTCTGTTTTTGGTATATTTTAGAAAGTGGGTATTAAATAGACTGAAGATAAATTATGAAGAATTGGGTGTATACTGTATAATGTTAACAGACTTGGGGTGATTTCTAGTTATCGTCTTCCTCAAGAGGTTATAATGCTGAATATATGTTGTTATGGTTTTCTTATACATTATAAACAACATGACTTCAATGTGATCAAACTTCTACAAATTATGTTACCTGATGTTTTTATTTAAAATGTAAAATGATATATTTTTATTTTAACAAATTAATAGAAAATAACTATCATCAAAATGCAGAAGAAAATAAAATGGACAAGTTGGATTTCCATGATATACAACTTTATAATAGTACAGTTCTGTGAACTTCAGACAATGAATTTTGAGATGCATTTTATTTCTACAAAGTACAGACTATATACAAAGAAATAGACCTAGATAATGCTTTCTAGTGGTTTTCATCTGTATTCCAAAACACTATTCTAAGCCTTTGATTAAAATACTAAATTGACCCTGAATTCCACCAACAGCTATGTCACCTAGGATCAATTATTTAACATCTCTGAGTTTATTTCATCATGTATAATTTATAATAATAATAATAAAATACTTTTTAAATATATTGTGAAAATGTATTAAGTAACACATCTTAGAAATAATAAAATTGTTTATAAAATTAAGCCATTATTTTATGAATAGCTATAACCACCTAAGAATGAAGTCAGTCAAGACTACTTGACTCGCCGGGCGTTGGTGGCGCACGCCTTTAATCCCAGCACTTGGGAGGCAGAGGCAGGCGGATCTTTGTGAGTTCGAGCAGCTGGCTACAAGTGAGTTCCAGGAAAGCGCAAAGCTACACAGAGAAACCCTGTCTCGAAAAACCAAAAAAAAAAAAAAAAAAAGACTACTTGACTCAACTTGAGATGACCATTCTGTCACTAATATCAAATGACTTCCTCTGGCCTTGGTTACTAATGAATGCCTAAGCCTGTTGCTGTAAACAAATGGGCACTAGGACGTTTCTTAAAAAACACATGTGGCTCAAGATTAGACTTCTTCCGCTTTGTGGTCTCACATGTCTGACCACAGCAACTATTTTTAATCAGTAATTGTGCTTTTCAGTGACATCCAACTCCACACATCAGAGTCACTGTCCTTGTGGTGATGTAGAGATGTATGACACTCTTAATTGTCATATCCTTTTTGTTCAGTTGTTTTTCTTCTGTTGATGATTCCAAAACACATTTCAACTATGGCGACTTTGAAAATACAGAAGAGTGAAATGGGCATAGACTTCTCACTCCTTAAATCTACAAAAATTAAAATGAGGTAGTCAGCTGTCTTGATATAACTTATTTAACTAATAAACATGGGATGTTTCCAAAGAGAGCTTCTTCAATGACAATGAACTAACATTATTTTTAACTCTAATTGAATTAAAGCATTAATACTGAACAGTAGTTTTAATAGCCCTCTAGATTCCTAACCTAAGTTGTGTGTCTGATAACAACGCACAGTGGATGTGTGCTCTCTGCCACTCAGCAGCTTACAAAACCGATGGAGAAAACATGCTCAAAGTCAGATGAACATGGGTTCAGCTAGAGTGGCTAAAAGATCTTTTGAATGTCATATAATATTCCCAACCTGGAGTAAGACAGATCTAAGTTCAAATCCCAAACATACAATTTCAAAGCCCTATGACCCTAAACATTTTGATTATTTGTATTACTGGGACAGATGGGCTTTAATAAGACTAGAGAGAAAGTGAGGAAGGGAAGGATAGCAGGGTCATCAATTAACAATAAATAAGAAATTGAAAAGCAGCCAAGGTTAAAGGCATAGATTGTGGAGGCAGAGAGGTTTACAAAGAGTGTTGAGAAAAAGACTCTGATGGCATAAGGAACGTTATACTATCTATGACAGTGGTTTTCAACCTTCCTAATGCTGAGACCCTTTAATACAGTTCCTCATGTTGTGGTGACCCCCCAACTATAAAATTATTTTCATTGCTACTTCATAACTGTAAATTTTGCTGCTGTTCTGATTCATAATGCAATTATCTGGGTTTTCAGAGCATCTTAGGTGATCCCTGTGAAAGGGATGTTAGACCCCAAAGTGGTCACAGATTGAGAATCTCTGACCTACGTACGGTCTATACTACATAAAGCAGTGTCTTACCCTTTTCCAAATATAAAAGAAATGCATATAAGTCATTGTTAGAAACTAAGCAGTTACACAGCAAATATGTGAATTCAGTGTGAATTATTTTTCAATTTTAAATCCTTCAAAATAGGACTGAGAGATGACACAATGGGCAAAGACCTTTGCTGCTAAGCCTGATGACTTGAGTTCAAGAGAGAACCAACTCCCTCAAGACGCCCTCTGGCCTCATCACACAGTCCTTGGTAGGCTTGTATGCATGTATACATACACATACAAATAATTAAATATAAAAAATACATCAAAATAAGAAAGCCATTTGGGATTTTTTTTTCTAAGTCTAGTTAACTGGAACCTGAAGAAAGTGAAGAGGTGAACTTTGTGTGCTTATGATAACGATGCTTCAGGTAGAATGAGGAGCAAGCAAAAACCATGAACTGGTAGCACAAGGTGAATATTAGAAAAGCAATGGCTTAGGGGAATCCAGGTGCTGAGAGGTGTCGATGGGTTTGCTGAGCTTTTCCCCCTTATTGCTTACTTTTCACAAGGAGGACAATTTGAACATCACTCATGTAGAAAAAAGTTCATCTTTCTATGTATTTAAGTAACTATACTAGAGGTCACATGATAAACAATGGCAGCAGTGGGTCTTTATCTGCCAAACCCTATGCTCTTAACCAAAATGCCATGGGAAACATCTCAGTTTCAAACAATAACACAATGTGTAAATAAACCAAAGTAAACTGGGAAATAAGATTTTAAATTCAGACCTCAGACTTAGATGCTTTAGCAACAGATAGGTCTATTGCTGGCAGAAGCTTAACTACCGCTGAAGGCCCAGTACCCAGTTCTCCATGCCTGTGCACTCTTATGCTGCAAGTATTGTTGACCTGTGTGTGCTCTCTGGAAGAGGTCAGAAATGATACATGACCATATGATACAACACACACATGTGTACACACAAGCATACACACGAGTTCATGCACACACATGAGTAAACACATGTGAACATGCACATACATGGATACACACACATATGTTCATGCACAAGTGCATACACACATTCACTTATGCACACACACATAGATACACACATCTTTGTGCGAGCATGTGCACACACACCTACACACACATACCACCACCACCACCACCACCACAACAACAACACCAACAACAACAACAACTGCTGAAGCACCTAACACTATTTCTCTACATCCTTACTGGAAACAAAGAGAAAATCTGTGATAATCTTAGAAGTGATAACAAGGTATAAGTCATGTTTTATCACAGATAAGGGTCATTGTTTTTCTGCATTGAAAACTACAAGCATGTAAGTGAGAATACTTGAATATTACACAAAACAAAAATCTAAATGACCATAGCTTATGCATTAGAAGCTGATGGTTAGTCTTCATCCCCTCTGGTAAATCTAGAAGTTAGAAACTCCATCCCAAACCTTGTTGCAAAAGCATCCACACAGTTGCTACCACCACTAGCCTTGGTACAAGGACCAGAGTTGTAATGTTCACACCTAAGCCCCTGGCTACCACCTGCTGTCACTAGATGCCACAGAACCAGATGTTTCCCGGGAAACAGGCACAACTGCCACCCCGGCACCTCCCACTGGAAGAAATGCGAAGTCCCTCTTTTTCGTGTAACTAACTTCTGACTGACAAATGATTGACAGGTACTATGCATTTGTCCACGTATTAGGGGGAAAAAAGGAGTCTGGAACATACTTGATTTTTAACTTACATGTTGTGAGAACCCAAAAATGTCTTTGTCTGTCTTTTTTCCCTCTGTTCTAAAACAGGTAAGTGTTGAAGTCAATTCGGAAGATCATTCTGAAAACTTTTAAACATTCACAGTAAATGATAAATTAATTTCCTTAACTGAAACACCCCTCTTTGTAAGTTTGCGCATAGTGCTGCAAAAGACATATGGGGAAAGAAAGGAGGAACAGGGCGAGTTAACACCTCTTCCAAGCTCCACAATCGCAGCGTCTGCCATGCTGTCACTTCCTCCACTCTCAAACTGCACCCATCCATGTAGATCTTGGGTCTCCCCTACCTGCCCTCTGTGAATAAGCAGCATGGCCAGTGAAATCTGCAGATACGACGAGCGTCATCGTTATTTAATGTTGACCAGCTCCGCTGTTTCGCTCGCTAGAGTCACAGCACAGGATTATAGTCCCTACTTCATGAAGTATGACAACAGCTATGCAGTGTGAATTCCTAGCTACTTTTCCATAGCATAGCTCTGGAAGGTTGGGATGGAACCCTGACCTTCGATTACAACGCCCATCAATTACAATGGCACACAGTGACACCTAGTGGATCACAGGTATATCCTGAACTCTGAAGTTGATGGAGATAAGCAATCCTCAGCTCTCCCCTTCCCCTATAAATATTCACAGTGTTTCCAGTTTATGAATTCTGGAAGACTTTGAATGGAAACAAAATGCATACAATTTTTCTTTCTATTATAAAATATAAATTCTCAGAAGAATATTACCCAAGAAAAGTTACCTTTGAAGACTTTTATGAAAACAAATCTTCAAATGATAAATTAGCTAGTAATCGCAATTTTAAAAGAAAGACATAGGAGTGGAAATGCAGCTCAGTTGGTAGAGTGATTACCTAAAATGCATAGAACCATGCACTCCATATGCAGCATCGCATACCCATGGTGGTGGCGTGTTGTGGGATAATCTTTTTGTACACTGTGAATATGTGTCTCTGCCAAAGCACCTTCTGATTGGCTTACTAAAGAGCTGAACGTCCAATAGCTAGGCAGGAGAGGATAGTCAGGACTTCAGGGCAGAGATAGGAACTCTGGGAAGAAGAGAGGTGGGATTCACCAGCCAGACACGGTACTGAGGACAGCTAGTGAGCCACGTGGCAGAACATGGATTAATATAGATGGGTTAATTTAAGTTTTAAGAGCTAGTTAGGAAGAAGCCTAAGCTAAGGCCAAGTTTTCATATTATTAAGAAGTCTCTGTGTCATTATTTAGGAGCTCGCAGTCCAAAGAAAGTCTGACTACAGTGCAGCATGCCTGTAATTCAAATACTGGGGAGGTAGAGTCTTCAGGGTCAGAAGTTCAAGGCTATCCTCTGGTGCACTGCAATAATGAGTCCAGCCTGGGAGTACATGAGACACTGTCAATTTTTTTAAGGGGCAGAAAGTTTACAAATTCAAAATAAATTTATACACTGAAACACACCAGCCCTCCAAGAATATAGGAATATGAAAGAGAATCATTTACCAAATTTACTAGAGTAAAAGTCACAAATTTGTGGTCTCAACTGTGCTACTCGTTGACTGTGTGACCTTAATCAAATTATATGACCTCTCTGTGACTTTGTTTTTTATCTTGTAATGTAAGGTTTAGATTTAGATGACCTTTGAAAGACTGGTCACAAAGATGACAGATTTCTGTACCAGTCTCTGGACACAGAGATGCTCAACCTTGAGGTCACAACTAAGGGACCACACCAGACTTTCAGATCATAAGTTTATTTGTCCCTAATCATTAATTCACTTGTAATCTTAATCTTTTTTTTTTTTTTTTTTTTTTTTTTTTTTTGGTTTTTCGAGACAGGGTTTCTCTGTGTAGCTTTGCGCCTTTCCTGGAACTCACTTGGTAGCCCAGGCTGGCCTCGAACTCACAGAGATCCGCCTGGCTCTGCCTCCCAAGTGCTGGGATTAAAGGCGTGCGCCACCACGCCCGGCACTGTAATCTTAATCTTAAATGTGTCATAATTTCATTAAGTGTTGTGCTGTGATATCACTCTATATAAATAAAACACTGATGCCAATGACCAGGCAGGAGGTAGGTGGGACAAGGAGAGAGGAGAATTCTGGAAGCAGAAGGCTGGGGAGAGACACTGCAGCCACCGCAGGAGAAGCAGCATGTAGAGACTCTGGTAAGCACCAGCCACGTGCAAGTATAGATTTATAGAAATGGGTTAATTTAAGATAAAAGAACAGTTAGCAAGAAGCCTGCCATGGCCATACAGTTTATAAGTGATATAAGCGTCTGAGTGATTATTTTATAAGTGGATTGTGGGACTGCGGGGCTTGGGGAACCTGGAGAGAAGCCCTCCAGCTACAGTGTTGGATAAAATGGTTGCATTAGCTGTAAACAGTCTTCATATTTGCTTCACTACAGTGAGACAGGAGTTGGGCTGGTAGCTGACACTAGCAATTACAACAGCACTTGAGAGGCTGAGGCAGGAGAATTGCCACAAGTTCAAAACTGTCCTTGGACAGAACTGGAAACCCAGACCCAGAAAGACAAACATCACATTTTCTATCACATGTGGATGTTAGCTTTAAATGTTTAGATATTTTTGTTTCATTATTAATATACATATAGGTTAGGAAACTATTAGAGGGCCATGGAGGTGAGGGATATCTTTCAAGGAAGAAGAGATTACAATATAGCATCATAAAGGGGAAAAGGAGAATTGTGAGACAGAAAGAATTAAATAGGGCAGGAAGTAGGAGAACAGGGTAGAGGGGCAAATATGAGGAGGAATAACTAACACTAAAGACATTTTGAAAAAGCCATGGTTAAACTACTAATGTATAAGCTTCCTAAAATATTTCATAAATGTTTACATAATGAGAGTTTAAATGGAGTTGCCTTATAACAGGACCAAATCCCCCAACTGGACACCACATGCTAGCAAATAACAAGCCTAGTATGGGGATGGGTTATATATCCTTTTGAGTTTTGGCCAATGGGGCCCCATAGACCCATAAACACTATAGGTTATTGCCATTACTCTTAGTTACCGCCCAGAAACTGGGGAGGAGACCACATTGCTGCAGACACCACATACTTAAATCACAAACATGAAAAAATGTAAGTGGCTGCTAGTCAGAAAGCTTCATCCCTCCTGGCTGGCTTTCATGGTACTGGAAGGTGATAGGAATACTATGGGAGGGAAAGAGTAATCATCATTCTCAGCCAGCTGTGAACCCAGCCAGCTACGATAATCACTCATCTGGCAAGACATGCCCACTAAGGAATAGTGGCATGAAGTCTACCAAACATTCAAGAAACAACACTTCAAATAGGATATCCACTTCTTTCTAATTGGATTTAAGGCCCACTCTAGGAGATGGAGCCCATAACTGGTACCATTAACAGAGCCAAGAAAACTATAGCTAGGCACAGACCCTAGAAGAGAACCTACTACTGATTTATTATTCTACTAAAGGAGACATAGTATTAAAACAACCCTAACAACCTATTTCTACACCCATATATCAGGACACCTTTCAGCTCTCATCAAAGCAGCTTCTGCTTTCAGTAGATGGCAATTAACACAGACACTCATAAACCAGTTACTACGAGGAGAATAAGAGACTCCTAGTGCTCAATCATTTCCCCAAGACTCAGGGATATTCACGGGAAAAAAAAGGTGTGGAAAGGTTGTAAATCCCAGAGTGGTAAACAATGTCAAGGAAACAGTGTTTCCTGGACACAACAGGTTAGTTACCCATTTGACCTCACAGCAGCTCTGATCATAGGCACAAAAACTGTGCAAATTCAAGCCACAGAAAATCCCAACATGAAGGCAAGTAGGTGAGTATGAAGTCCCCTAGGCATTTAATAGCTGCTAGGAGAAGGAAAACCAGATTTCTTCAGTGCTGTGACCACTGGCAGGTCAGTCATACTCCAGGCCAGGCCGCACGCAGAAGATTATTTGGGCAATGTAAATTGGACTTGGTGGGGAGGAAGAAAGAAAGAACATGAAGTTGATTGGGCAAGGAGGTGGGGACGGGATGAATATGGTCAAGATACATTGATTGAATTCTCGAAGAGTTAATAAAAGCATTACTGTTATTTTAGTGGATCTCAAAGAGTTAATAAAAACATTATTATTGTATTAGTGGAAGGGCTGGAGCAATAGCACCATGGTTAACAGCACTGGCTGCTCTTCCAGAAAAACCAGTTCGATTCCCAGTACCCACCCTGTGGCAGCTAACAGCCATAGATAATTCCAGATTCAGGAGATCTGGTGCCCTCTACTGGCCTCTGTAGGCACTGCACACATGTGGTGAACAGACATACGTTCAAGAAAAAAAACACCTCCACAGACTCTGCCAGCTCTGATTGGACTAAGAGGTGAGTCTTTGTTCTCCTAGCCAATCACCCCAGCCTCTGGGCTTTAGGCCCAGGGGCACAACCAGTGCCCCCATACCCCATCCATTGCAGCCCCAGGTGCAGGCCAGCAGGCAGGACTCCTGCAGGCAGGCCTGACCGCCCCCCCCCTCCATGGGACCCTGTACACAGCAAGCCCCACCCCCCAAACCCACCCATCCTCCAAGAGAGACTGCAGCTGCTCCCTGAGACAGACTCTGCCAGCTCTGATTGGACCGAGGGGTGAGTCTTTTTTTATTTGGTGCCATGATCAAACCCAGGGCTGATGCAGACTCAGCTACATCCCAGCGCCCCCCCCCCCCAGCATTCGGTTTTACTGTTTCATTCTATGGGGTCTTGCATGCCATTTTGTAACTTGTGTTGGTCACGTAGCTCATCATTTTACACTTTTTACTATTTTTTAAATGTAAGTATTTAGTGTTACAAAATTTCTGTAAAATCACTCTAAGTGCCAGACTTTGTACATATTTGTATTTCAAGCCTTTGAAAACTAAGGCTGGAAGGTGATAAGTTTGAGGAAAGACACAAGGCTACAGAGTGAGTTTAAGGCCAGTGTGAACATGTCAGACCCTCACTAAAACAAGTCACTATAACTCTACCCTATAATTTTTATTCATGGGAGTGTAATGACTTTATTTACCTTTTAAATGCCCTTGAGTTATTTTATTTTAGTTTCTAAATATATGAAGAAGTTTTAGGGTCTCTTTTAAAAACAGAACTATTTTAGCATTATTGTGGGAAGAATAAGCAATCATGAGGTCTCCCCTCATATTTTATATATATATATACAAAACAATATTGTTCAATGTTTAGAATGAGTGCCATTGTTCAGCTTGTATTCTCCTTTTGACTCAGTTCAGGACTCCAGCTCATATGATGGTGAAATCATATCTATCACCTCAAAATTGTATCACTTCTGTGAATTCTTCAGCCTCAGCTTGCCCAAGTAAGACTCATGTTACTTTTCTCTGACTTGGTACATTAATCCCATCATCTTACAAATCAGGAGCTTATTTTACCTGTAAACATACCCAAGTCACCACAAATAGAAACTGAAGTTTAAATAACTATATAAACACAACCCAAGTTGACTGTCTGACTTACATATATAACCCTGTCTCACATACACTTGATTTACAAAATCCAAAATGATCTGAAACATGTTTTGTTTCTCTGGTATCTTAAATCTTTCTTTAAGTACTTCATAAGTACCTGACAATTTAGCAATAAAACGTAAATATAATTTTTCTTAGACAAACCCAGAACTCAGTTCTTAGCAACCGTCTCTCTAAAAAATAACTGGAACATTCATTCAGTATAAAAAAACAAAGAGATCATCTGAATTTGATACTGAAAACTTCAAATTTCTAATTCTCTTATGTAACAATAACAAATGTCAGTAACAAACTCAAGGGGCACAAAAGAACTTTTTTCTAATGTGAACATATTTTCTAGCCAACCATAAATTTAATCTGGATAAAAAAAAAACTAACGGGATTTATCACTATGACATAATTCAAACCATATGACACCAGGAAGACTAAGGCTTCTTGCTAGGGAGGAGGTTGTTGTCGTTTGTGTGTACTTTGTGTGTGGTGTGTGTGTGTGTGTTATATGTTTGTGTGTATGTCTCTGTGTGTGTCTATATGTCTCTGTGTGTGTGTGTGTGTGTGTGTGTGTTGTGTGTGTGTGAGAGAGAGAGAGAGAGAGAGAGAGAGAGAGAGAGAGAGAGAGAGAGAGAGAGAGAGAGAAACCAAAACACAGACACTGTTTCTGTTTTCCTTCTCCTCCATCCTTTCCAGGGTTGGTCTGGGATAGGAAGGTGCTGCCTTACTCTGCAATGGCCTATAAATCCTCCAGAGAAGATTTCTGCTATTCCCTTTTCTTCTGTTGTACTGGGAATCTTTAATCTGGGAAGAAAGAGCAAGTCTGCTTCCTCTTAGAATTCTTCTATGTCCTGAACTGAAGCATTTCAACTTCAAAAGCCAATACTTGTATTCTGTTCCTGCTGGTTTCATTCTCTATGTGTTGTGTTATTTTCCCCTAAAGCAGTGAATACTTCAGACTTGGTGGTCTAATGACGCGGAAGACAGTGTGGCATGAGCAAGGCAAACAAAATTTCCATAGATATTAGCCAGTTTACTTAGTTGATCTACAAAGAAACAAGTCTTCGAAGCCAACAAAGATTGTCATTAAACACAAATAAGTATGCTAGCTTGAACCATATGTAATACACTACCATTTCAGGGCTTACATAAACAAATAAAATCACTTATATTCAACTTACTATAAGTGCATATACACATGAGCCAGTTCATCTAACTCAACGTCATCTGTGTTTAATAGAAATCAAGGATCATTCTGAGTCTCTGGTTCTCTGTAGGAAATGGCTGCAATTCTTTTCACATAAATATGCTAAAAGAGCAGTGTTGGAGCTCTTCACTTCCTAATCATCATTTCCGAAGGGTTGTGACTCTTCAAGAGGGAACCCTGAGAACTCTGGGATGCACAAGCATGGCTCTGGAGACCGATAACTCAAGCTGTGATGCACATGATCCGCAGCACAGTGTTTTGCAAGCTCTGTCACCTTCCTGCGCCTCAATGTCTTTTTACATATAAAACAATGAAAGGAAGTGTCTCCCTTATAGGTTTGATATATGACATTAACATTTTAAAGTCTTACAGATCATATCATGTATTTATATTATTATTAGATATTATAGGTTGAGCTTGTACCATGTATCTGTTAAAGGCAAATTTATGGAGTCAGAAAGTAGTCTGTGGGTGCCAGGGTTGATGATTGCAACTGAGCATGTGGAATCTTTGGGACTGGAGTTGTTTACTGAAGTCAGATTCTGGTGGCTGTTATGCAATTCCATATATTTATTAAAATCACTGAATTTTACAATCAAAATGAGTGATTTTTACTGCATGTAAATAAATTAAAAAAGCAGTTGGAAATAGCATTTACCATTGTTATTAAAAATATGCACTTACATTTTCTTGTCATTTGATAGCAACATGAGCTGTAATAAAGGTAAATAGAGAAACTTGCCATTGTGAGAAGAGTCATTGCCGTAGTAACTAACTAGCATCTTTAACATCCATTTCTTTATATTAATAAACGTATCTTTAGCCATTATACCATCTAAACATTCACAGTGTTTGCTCATCAGTGTTATTTTATTGTGTTTTGTGATCTTCATCAAAGGAAAAACTGAGTGAGTGACCCTCCAATGAGACCAGCTGCCTAATGTTCAGACAGTACTCACTGTGTTTGACATACAGGATATTGTCATCTGAGAAAGGGTTATTTTCTATGACAAATCTCATATGGGAAATGAAGCAAATTTAACTAGGAAAAGATTTTCCGTGTCCTCATCATATGTGCATCGCAAGAAGGAAAAACAAACTTCCTTTAGAGTGGTTTTAATTATTCACCATCTCTGACGTGATTTCTACATAATTCAACACAAATGCTGCAGAATTCTTCTTTGCCAATCCTAGTGAGCATAACAATAGCCCTCTCCACCACTTGGGAAAGAACCCTTTCCCTTTCCAGACCTCTTTGGACTCCATACTCAAACATTCTGACTGACTCTCCACCAAAACTGAATCACCCACCAGCGCTTACATTGACTAAGCCAGTTTCCTAGGATTCTCTGAAAGCTGTTTGCATTCTTTCTTGAAACAAACTTTTAAGGGACAAATAATGTGATCCAAACTCCCAGGCTCATAGCATGTGGATCACCTCTGTATAAAGTCTTCAATGCTCCCCTGGAAAGGCTCCATGCTATATTCCCGTATTATCTCACAGAATTATTTCTTACTTTCTCTAATTCATTGTTCCTTAACCTGTCAATACTCAAAATTCCTTTCTACCAGTGAGTCTTAGCTATGGCAAGAGACCATCTACGAATGTTCTACACATGAAGCTGTTAAATTCTGTCTAGTTTTTGAGAATGTAAGAGGGCCACCCTTCCACACTATATTTCTGATATATGACAAGCCGAATATCATTTCTTACTCCGTTTCAACCTTCTAGTGATTGTATCACTTTAGCTGCATGTATTACATTATCTGTTATACAATAACATCTCATTGGCTTTATTCCTCAGTCTACTGTCAGTTTGGCAGTAACAAGAATATCATAGTGTCTTATACTCCCTATTCTGCTCCCACCCTTATCCCCACCCAACACCATTCTTGGGATTACAACATGCTCAGTAGCATCATTTAAATGAAATAGTAGTAGCTGTGCCATCCTTACCTGTAGTTACAACTTTCTAGTATAGTATCAGTTCCCATGGTGAAAACAATGATCAGGCAGACTTTATCTGTCTCACTTGTGTCAGCAGTGGGAAGTATCTCTAGCCAATAACAAGGATTGCTGTGACGGTTTTATAGGAGCTGTACCCCTTTACCAATGTTCCTTTGGTCTACACATGTCCTAGGATCTCATTTTCTAAGTGTCCACTCAAATCTGCATGATCATTACGTCACTCCACCTTCTGCCCTACAAGACAGTATGACATAGTAAATGATATTTGCCTAAATTGCAGTCACAACAACCTCTTTGCCAATTATGTAGCACGGCAGGCAGACGTAAGCACGCTGATGTCTTTGCCTGAGCTTTAGAGTCCTTATCACTCATACAAAGATCAAAACAGCAACTTCATACAGTTATTGGGAGGACTGTAATGGAAAAATATGTTTAAGGTGTTTTTACCATACCTGGAAATTAAAGATATGTAAAATGGAATTAAAGGCACCAATTCAATTTTTTAAAAAAAAAATTATCAACTAGGTATTACGAACCACTTTGAGGTTGTGAAATGGACAAAACAGACAGAGAGCATGGAGCCTCATTGAAAGACACAAACAATTCAACAAGCAGACATAGTGCCTTATGATAAGCTCAGTAATGTTCATCATAGTACACTTCTAGGGCATGGATGATGACATCTATGAGATCAGAAGATTCAGTTTTCCAACATCTTTCAATCATACCCTAAAAGACAAAACTTAGCATCTACAAACTACAGCCATTACTAGCAATCAAGTCCATTTGCTGTCCCGAGGATAAGACACGCAACTTAGTACCAACATACTGCAGTCATTACTAGCAATCAAGTCCATTTGCTGTCCCAGGGCTGAGACATAAAACTTAGTACCAACACCCTACAGTCATTATTAGCAGTCGAGTCCATTTGCTATCCTAGTGCTGAAAAATGCAAGGCACCAGGGTGCTACATGGCCACATTACAGATTGATATATGCCTTCTGGATCACATTGCATTCTGGAGTCCACCAGCACAGCCTTGTAGAGAACTAGGAATCAAATATACATACAAATATCCAACCCTTAGATATGTAGAAGAGCCTCGGGATAAAAATATAATCAATACATGTGTCATGTATTTGCATATTTTCCTATTTTGGGTAATAACAAAACTCAATGTGAAGAGACGGGGACTGATTAGCTCTTTCAGCAAAGCAGATGCCCTCCTTGTGCTTCTAAAGCCTGTTTTCTTCATTTTCCGAGACAGCATGCTAATTTTAAAAAGCAAAATAATGAAAGACATTTGGGGTGGCAAGTGGAAAAGTTTCCCAGCTAACAAGGCAATTTCTCCCTAGAACAGCCTTTGGGGAGTGAGGCGAAACTGATACTCTGCTTTTTAAAAGAGGAGCCGGTGTACAGTAACCTTAGGAGACCCAGAACGCCATGGGGAACTAAAAACACGATTTTAGGTAAATGGAGTCTGATGGCTTCACGATGAACATGAATGACATCAGTGAAAGACCTGGAATTCACTGGGAGGTGCCATGCTCTCTGCCGCTGCACAGGGCTGGCAAGGAGCTGCAGAGGTGAGAAAGCCAAGCCGACTGTCCCCTGGTCAGCCTGCCCTTTGCCTTCCTCTTAACCCCCTCCTACCCAACCCCTGGCTCTTCTTTGCACCAACAGGGGTAGTTTTGTACAGGTTGACCTTTGCTTGCCTTTAGTGTGAACTGGGCATGCCTTTGGTAAGAACAACTTAGAAATGTTTTTTTTTTTTTTTATTTCCTTAGGATTCTTCCCATTTCCGATCAGCTCTGCACAAGTTAACTTAAAATATTGTTCTGTGTTATAATAAAAATACCATTTGTGTATCCTCCACCTGTCATATTTGTAGGCTGCAACCATGTTTACATAAAAGTACCATCTATGTTGGGCGGTGGTGGCACATGCCTTTAATCCCAGCACTCAGGAGGCAGAGCCAGGTGGATCTCTGTGAGTTCAAGGCCAGCCTGGGTTACAGAGTGAGATCCAGGACATGCACCAAAACTACACAGAGAAACCCTGTCTCAAAAAAACCCAAAAAAAAAAAAAAAAAAAGCTCTTCCATGTATTGACTCACATGTGACATCCTTGTAAAAGAGTACCTTCTGGACTGATTAGATGGCTCAGTCAGTAAGCTGCTTGCTGGGAAAGCCTGAGAACCTGAGTTTTGATCCTCTCCACCATGGAAAAAGTCAAGGGATAATAGTACATGCTTATATTCCCATCACTAGGGAAAGAGAGACAAGAGAATTCCTCGGGCTGGCAAGCCAGACAGTCTAACTGAATCAGTAAGCTCCAGGTCTAGTAAGAGACCCTGTGGAGTGAGATAAGGGAAAACACTGATATTAACATCTGGACTCCACACACACATGGACATATGTTAATACACACACACACATATACACATGTACACACACACACACAAAGGACACTTTCCAACTGAGAAGTGTGATTATTATGATAGAAGTCTTCCAAATCATCAACAGAAAATAAAATTAATATAAAGTATCATTGATAAATTTAAATAAACTTCCTTCACTTTGTTTATCCACAACTTTTCCACAAATATATAGAATTGTGGATTTTTCTGTGGTATCAACATGAGACAAGCTATGACTGGGTTCATGCTGAATATTAAGACTAAATATTATAAAATAAATATTATTGTGTTCTAGGTTTTGCTCACTGGGAATAAAATAGACAATAATCCTAAATGCTCTAGGGTCTTTTCAGATTAGAATAGCTCTCAAAACCTTCTGTAAGGCTGAAGAAATCCATGTGACTCTCTCAAGTTCATCTTCTGCCACAAGTAAAGCTGGTAAGATCTACTTCTTAATGTTGTTGAAAGGACCAGGTCAAGTTCCTGGCTCACTGTGTACATCTCAGTTCCTACACAGCATTAGGATTAAGAAATAGACTATAACACCCATGAGGAATCTGTAAGCACATTCTGCAGCAGAGGTCTTCACACATACACCTACTGAATTGGACTACTAGAAAATGTCAAGTGGGAATGCACCGGTGCAGAACCTCACCACCAGGCTTGTCCTGACAGTGGACCCTAGGCTCTGCTCCACTTACTCCCATGGCTCTCTTCTGGCTTTCTCATTTACAGTTTTAAGGAGTCAACCTTAATGCATTATAATGTACCAAGAGCTCACATCAAATCAATTTTATGGATCCTCTAGATTAATCATGACTCTCCAACACCATCCAAGACATCTACTGTCTTGTGTGTGTGTGTGACCCAGTACTTAACTTTGAAAGGAAAGAACTAGATCGGAGACAGATTTTTATAGACGATGGTGGTCACAGCACATGATATCTCCCTAGGGAACTGCCAGCAAGAACACTTGAACTAACCTTCAGACCACATCCTCTTAGGCCGCTCTACTCAACCTCAAGTTCATTCATCTCTGTTGTGAGGAGCAGGCCACTGTGCAAGGAGGTGAAGAACTTATCTCCTAGGGGCCAGCAGCACTTCACAGATGCTATCACAGCGTAACTGTCGGTCTTTGAGGGCAGCTCGCACAAAAAGTCTGATGAGTAATCTGAAACATGAGCAGTCAAGTGACTTTATCTTCAGTACCAGTGATTCGGGTCAAATTAGGTGTCTATTTCCTATGTATTCCTCAAGCCTCCTAATGAAGACAATTGTCACTTGTCCAAGTTGATGACTGCTGTTCTGGATCTTCTATCTGGTGGCTGATGCCATTTATTCTGAGGCCCCAGTTTTGCCTCTGCCTCCTCCACTAGCTCCTCATTCTACCCTGAGAAATTCCACACCGCGTTTTGTCCGTGTTTTCCCTTCCACACACCGCAGCACACAAACACCCTCTCGACACTTTTCACAACTAAATCATTAGGTGTGTTACTTAAATGGTTTGTCTTTAAAGCCTATAATAAAGAATTTTCCATGCCCCAAATTTAAGTAAACACTATGGTTTTGCCCTCCAGAGCCTACTTCCTGATCTTTTATTATCTTCTTCCAGAAATATCAGTTAGATACTGTGTGGAGTCCAATGCAAATGAAAATGAAAATTAAGAGGACTTTGTTTAAAGGTTATCGAGAATTTTAAGAAACTGACAACAGGGCATTGATCCTCTGGGCCATGTGGTACTCTAAGAAGGGCTGACTATTCATGGAGTCTAGTCAGTGTCTTGCTCCTATGGCACCTCTACAATGTAAGCTCTGCTGTCCTCCTCAACCATAAAGCACTTCTTCTCTCCCAAAACAAATGACAATAATGTCTTCACCAATAGTTTTGCTTCATAGTTTTATATTGTAGTCTACTGGTTATTTGCTAGTTTCCTGTGTCAAATGCTCAGGGACAAAGCTGTGAGTAAGGTAATTCACAGGGACCAAATGAGTCTAAAGAGACCTGGGACATCTAAGCCTTCCATTCCCATTCAAGTATAGTTTCTAAAATTTTGCTACCTTTTTACTGACGAACCCATCACTAGTTAGCCAGCCAGTTTCTGTGCACATGAGCAGTGTAAATCTCAGTTATCTGTTAAGTAATCTTGCAGGTCGTCCTCCTAGGAATAAGACTTGACCCTGGACAAAGATTCTTCAGCTAAGTGATTGATTTCATAGCAGACAAAACTTTCAAATGCTCAATATCTAGAGCCAACAGTATGTCTGTAGGCTAGGACTTGCCCTGCCAGCTAACAGAGGCTACAGCCTGAATCAATAAATGAGCCTAAAAATAAAGCCACCACATGATCCTTTTGGGAAAGTGCTTGACTTAAAACAGACCCAAGTGGAATATTCCTTAATTACTGCTGTTTTGTAACGCTTTTTGACCCCTTCTGCTCAGGCATGTTGTCGTTCCCCGGGGTATTTCTAGGCATTGTATTTAGTAATTTAAGCCTGCTTCCAAACTGAAGATAGCATCACTGCTTCTACCAAACAACCCTGGCTCTTGGCAGAAAGTAAAAATAAAATAAAAAGAAATATACAAAGTATAGTGTTTGTTAAATTATCAGATGTGACTAGTGTTCTAAAGTGCTAGAGTTATTTTAAAAAGTCTGAGTGGTATTTATGTAACATTGAATTTAAATGTACTTTGCTTTATATATTATTATTATTATTATATTATTATTATTATTATTATTATTTATCCTGGCATGATCAGACAGACACCTGACAGCTTGAGAACTGAACCCGGATCCTCTAGAACATCAGTCAAATGCTCTTAACCACTGAGCCATCTCTCTTATCTCTCTTCCCCTTATATCATATTACTGAAATACTGGTCATAAACGGAATCATAACTCTAAGCTAGGATTCATTAAGAAATTTTTATGGGCCGGGCGGTGGTGGCGCACGCCTTTAATCCCAGCACTCGGGAGGCAGAGCCAGGCGGATCTCTGTGAGTTCGAGGCCAGCCTGGGCTACCAAGTGAGCTCCAGGAAAGGCGCAAAGCTACGCAGAGAAACCCTGTCTCGAAAAACCAAAAAAAAAAAAAAAAAAAAAAAAAAAAAAAAAAAAAAAAAAAGAAATTTTTATGGGAATATTTCCTAAAATAAATATTTTTGTTTATAGTAATCATTCCTGAAGCCCTAATTTTTCTCTCGGGTAATTTACTATATTTCTGATACTACGCAACATGTATCATGTTCCTTTTAAGAATAATGCTCCAATCTTATCAGCTGAGTCAGACAAGTTAGATTTAACTCAACAGCATCAAGCTAACAGCACACAAGTTAAGAGACCATTGTCCCAGTGTAGAATAAAGTTAACTACAATGCATACGATTCAGTAAAAGTGGGCAGAGTTCATACATACCTAGCATTGGTGTCATGTCTTTCTGGTAAGGAAGGAAGAACATGTGTGAACACAGGCACAGACAGAGAAGGAAAGATATATGTATTTGTTTGATTTTTTTTTCAACCAAACATAAAACAAGCAAAATAAGAAAACTTATATAAAGAAGTTAGTTGGGGGGTCTAACGTCAGCTTCGCTTCCACCACAGATGCTGCAAGCAGAAGGGTGACACACACGTGGCCTGGTTTCTTTATTCAATTACCACGGAAGCTTTGAAGTTGCTTATCCAAACTTCTTTCAGATTCTAAAGTTTTAGGGATGGAAATTCAACTTTCAAATGCAATTGGGAAAGCTGTTTCTAAAAACATGTCCTGCTGTTTCCTATACACAGAACCTACATTTAAGTATAAAAAATGCTCCCATTATCGTAATGGTCAGCCCCCCACACACACAACCAGTCCCACAAAGGCAGAATGAGAGCAAATGACTGCTATAAATTTTCATTTCTATTTGCCTTCTGCCTACTCACCTGAAAAAGCAGTAAACTGGGTTAACTGTCTACCTGCTAGTTTTCCTAAACTTCCAAAGATGGAGTTTTTCAATAAAATTAAACCAATGTTATGTTTGGTTATAAATTATTTTCTGTAGCATTTTTAAATGTATTTAGGAAAAATAGATGCTTTTACTCTTCAGATGAAAGTTGTTCTTTGCGTGTGTCTTGGTCCCCCTCTCTGTATCTTCATTTTGCTCTTTTCTCAGCTTTCTCTGTAACAGTCACTCTTGTATCCCCACCCACCTACCCACCCCCGGGCTGTGCTGTGCTTGTAGATTGTCTTAGGTGGCCCCCACAGCATCCAGGATCATGCCTCCTCTTACGGCACTCATTCTTCATTTTCCTTTGGAAATAATTTTATCTGGGCAAAAAATGGTCTTTCTTTCACATAAAATTGTTATAAGACTACATTTTCTCCATCCTAGAAAAGAAAAAAACCATTTACTTGATGGTTAGCTTTAGTTTTAGAGCTGCTAAGGCAAATCCCCAACTATTCAAACTGGAGGGGAAATCATGTACTTTTTTTAGTGAAGGAGTAATCCAAGTAACTTTCTGAAGCCTCAAGGATTACAGTGTTTTTTTGTTTCTTGCCTTTCCTTAGTACTGAAATTGTTTACCCAATCTTATTTGCATATCATGTCTCTCCAGAGGTTCCAAGACAGAATTTCAGTCTGTTATTTTCAGATCCTAAGGACAAACACTGGCTTTGTGTTTCATTGTGTTTCCTTATTTGATAGTCGAAAGGACTCAGTTGTTAGAATTTGCATGCTTTATGGAAATATGTATTTGTGTAAATTATACTTACAAAGTTTAGTATTTCCAAATGTGGATCATAAAGACCACACTAATTACAAGACATGAAAGATTAGAGCAGAAAAGCAGGACTGTCCTTTAGGAGGGGAGGAGATAGAGACAAACATAATCGTTCTCAGATCTCACCCCAAATTTTTATGTAAGTAGAATGAGTTCCAAAGAACATGAAGGGTGCTTTCATTGTTTATCTCAGATGAATCCTGGGAGAGAGAACTTCACTTCATTGTTATTCAGATGTTCATTGGGAATCGACTATACCAGTCTCAATATCAGTTCCACATGTGCAAGGGAGGCATGCCTCAGAAGTGGGAGATTCCTTCTCCAATGGCATTCCCCAAAGAATTACATTTGCTGTCTATCTCCCTGAGTGACTGGACACCATTTGGGATTTCCCAGAATGGGTGGGGTACTATCACCACTTATTGCTGCACTGGGGATAGATTTGTTTCAAGTTTGAGTCAGTGGGATTTTAAATAGTAACCTACCTCCCCACGCCCCCCAAAAAAGGCTTTTTCATCTCTGTTATAGGGAAAAAAAACAGGAAATGTAGCACAAGTTTGTGCTACTTTGTTCTACATTGCCAATGAAAAAGAACGAGGCATATGTACAGAATAATGACAGTGAAATGATTAGGTGATTTCAAAGCAGACAGGCCTAAGCTTTGTAACTACGCATCCTTGAGCCCTATATACTCAAGACATTCCTCAGCTGAAGAAGCGAAGAATGCGACTTTCCATCTGTGACAATATAGGAGCTCTGAAGTTCCACTCTCCTTCATACGTCACTGCATTTGGTTAAAAGTGAATATTTAACATTAGTTCACATAAAGTGAAAATTAGAAGGCATGACATATCTTTAAACATCTGTCTAGCCGGGCAGTGGTGGCACACGCCTTTAATCCCAGCACTTGGGAGGCAGAGGCAGGAGGATCTCTGGGAGTTCGAGGCCAGCCTGGTCTACAAAGTGAGTTCCAGGAAAGGCACAAAACTACACGGAGAAAACCTGTCTCTGAAAAAATAAATAAATAAAAAATAATAAAATAAAAATCTGTCTACGGAACACCTGAGCACCTATAAATGCTAGGGGGGGAAGAAGTAAGGGCTGTGAGATGATGACTCAGTAGATAAAATACTTGCTCAGCAAGTTTGAGGACCTGAGTTTGGGTCCTCGTGTAAATGCCTGGGGGCATGGCAACCTACCTGTAATCCTAGCATGCAAGAGGCAAAGACAGAGGATCCCCAGAGCAAGCTGGCTGCCTAAAGGAGCTGAATCAGTGAGTTCTAGGTTCAAGTGAGATACTCTACCTAGTGTGCAAGATGAAGAGTAATGAAAGAAAACAACCGGGGTCAACCTCTGACCTCCACATGCACACACATACACATTCTTGTGACACACACATAGGCACAGTGCCATAAGCCTATGGTCCCTCTACTTTAGAGGCTGAGCCAGGGTATTTAAAGCCAGCATAGTAAGATACCATCTCAAAATGCATTAATAAGAAGAATTCCTTGCAAGCTACAAGATGCAATCAATGTCTGATGTAAGCTGACCTTAACATTCTTAAACTGGGCTGGAAAGATAGCTCAGGGATTAGGAGCACACTGCTCCAGCAGAGAACCTGAGTTCAGTTCCCAGAACTCACATCTGGTGACCCACAACCACTGAAATTAAAGCTCCAGGGGATCCGATGTCTTCTTCTGGTCTCCATGGGCACCTGCACTCACATGCCCATATCACCAACACCCAGAGAGCAACAGAGACAGGGGCGGGGGGAGAATTTCTTTTCTTTTTTAATTTTTTAAAAAGTCCTTAAACTGCTAAGCATTTAGTGAAAGAAACAAACACAAGGAAGAAAAAGAAAAGAAACCTGCCAAAATTGATAACAAAGAAGTAGCTCTGTGATCTTCTGAATTTATCGTTCAAACCTACCTTCCTTCCTACATAGTCCAGGAACTCTATGGCAAAAGTGAAAATAAGAAGTAGCAATGCAATCCTGCCATGGTAAGCCTGCGCCACCTAGCAGAGCCAGTGCAAGCCATTCTCAGAGGGGCATCCTCAGGCCAGTCCCCAGAGCACTCTACCTCCCAAAGGAAGTGCTTGCCTTTACCACACTGAGGCAACAGTGAAATCCTAACTAATCAGTTGGAATCTGGTTAGAAAGGTCTGTGATCTAACTGTGGGCTGCAGATCCAAAGGCTGTGCTGACTCTAGGGGAGAGTCAAAAGAACAGATTTATAGCAGCTTCATGAGAAATTAAGAATGACTGAAGTTAGTGACTGATCTCCATGGAACGGTGTGATAATGGTTCTAATTAAGGGCACCTTTAATACAGGTCATGGGAGTCAATACAGATAAAACTGGCTGCTAGCTTGCATGGCTGTTTATATGAATTTTGTGCAGTTAGCAGAGTTGGATAGATCCAGCAATCTAACTATTGTTGCCACTATGCTTGGTGTTTCTACATGCCAGAAGCCAAAGTAAGTTACACTGTGTCTATTCATCAATAAGCCAGAGGGGGGAAAGACTAGACACAGGCCTCTGCTCTCTTGGGTCGAGACTTTGGATGGCAATTGTTTGGGCCACATCCTGGACATTTAGGCAATGTGTGTACGTAGACAAGCCATAGTTGTTCTGAGAGATAAGACACTGGGAAGAAATTCAGCACAGAGAGCCAAGATGAACAGAAGGCTAAAAGGCAAGGGCCCAGAGTTCAGGAAAGTAGCAGATGCTAATCTCCACCAAACGTCAGCAGCAGCTGCCTGCTGGGAATATTTCACTAAGACTTCCCTAGTATCTAAGAGCTTATCCTGCGTACAGAGTTAAGTTGAAAAGTCCTAAGGCAGGAGAATGGGACCAAGAGTGAGGTCAGAAGGCCTTCCACAGAGCCTGACAAAATTAGCATATTAAAAAACAAGTTGGCAGAGAGGAAGGCTGGAAAGCCCCTCTGCCAAGGTTGAATAAATTCAGCTATCGACACAGTCACAGAGCACTCTTAAGCATCTCGAGGGACCCATGGCTCCATATAATACTAAAACACTCAGCCCTGGGGAAAGATGTAAGATACTAATAAGATATGCAAGGCATAAAGTTGTATGTAGACCTACATGGAACAGCATTCATGGAACAGCCCACACTATGCAAATGAGCAAAAAGCCCGAGCTGTGTGACATAAAAGTGACATAGGTCTGCTGAACGGCTCAACTTGTTATGTGCCTGAGCCTATTCTGCTCAAGCCTGGAAGTGTACCATCCCTTAAAAAAAATTGTCGGCTTCTATGGCAACTGTGTGTCTCTTCTCAACTGTCTAAGCACAAAAGAAACTGGAATACCTTCAGAGATGCCCTGATATCAGCTAAGAACTGTGTTTTCTGTGGGTGCCAGGCAAAACCTATACACTATCACATAGTGCATTGAAACAGGTTTATTTCCCAATAATCCACTGATAATGAAGTAGTCACAAATCTCATTTTCAGGGAGTTGTTAAAAATGGCAAAGCTTGGTGTTTTTAGTTTCTCAAAGGTCATTATTCTGTTGTTGTAAAATTCATTTTAGATCCGAACTCTATAAAATTATCAAATAGCCTACAGAAAAATATTAAACAATATCTATTGTGCATATCTTAATTTGTATTACTTTTGACTTGACTGAAAGAAAATTAAAGGGCTAATCATTTGGGATTGGAAAACCTAATATGGAATATGTCCTTAGAGAAAAATGATTCTTCCTCTCTGGTCAACCATAGATTGCCTATAGTTCTTAAGTAGTCACTCTGTTAACAATAGCTATGAAATGGAAATAATATAAATGTCCTTGAATTGATGGATAATAAAATGTGAACATATACACAATACAATCTTGTTCAGCTGTAAAGAAAAATGAAATGAGATTTGCAGGTAAATGGACAAAACTGGGAAATATGCTGCGTGGGGTAACCCAAATCCAGAAAGACAAACACTTCTTGCCCTCTCCTATTATTTGTGGACCTCACTCCAAATCTTTAGATTCAAGTATAAAACTTGGAATAACCACAGAGGTTGGAAAAGCAGAAAGGGATAATGGAAATAGTGGGAAGGAGCTCTAGACAGGGGGGTGGTGGGAAGCAGGTTCCTAAATATTTTAAGAAGTGTTCACTTCAATGACATTCTGCTTCTCCTCGCTATTTTATTCCAGCACTCCTATGAGACAGTGTTGAGAGTTCATTCACACATACACACACACACACACACACACACACACACACACACTCCATATTAGACACAAGACAAAGGCACTAAACATTTCCCCATAGTCTGCATTCAGTAGAACAGCTCATCTGAAGCACTGTATTCAGTCCAAAGTTTGGTAGGCATTTTAACAGACTAAAAAAATGATTGACAGTCAAAATATAGCCTTAAAGGACCAGCAGTAAGTTTTCCAAGGGTTAGCCAGAAAAGAGAGCCCTTAGCTTGTTACCGGTCCTTGGTCAGTTGACCATTGTGATCAGGTTGCTGTCAAGTTCCCATCACTTGATACTAGGTGTTTACAATGGTAGTCTGCTTATTTGTACTCAGGTCTCTTCTCCCCGGCTCCAAAAGGGATTTTCCTGTAGGCTGCACATTATCAAAAGCTTGAAAAAACAATTTTTCAGAAGAGAAGTTTTGACTACAACAGTTGAAAATTCTAAGGGGCTGTGCTTCCAGCCATCTGGACGTATCAGATGTTCTGATAAGTTTAGATAAAACCTCTTTTATCAGCAAGGCATTGCAATCCCACAGCACTATTTCCATATTCAAAAAAACCCCTCTTTGCATAGATATGTGTCTGTAAAACTAGAATTTCATAGCACAGAGACTGGAGTGCCATAGAAGGTAATTATACAGACAGTAGAGTCTTTTTATGCCAGGAAAAATAAAGCACTTGGTGCCTCGTGCAATTTCAGAACCTGATTTCAAAAGGATCATAACAAGGAGAAAATAAAATGTAGCTTGGTAGACTGCTCCACGGGAAATATTTGTAAGTATGAGATTCATTTAAAAAGTTGGTAAAGAAGAATGTTGTCTTGATATAAATGCCTAGTGGATACTGACTTCAGTAGCAGGGCTGTAAGAGTGCATGTAAGGTGTTTTTTCCAAGAAATAAACAAAAATGTAAACACATATTTCTTTCTTGGCTTAGGTTTCTGTAACTAACATTAAGAATGGCTTTCTATAAAAATTAAATAGGGAAACAAGATCTATTGCAGTTTTAGCGTATGATCTTTTTATGTGGTCTTTATCTGGATGTGGAATGATAGATACAATAATCAGAAAATTTAGAGTTAAAAAAAAGAAACATTGATCACTAAGTTACTATTTCTATCAGGTTATTAGCTCTGTTCATTCCCGTGCCAGTTTGTTGTAAGGTCTGTCTGAAGGACTGTTAATCCTTGTTGTATGGAATGTCTTTATTCCTCATGCTGCACCTAAGGACAACTTCATAAAATTAATTTTTCTTAAAGGGCAGAAAATTTTTTTTATACCATTGCAAAAAAGAGCTGGTCAAAATGTAAAGTGGTCCAGGCTTTTCAAAACTATATTCAACCTACTAAAATAAAAGAGAATGGGGTGGATTTTTTGTTTGTTTGTTTGTTTGCATATGAGCAGAAAGACTTTCTTGGTTACCTGTCAGCACTACCAAAATTTAAATATGTAAAAAGGGATTAATTTTTAAGTTTATTAATTTTGATTTTACTCTAAGACTTAAAGGCAGGAGTGTATGTGAATCTATTCATGCCATAGTATGTACACCACTCATACTATTACCAATATATTTATGATTAGTCTGTGGATGAGATGTACTTTTTTTTAAATTATCAGAAGAAATATACTATGCTTAAAGACCTGTTAAAAAATATACATTAATTTTACCAACAGAGTACAGAAAAAAGATAAGCAAAGTAAGACATAATTGAAATAATCATAAGATGATTAAATGAAAGCCAATGAAAAGACAGATTAAGTGCATTTTATGTACTTTTATATTAATCTATGAAATTGACAAAATTCTAGAGATGAACAAATTGAGACTGTGAGGACCCATGAAACAGAAGTTATTGGATAAAAACAATGGCCAAGTAATTACATAAATCCTTGTGAAATACGTATTTTCATACTAATCTTTTTGCATCCTCTTGTTTTTTATCATTCTTTATTCTTAGGTTAATGGACTGTTTCTACATTATTACACCAGCATGAAAAAACAGGATTACCACTGATTTGAAGCTTGGTGAGTTTATCCACAATACAAATCAGTCCTACATCATGTCAGTGTAGATCGTGCTAAACTAGGAACTCTTTTTTTTACCAAAATAGAATTGAAGTTCTAGGGAGCATTTGAGTCTAATTTTTATTTTATTTTATTTTATTTCTTTCCTTGTGCTCTAGTTTGGAAAGTGCATTGTAACTAATGATATGCTTGGCTGCATTTATTCAATAAAACAAATTTAAGTTTACTGAGCACATTAATTAAGTGCTTATTACACTTCCTTTTAAAATTAGAATTCACCATTCTTTTAATACTAATTACATTTATTTAAAGTTCCTCAATTGTAAATTTGAGAGCATTTGACCCTGCCATTTCGTATTTTGTTGGAGACTAAAGATGAAAATGTATGATTTAATGACAAAACATTGTAAGATGTAGAATTGCAGCTATTTCTTTTTATTTTTCAATTAGGAGTATTTAGGAAATACTTATTTTAGAAATTCTTTGTTCTCAGACTGTGAATTATATGCTCTTCATTTGGTCAAATGGAATTCCAAAATCTGCGTTTGTTCTTCTCATTTTAGAGGTTTGCGAATTTTAACTTTGCTCTCCATCTGCTTCCCATCTTCCAAGACTTCTTTGAAATATTTTGCTACTTTTCCTTTCTTCTTTAATCTTCTTTTTTTCCTTCACATTTAAGTCTTGTGTGTTCTTTGCCTCTTCTTTTACAAGAGTTTTGGTTGGAAGAGAGAATAAACTCAATTGGTCAATCTGACCATTTTTTTTTTCATAATTAAATATTTGTGACTTACCTCTTTGCTTCAATCTAGAGAACTTTATGAGATATAAAAGTGTTGTCCTTCATCCCAGCAAAGGTGTGGTGCATGGTGATAATGAATCTAATAGAAATCAGTATGGAGGCACATGGACATGTGGGTGGACATTCCATTCTGGAAATCTTTTTTTTTCTTTATTAAGAATTTTTTTTATTCATTTTACATACCAACCATAGATACCCCTCTCATCCTTCCTCCTTCACCGCCTCAGGCCCTCCCCCCCCCAGACCAATCCACCCTCATTCCCTCCTCCAAAAAGGTAAGGCCTCCAATGCGGAGTCAGCAAAGCCTGGTACATTCAGTTGAGGCAGGTTTAAGCCCCTCCCCTGTATCAAGGCTATGTAAAGTGTGTAAAGTATTCCACCATGGTAGTGGGCTCCAGCAAGCCAGCTCGTGCACCAGGGATAGGTCTTGATCCTACTGCCATGGGGAAATCTTAATGGGCAAGAAAGAGCTGAAGGTCTTTGGCAGACTCAGGAGCAGACCTACAACACTAAGACCGCATCCATCAGGTCCCAGCTGTTTGTGAACTGAAAGCCAGAAGACATCATAAAACACAAACAATTCCTTCTATGCTCTATCTGTTCTCTGTGTAATATATCTTTGGCATAATTATTTCACTAAATATTTTCTGCGATTTAATCATTGGTAATTTAAGACATTGCATTCTACGTGTATTCTGTAATCTAACAAATCGAGTATGATTTGGAATCTGGAACAACATAAAAACAACGGCTTACACATGTTTATCAAATAACATTTGAAACAACATAGAGTAGGTAAGTTAGAACTTTAAACAACATGTATATGTACTTAGTGTACGTATATTTATAGCTACATTTCAGACCCTTCAGATGTTGCTAACTAATGAATAGCTTGTACCAGAGAACGTTGTACTGTATCAACCATCTAACTGAGCACAAGGATATTGTTGAACTAGACAGAGCTTTGCTGGTATTAGAAAAATCAGGACCACACATGGGACACATGGCATCTTGGGGTCCTGTAGCTTGGCAAGGGCACCCACATGGATCTCAGCCTCCTGTTTCCCTTTAGACAACCCACACAATCATCTCCAAGAGAACTGTCCTCTCTCACCTTTCCACTCCAGAACTCAAACTTCTGACCACGCAAATCCTATCTTATGGATTCTGACCTTTGGTATGACATATTTTCCTGGAGGATTCCAAATAACTGTGGCTACTCAGCTAACTCAACCTTTAACCTAATTGCTAAAAACAAATAACCAGAAATGAGATAGCAATGCTAAAAAAATGAAAATAAACAGGATTTACAGAGAGTATATTTACATGTAGAAGAATGAGCAACATTAATAAGGAAAGGTGGTCATCTGAGTTGAAATTTAAAAAAAAAAAAAAGAAGGAATATACTCTGGTAGGATGTGTACTTCTTCCTACAAAGGGGCTTGAGAAATACTTCCTGAGTTTCAGAGTACAAGAAGCTGAAGGTCAGACAAATTAGAACAGAAACATGCTTTGCATGCATCTATTTTTCTAATCTTCATTGTTCCATTTCAGAGAAAAAGGAAATAGATCATCTGAGAGGTAAATTAACACACCCAAGGTCACACAGCTAATAAAAGCCTCAACTAAAGTGTGTGCTATTCTAGTTTCAGAACCCTGAGCTATCTGAATATACTCTGACTGCTCCTGGGAGCTCTGGGAAACCCCTGAGCACTAGCAAAAGTGCCTTCAGTGTGCATGTGACCTCAGTGAGGGTTGCAGCCTGACCGGTGTGGTTTTGTCTGATCCCATTATAGCTACTAAGCTATATATCATAGCTATAGAATCTATAAAAGACACAGAGTTACAGAGATGATAAAAATTTGAAAATGGATATGCACAGCTCTAGTAGATGAAGCGGACAATGAAACAAAAGGTAGTTCAGGAAGAAATAGTGAGTCCCTGTAGGAGACAAGGATGAACAGTTACATTGACAGTGAGGATGTTCAAGAATAAGCAAGAGCCGTTGAGTACGGAAATTTGGCTTCACCAATAGAGTTCAGGGCCCAATTATACACAGGATAATTATAAATAAACCAGCTGATGCCACACTTTCCATAGCCTCAAATATTTCATTATTAATCATCTTTAGTCAGGTTTATCTTTCAAAAAAAAAACTTATTTTTTCACCACTTTGAGATTTTAAAACTTCAGGACTATTACCAACAATTTAGAATGCAATGGTTCACTCCTGAATTTGAGGTCATCTAGAATCTAGCCACATACACACATACATAGCCCCATAATAAACTTTCCTTTCTACTTACGTTACTGTATCTACAATCCAAAGAGGCTTAGCTAACCGGTTAACTTCCCTCCCTCCCATTTGCTCCCTCACGTACATCTATTTAGCTTCCACTTCTCCCAAGTCTTCTACCTCTACCCATGGACATCTTTTACCAGATTCACAGTCATACTGAAGAGTTCACTGGCGCACACTACAAATATGCAAGCTAGAATGGCCAAGTAGCAGAGCCCTTCCTCTGTATCTCTACTGGGTCAATCTTCAGCAGCTTCCACAAAACATGGGGTGCGGGGGACGAACACTCTATTCTGTTATCTTCTCCACATTTTTTGCTGCCTGCTCTGTTCATTAATAGCACTCTTGTTAACAAGCATAACAACATCTTTAAATCCTTTGCTCTCTTACTCCCTGTCTGGCTTTAACACCAAAATGATGACTCATTCATTTTTTTAATTTTTTTTTTTTACACTTCCAAATCTTGATTGTTTAAAACTGTCTTTTTACAATACAATGTTTTGGCTTTTAAATGATCTCTAGATGTTAGTATACAATTGAATATCTTTTTCTGAAACTCAACCACAAATTATGAATTCATCAATAATAAGCATGTTCTTGGGTGCTTATGATGCAGTATCATTCTGATTTTTGTCTAGTGGGCTCCTTTTTTACAGTCTTACTGAGATGTATATGTATGAGACAGTCATCTTAGGCTGTCTTTTCAGTTCAGACTCTGTCCCAAGACATCTCATTATATTTTTATACTTTTCCTAAGTCTTTATGAAAATACCCAACTTTATTTTCAAGGCAAATTTCTCAGGTAAAATTGTTTCCATTCTTTCTCTCTAAAGTTACATCCAAAGATAATTTGGGGGCCAATCTTAACTCTCTAACCTTTTCTTCCAAGATCTCTCTCTTTTTCATCCTAGACAACGCAGTACTTTTCTTCAGCTAACCATTACTTCTCAGCACTTCTCAGCATATCCCATTGATTCCCGCTCAGAGGGTACATTACTGGTATGGCTTCACTGACCATTCTCAAGTCTGACTCAGTTCTCCTCCTGCAGATATACACAGCCCCTCTAACAAAAAGCCCACAGTATGTTTTATCATGACTTGCCCATAAAGATAGGAAGAGAAAAATGGGGTCTCTGGAGATCACTCACAGGCACTGAGCTTGGCCGAGGACAGGAGCTCAGATGACACTTGGAATGAGTTGATAAAGTCATAAAAGCTCACTACTGATCCTCAGCGATTCACTTCACATAACTACCTATGTATAGCTACCAAACTATTTCAAGATTCTGTATAAAACATGTATTCAATTACCCCTAGCATGTTTTTTAGTGTTTTGTTTTCTCAAAGTCCCGAGTTAAAAAACCAACCGTGACATGTGTTGCTATATATACACTCAGCCTAGACTGAGTCAACTCTGCTAGAATTTCAAAGTTACAATGTCCAAAATGCCTAAGTTTATGTAAAAACTACTCTTCTCAGAATTCATTCTTAAGGAGTTTTTATTTGGCTGTTTATACTATTTTATTTGACTAATTACAAAGAGGCAAATTTTTCCTTCATATATTTAGGGAGCATTCTAAAAATAAGAATTGTCCCAAAAAGGAATCCTTAGAAATTGAGGAATTCGTTGTCATTGGGTTCTAATTAAAATACATCTTTCAGAGAGCTTTCTTTTTCTAAAAAAAAAAAAAAAAAAAAAAAAAAAAAAAAAAAAAAAAAAAAAAAAAAAAAACCCTATTATTAATGAATTGGTGGGTAAGAGGAATTCCAAAGTCACAGAGAAATCTAATCACCTATATTCTTATGAAATATGTATGAGGTGAGTCATTGTATTCCTTCTTCCTCCGTGACCCACAGTGACTTCTGTTAACTTTAAGAATTCATCCTATTTTGGAGATTTATAATTTTATATGTTCTTTGAAAATTGACTCACCAGGCAGTCATTTTACATGACTAAATTATATACCTATATGCTTTTGTTTTTAGAAAAATGAGCAGGCACATCTGTTGGATTTGTAAGCTATGCAGAGCTGAATCTAAGAGGCTCCCCTCAAAGTAAGTAGCTTTTGAATATCATAACCATTTTAAAGCATTTTTAGTCACATGATAAATAGGTACATACATATTTAACTGTGTTCTGAATATATTTTGCTGAGAAAGTAAAAATTTATATTTACACATGAGAAACTCCAGCAGAGCAGTCATGTATCACACTAAAATTCATTTCCATTATTCATGGTGTACACTTAAGAATTCAGCAATTTTGATGTTTTAGAGACTATTACAAACATTCTTTTTAAGAACAGTTTAGTGCTGTTTATATTAAAGGAATTTTTAATCCAATATATTTCACAACTAACACCTTCTTAAGAGATGCCAGACACCTTCATTTCTTCATGGGGTTTATAAGAATGGAAGCCTACCAAGCTTCCAGTTTTTTTTTTTTTTTTAATGCAGGGAAATGTGCTGTTTCCTTGCTTTTTACAGGGTCTGGCTATGCAGGCCAGGCCACCCCCAAACTTGAGATCATACTGCCTAAGCCTCCCAAGCACTGGGATAAGTTATATTATAAAGATCCAGCCTTTTTCTGAGATCTGCAAATAGTTTAAAATAGAATGTATGTCTGAAAGAATAACAAAACAATTAGATTTATCACAAAGAATTTACAGATTGAAGACCCCTGTTAGATTAACCATACATACATACCTAACCTAGGTCAAGTAGAGACCTCAATTCAGAACACATCCTTTTAGGTCAGAGCTCTTGACCAGCCTGACCTCCCACTGAAGTAGAGAAGGTCTCAAAAGGTCACAAGCTACTGCTTGGTGAAGAAAGTTAGCTGTAGTGATGGGTGGCAAAACCCAACGCTCAGTATTCTAGTGACTAGTTCAACTTTGTGAACTATGGAGGTGCACCCATGGACAAAGATATAATAGACTGACTGGGACCAGCTTTCTTTTACTGATGATGCCTATGACCTATCACAATCAGAACTTGGATTTTCTGTTGTCTGTCTTGTATATCCTCCATAGAAAGGAGGAACTTGGGAAAAGAGAATTCATATTCATTGAAGGCTGTTTGAGGTCATTTGATAGGAGCTTTGCATTCATTTTAACTTTGTCACATAGAGAGATAATAACAAAACTAAGGTGTGGAGATGTATTAAGTCCAACATTGGGATTGGATCCCCCAACCCTCAGACTCTAAGCATCAATGCCATGGGCTTCAAAATGTCTTCATGTCTGATTGCTTTTTGCCACCTACCTGTCCAGAAAAAAAAAGAAAGTGATGCCAAAAAGAAGAGTGCAGGCCAGGAAACTCAGGCTGATCTAGGGGCAAAGGTGCTTAAAAATAATCTTTGCATAACTCTGAGTATACCATCTTCATAGTCACGGGCCAACATGAATACTCTGAGAGAGACTATAAGCAAAAGCAGAAATAAAGTTCAAATAACCCAATATTTCCAACCTTGGTCTGTATCTGTCAGTCTCATAAATCTTGCAGGCAAAGGCATTCTCTTGGTAACAATTTCCCAACACAGTGATGTTGTCTTCCCTCACTGGAGATTTCAGTCTTTCCTCTACAATGGGAGTCAGTGAGATAGAAAAGTATGCAAGAAACCTGCCTTACATGTCCTACTTCAATAGACTGAAAACATTATTTCAGCTTATTCTTTCTGAAGTTCCAGTGAGGGAAAAGGACAGTGAGTCAGAAATAGATTTCAAGGAAACGTTTTTGAGTGCACTGAACACAATGCACCTCGAAGCTGCTGGGAAAGTCTACATGGAGCTGACAGGACCATCAGAGCTGCTACAGGACTAATATTGTTCTACATTATGCACTATTTCACTTTTTAAATTTTCATTACATTCATAACCAGTTACTGATGATGGTCACTCCTGAAGAATTAACACTCAGGCTGATTCCACAGAAACAACAAGGAGCAGGTCTCGCTTTCATCTTAGCTTCTTAGATTATACCAGTGCTAAAGGCAGGAAGAAACATGCAAGGCAGAAGCTGAGTAGCGATGGACACATTGGTGACTTTGAGAAAGTAGGCTCGCTTATCAGTCACCTCATGAAGCTCACCAAGAGAAACAGAAATGGAACCTTTAAGCCAGCGCCTTTCATGGATATCTTCCAAATGTGCCTTTGTTAATTATGTTTAAGTCAAATGCAACTTGACATATTCTACCTTCATTGGTGTGAAAGCCTTCAAAGTTCAATATATAAATACACACCTATCAAATAAGAAAGTGCGAACGTAATAGACAAGACATTACATGAGAATGTGTGCATAAGCTTTGAAGGTAAACTGGCATTGATTAGTAAGTGGGTGCGTGTGTCACGGTGGCAGAAAAACACGAGACAATCCTGTAGAGGCAATGTGCGAGTCTGTGCCTGGAACTTTCAAAGTATGTGCCTTTCATCTGTTTTCAGTTTGTTTCTACTAATCTACAAAATTACCACAGCTACATGGGCGGGCAAGCTTGGCTACATGTAGTTTTAATGATGAAAAAGAAAAATACTCAGAATTTTTTAGACTATGAAAGCTCCAGAAGGCCCCTTGTATAATATTATACTACATAGATGATCTACAGATGATTAATTTATAATTATAAGTTAAGGAGTAAGACCACAGTAATCACATATAAAATGTGTATAAGGAGAGCATACACATGGAAACTATGTATGCAAAATATAATTTCTTACTTAAAAACACAAACATACATAACAAAGGCTACATCTACCACACTTCTAATAGAAAACTGGAAATGAGGAGATGATACAACTATTGTTCCTATCTTCAATATTTATTTTATATTCTCTAGTATATATCTCTTATATGTTTTAGAGTTTAAAAACTCAGTGAAGACTAGAACATAAAGGGTCAAAGGACAATAAGCAGTGTAATTATATTTTGCTATTATTCTCAAGATTGCATATATCTATTTAGTTCAGCAAAACATTGATAGTAATTGAGCCTAATCACTGCCTTTTTTTTTTCTTTCCAAAGCCTTACTTTAGAAGAGGTTTTAGGATGGGCCCAATCTTTGGAAAGTCTGATGGCTACAAAATGTGAGTATGATGTATATGCCAACTTTGAAGAAGAGGCCTGTTTCATTCGTATGGGGGGAGCAGGAGGGGGGGGTGCCAGATGACAAGTGTAAGCGGCTCTGCTTGCTGCCTCCTAAGTGGCAACTGACATAGTTAAAAAAGGAAAACCTGAAAATAGTTTGTCATGCCAACCATCGTTATTTTCCTTGGTGTTAATTAAAACAAGATTAGTCACTGAGGGTATTTATTCTTCACAAGTATATGTGTAAAACCCATGGGGAATATGCTGAAATAGTAACACATACTGAAATACACTGCCTTCCCATAGCTTGCTATAGTTAGTGCTTGGAAACTATTAAAAAGTTGCTGTTCTAAGTGCTTTCAAAAGCAAGAATCAATCTGAGCCTTGATGTTCTAAAACTCCTTGGAGTTCTTCAGTCTCTGATTCCGGGGGTCCCATGTGCAATGGCACAAGCATGAGAATTCAAATGAAACAAATGAAAGATCATAGTGATGTAGACAGACAAAAATATAAGTTTAGAAGCTCAATACAGTTAATATGAAGGATAATGGGCACTCAGGGGAATTGTCTATTGTGTTGGGAACAGAAAATGGTAGGTGATAGAAAATGTTGACCAGAAGACAAGTTTAAAACACACACACACACACACACACACACACACACACACACACACACACACACACAAGTAGAGGTTACTTAAAGAAAATTCTACTGAGCTTAGTTCCTTTCTGACAGGGCTATTACCATCGAATGTTGGCTAATTTTTGTCTGTGGGCTTATCCCTTTATTAGGGACTTCCTTGTGTGAGATTCTCTGTGAAGAATGTTTTTTTTTCAGATGTCCCGATTAGGAACAGGAGTTAACCACGCTCCTACGATGTTTTAATTAGTGGGTGTGTAGGATTATTATTGACTGAGTACATCCCATCATTCATGAGGATCTCTGTGTTCCTAGGACTCTACCTGCTCTCGCTGCCTCAAGAACATTCTTGTACTGCATCTGTTATTTCTGACTCACAGCAATGGTGGGAGGCATGAACCCTTGACTCTTGGCTTTTTCTATCAGAATTCCTTAGTCCTTCTAGTTCTGATTCTGAGACTCCTTCCTTGGTGTTGGACATCTCCAGACCTGGGCACCATCTAAGCATTCATTTTTAGTTGTAAGCCATCCCACTGAAAATGTACACATCATAGTTTCTTTCTTTCTTTCATTTATTTGCAAGAAGGTTTGAACTATGCCTTTTACATATCAAGTATTACTCATAGTTCTCTGGTGTAACTTGCCAGCATGATCATGAATTAAATTTTATATCTTTGGACTAAATTTTAGGGCACTTAAATTGAAGGAGAAGAGAAACTTGCCTGTTAAGTCGGCTATATTGAGTCTTCTCCAAAGAGTTTTAATATCAGCCCTAACCCATGCTTGCAACATTGCCCGGTTAATCTCACTTTCAGAGTTACAGACATCTCTTCCATAAAGTGGGAATACCATCTCACTATTCGACACTATTGTACTGGTTGAACACAAAAGACTGGGTTCGGTGCACTATACAGCCTGAGCAGAAAATGGTTGCCATTTACTCTTATTAGTAATAAAGCACACATCTCTGAGCACAATCTTTTTTTTTCTCTCCGTCCTACCAAAAGATCAGACTCTAAGTATTCAGGATCCATGATGGCCTAACCCAGCGCGTTTTCTAAAATGTACACCTAGCTGTGTCCTTTCTGTAAGAGACCCTCCACCGGTGTGCTCCATCCCCTACCTGTGCGTCAGTGACTCTCCTGTTACAGGCTTCTACTCAGTGTCGGTTTTTCTCTTACCCAATCCTGCACACACTTCAAATTCAAGTTCCATCTTTCCTATGAAATGATTTAGAAATATTTTTCCTCTTCTATTTTGTTAGTACATTATTTATTCTACCTTTAATTGCCACCAGTTTGGGTAATGAGTTTATTTCCAAAGTAACTTGCTCAATAAATTGTAAAAGCCTTCGAAGAATGGATATTGCTTATTCATTTCACACCCCAATGGGAGGCACAAAGTGTCATCTCTACCTAGTAGGCATGTTTTACAGTTCAACAAAAGACAAATATTAATAAGAAACTATCAACACACCAAGATATATTATATAAATGTATGTGCCAGTGCTGAGGACTTGACAAAATGAGCAGAGTAAATTGTTTGACATGAATATCAAGTGGGCACTGGCTTAGCTAGACTCAGCAATTTAGAGATAGTGTCCTAAAGATAAACAAAGTGTAGCCAGGCGGTGGTGGCGCACGCCTTTAATCCCAGCACTCAGGAGGCAGAGGCAGGTGGATCTTTGTAGCCGCCTGGGCTACAGAGTGATTTCCAGGAAAGGTGCAAAGCTACACAGAGAAACCTGTCTCGAAAAACAAAACAAAACAAAAAAAAAAACAAAAAACAAAAAAAAAAACAACCAGGGGGGAAAAAAGAATATATAGATTATTAAACTCACATGGGGGATAGGGATATGATGAGAAAGTAACATAGGAAATATTTGTTTGAAAATCATTAAGTAATAGTTATATTCAACACAATGCCATTAAATTCAAGAGCTTTATAAAAAGTGGGAATTGGAAAAGACCAAGTTTGTGCAGTCATTTCTAGGAGAGACTGTATCATAGCAGACTTCCTGGTATTCTGGCTCTTACAATCTTCCTTCTTCCTCTTCTGCAATGTTCCCCGAGCCGTAGGTGCAGGAGCTGTGATGTAAATGTATCTGTTGAGGCTTGCTGACCTCAACTATTAAAAACTATTAATATCTGTGTTGTGTCTAGTTGGGTCTCTGTCCTTTGCTGTAAAAAGATGTTGCTTTGATGAGGGGTGTTAGTGACACTTATCTGTGTGTACGAGGATAATATTTAGAATGTAGGAAATAATTATGCTGGCCTAAAAAAAAATAGTGGCAATGGGTTTTTTTAAGGTCCATGGACTCCTTATCCTAGGATACAGGCTAGGTTTCCAGTACCAGGCATAATTTCCCTCCTGTTGAGTGGGACTTAGGTCCTGCAAGAGTGCTTTTGGCTGCTACCAACACGTAAGTGCCACTTACTGTACTTTAATGCATTTCTTGCCAAAATCAGAACAATTTCAGTATCAACGGACATGCTAACATGGAAGGAGGAAAATGTTGTGGTGTCCCATCCATAAACAAAGAACCATAGACCACTAATAACTGATGGAAGAAGGAGAAATTGTCTCTACCAGGGATGAGCCCCTTATTGGTTTGTCCACTGAAGAACGATCAGCCTTGAAATCATTTACAAACAAGCAACAAATATGGACTCAGCAGTTTATGTGTGTATGTGTAGTATATATGATGTACACATATATGTGAATGCAATAATGATTCAGAGAAAAAGCAGAATATGGAAAGGATTCAAGGAAGGTTAGCTGAGCTGGGAGAGACTAAATGGAAAGGGTGAGTGGAAAGTGATACAGTTCTATTGCAGTTAAAAAAACATATTTTTGAAAAGAGAAGAACAAGGTGGAGTAGGAAGAGGAGTAAGGGAAAAAGAAAAAGGAGGAGGAGGAAGAGGAGGAGAAGAAAAAGAAAAAAGAGGAGGAAGAAGAGGAGGAAAAGAAGAAAAAGAAAAAAGGGGAAGGAAAAAGAGAAGGAGGAGGAAGAAGAGGAAGAAGAAGAAAAGAGAAAAAGGACCAAGTTGAGAAGAAAACTATACAGATGGTGATTCAAAATTAGGAATGTTTGTAACCTAAATACATTCTAGATGTTATTCAGTGATAAGCTGCTGGCAAACAAGTTTTCAAAACATAGATGATACTTTTTAAAACTAATGTGTATGCATTCACTAACCGAGTACATACTAAGCCTGTTTTAGTTATCAGGTAGTATGCTTGGGAAAAATCCTATCATACAAATAAAACTGCACAGAAAAAAAATGTTTTGCAAAATATGAAAGTCCTTTAAAAAAGAATGAAAAGGATCACCATTTATGATAAACTTTGGAAAGATAGAAAGTAGTTATCAAACCAACTTTTACAAGCACCATGAATGGAATTCCAAAGGCAACAAAAATACTTTTTAAATATAATATCTTTTGACAAAAAAAAATTCTCAAGGCCACATAAAGGGCTGATTGACAGTAGTTTGAATACAGGAAATTATTTAAAAGTAAGCCTGGTATAGATAAATGGATGTCTTTCAAATGAAGCAATACTGCTTGATGTTTGATGTGAAAGAGTGTCATTTAAAAACCATCCACAATGAATGAAGCAGGAAATACTCTACAGATGTTAAAAGTCTACAGATGACTGAAAGTTTTTCATCTTTCAAACATCTAAGTTTTTAGAAAATATTTTTCCAGAAGTAACAAAAATATAAAGATGTAAGGAAAAAAATTTTCATCTATCCAAGAAAATATGTGAGACTTATCTAAGATTTTCCTTCAAATGATAGGAACCCAGACTTTGCCACTGAATCCAAAATTTGCTATCAAGGCATCAGGCTTCACTCACATGAAAAGGGAAAAGTGTAGTTGTGTGGGTGTTTCTGGTTTCTAAACACTAAATGAGATGAATAAATGCAAAGAAAGACACAGAAAGGAACATTTAAGATCATAGAAGACCAAAATCACTTAAAATCCCAGAACTCTTCAAACTAGAAAGGTCAAATTTTTTAAAATAATGAGAATCTATAATGCCAAAAAATACAGAAGACACATAAATACATTAGATACATTAACCAATTTTCTTTTTATCTTTTTAGTAATGGATTCCTTTTTATTATTTCTTTTATTTTTTTATATTATAATATAGTTACATCATTTCCCCTTTCCCTTTACTTCCTCCAAACCATATACCCTCCCCCTTTATTTCTTTCAAATTCATGGTGTCTTTTTCATTAACTATTGCTATATACACACATGCATATATATTCCTAAATGCATAAATGCAAGCTGTTCAATTTGTACAATGCTACCTGTGTGTGTGTTTCCAGGGCTGACCATTTGGTATTGGGTAACCAATCTGTTACTTTGCTATTCCCTAGGAAGGCTATTTGTCCAGCTTTCAGCATTCTTTGTTGTCTGTAGTTCTTTGCCTAGAGTTGAGGCCTCACTGGGCTTTTCCTCCATTCAGTTCAGCACATCTGTTGATGTTGTCCTTGCTCAGCTCATGTATAAGCAGTCATGCTGGTGAGACTTTATGGGTGTAGCTTCTGAAATTCCTAGGGGACACAAAACCACTGCAAACTCACTGTTCCTCCGGCTATTACCATCTTTCTGACACCTCTTCTGAAGTGATATCTGACACTTAGGCAGGGAATTGTACAGTACATGTATCTGCTGGGACTGGGCTCCGGAACTCAGCATTTTGAATGGTTGTGATTTTCTGCAGTGGTCTCTGTCTGCTGAAAAAAAAAAAGTTTCCTTAATGAGGGCTGAAGACTACATTTATCTGTGGGTATAAGCACAAATATTTAGAATGTAGATAGAAAATATGCTGGTGTGATAAATTAGCAGTTGTAGTTTCTCCTCCAGGGTCCATGACTTCATTAGCCCTGGGTTATTGGCTAGGTTTCCAGTACTAGACAAGATGTCCTTCTTCTTGTGTGGGTCATAAATCCAATTAGAAAGCTGTTGGTTATTGCCAAGGTTATGTGTCACATTACTGAACCCTTAGAATTATCATGCTGCACTGATCACTGTTATAGTTCATAGGTGTTGCTGGGTAGGACTGTTGGTTGCTTCCCTCCTTTGGAAGCTTGCATGGTGCCTTCTTGTACCATGAAAGCCATTCTTTGGGGAAGTCCTGTGTCTCTAGTACATGGTGTCTTCAGTAATAGGGACCTACCTCCTACCTCTGGGAACAAACTAATTTTTAAAAGATAACAACAGGAGTTATTCACTGATATATTTTGTTTTATTCAAATAAAAAGATCACTTGGATGATTCAAACAATCCTACCATGTATCTGGGGGATGACATGAGGATGGAAAAGGGGTATATATGAGTTCAGCCCATGTACTCCACTTAAACAGAGGAGACAAATAACAAGCAGACCAATGGGCAGATAATTCCATAAAGTGGTAAGTGCTTTCAAAAAAGTAAAATCAAGTGATATGGAAAAAAATTGCAAGACTACAATAATTCAGCTGAGAATTATAGACAGAGAACAAAAATGTCAGAAGGAATAGAATGGCCAGAACCTCTGACAGAGAATAAAACTGTCAGAAGGGATAAGATTGGAACAAAGAGATGAGTCATAAGCAGCAGACATCTGTGCTGAGGTCTTTGGATATGAAGCCAAGTAGCAGGAAAACACATCTGAAAGGTCTGACGATGAGAGATTGGTGTCTGCAAATAACTAAAAGAAAGTTTAATATGTCAACTTCATAAGGCCTCATGAGGCCATGTGAATGACCTTACCCTGAAAACTAACCAAAAAAAAAAATGAATATATTTTTAAAAGATCTTGCCAGCTCTTTTCTGAAGAAAAACAAAGGAAAACTAGTTAGAAGGATATTTCAATAAACCAGCTAAGACCAGAACTCAGGAGAGCAGACACACTTGGAAATAATTAGCATCTAGATGTTCATAAAAGCTATGGGTCCAAAAGATTGCTGGAAGAGTTAAGATAAAGAAGAGAGCTAGAGAGGTGATGCTTGGGTACACGGTGATATTCCAGAGTTCAGGAACAAGAGCCAGGGGCAGCAAAAGGAACATCTAGTGAATTAATGGTGAATAAAAAGAGTGTATTACCACAGAAGCCAAAGGCGACAGTTCTTTCAGGAAAAGGGCCATGAACTGTAAAGACTGGAAATCAGGTCAGAGCAGGGCCCATCGGGTATGATAACACAGAAGCCCTGACACCTCAACAGAAGCATTTACAGTGCATAATGGGAGCAAGGTAGGATATATAATGTAATTTATATAAATTTTGATGTGAAAATGAGAAGATAAAAGAATAGAGATTGAACGGTGGCTGGCTACAAGTCTTTGTGTTTTCCTCTGTAACAAAATATGTTGTAGTCAAACTGTCAAAATTAAAAGGAAAATAGAATTCCATAAATTAGAAGAGGCTATCTCCGAAAATCAGTGGTAGGGATCTGGTGTATCATATGAAAGGCTGTGCATTTAGTTCCCATCACTATTTGTGTGTGTGTGCATGTGTGTACATACATATGTGTGTGCAGGTATGTATATGTGTTAAGTATTTTATTGTGTGTAAGCAAGTAAATAAACAAACAGCTCTTTCCTAAAAGCAGCAAGTCATATAGAAAGGAATTCCCACCAAACTAACAGCAGATTTATCAATAGTTATCTTATAGACCAGGATAAGATGGCAAAATAAACTTTAAGCTATGAAAGAAAAATTTCAGCCAAAAATACTATACCCAGCAAAGCAATCCTTCAAAGATAAAAGAGAAGTAAAAACTTTCCTAGATAAAACAAAAACTCAAAAAATTTGTCAGCATTTTCTCAGATCTACAAGAGATGTTCAAAGGAGTAGTTTCTAGTGGTGTGGCTACCACTATAAAAATGTATAAAACTACAAAAACTCCACAAAATGGAGTGAAAATGTACAGGTGAAAGAAGACTCTAACTCTATCAGGACAAAGACACCACCAAGTTCACAAAAGTGAACAACAGAGGAAGAAACAAAAAAGATACATAAAGCCAGAAAAAAATGACAAAATTGTCTTTATTCATCATTAATAATACCAAGTATAAACAGATTAAATACCCCAACTAAAGTATATAGGCGAATAGAATAGTTTTTATAAAAATAACACAAATACTACAACAGTGTATTTCCTTTAAGAAAGTTACTTTAAAGTAAAGAGATGTAACAAAGACTAAAAATGAATGAAGGAAAAGATAAACCATGAGCATGGAAACCAAAACCAAGCAAGAATAGTTACACATGTATGAGAAAGAACATACTTTAAATACAAAGCAATGGAAAGAAACAAAATGATCACTATATAACGATAAAGAGATAGCAAAAAGAAAAAATGTAAATAGTATGTGTACGCAAAGCTGGAACAATTGAATCTATGAAGTTTTCCTTGGGGAAATAGACTCCACTGTGCTCTACTTTTAACAATGGACAAAAATTGACAAACAAGCCTTGGAACTAGACTATAATACAGACTGATGAACAGACGTTTATAGGTCATTGCATCAAAGATCTACAAAATACACATTTCTCACTATCACACAGGACATGCTCCAGAATATTTCACATGTTGGGCTGCATAGCCAATTCTCAACAAAGTTGAAAAACTTGAAATCATTGTATTATCTTCTCTGATCATGGTGGACTAAAACTAGGCATCCATAATGTTTGGAAATTGTAAAAATACTTCTCTATTTAAAGTTCCTTATCTAATTATTTATTATATTTCACATAATTAAATAAAAACACTTCTAGAATTTCCAAGGAACCATAAAAGACCCAAATTGTCAAACCAACCAGGAACAGAAAACAAATAAACCAAAAGCAGAGGCATTATAACACCAGACTTCAAAACATACTTGAGAGGGATGGATAGTGTCTGAACAGAAAGGTGCTGGTATGGAAACAGGTCTGGAATCTTGCAGAATAGAATGGAACATTTCAGAAATAAATCAACACTTTCCAGCCAACTGATTTTTCCTAAGAAAGGCAACAAGAACACGCATTAGAGAAAGAAAATGATCTTTAACTGTGCTTCTGAGGAGAGTAAAAGCAGATATATAAACGCAGAGGAAACTTGGCCTCTCTCTCTCTCATCATATGCAAATAACAACTCAAAAGACCTGAATGTGACTACATAAAACTACTAGAAGAAAATATAGGAGAAATACTTCAAAATTTATGTATAGGCACAAGTTTATGTATTTATCACACACACACACACACACACACACACACACACACACACACACAGATAACAAAAGCAAAAACTGACAAACCAGATTATACCAAACTGAAAGGCTTCAATACAGCCAAGGGAACAGTCAAGAAAGTAAGAATACATCCTAAAGGATGGATTAAACACAAACTATTCATTAAAAGAGGGGTTGATTTCCAGCATATATAAGAAAACAATTCAACAGTAAAAATAATAATAACAACAATCCAATTTAAAATGGATAAATGACTTGTAAGGACATTTTCCAAAAGAGAATGTACAAATGGTTGGTAACAGTATGAAAAAAGGCTCACTGTCACTGAGTCTCAAAAAAAATGCAAATCAAACCACATGGGCTGTTATCATAGGTCTCCAGAAGTTCTTTTATGCTACAGGATTGTCTCAGCTATCCTGTTTTTTTGTTTGTTTGTTTTCCATATTAATGTGAGTATTGTTCTTTCAAGGTCTGTAAAACACTTCTAATGTAACACATTATGATAACTATGTTTGAATACCAGTAACTGAGTATTTTAAAATAGGTAGAAGAAAACATTTTGAATACTCCCAAGTAATACATGTCTGAAGTGATAAATATGTTTACTCTAATTTAATTGTTATACACTGTATACATAGGCTGAATATCACATGTGTACAACATACTAAGTACTATCCTATGTGTCAGTTAAAAATAAAAATAGACTTTAAAGAAAAACAGAAAGGAGACTTTATAAAAATAACTCAGTCAGTAAAATGCTCATTTTTCAAGTATGAGGACCTGAGTTCAGTCCCAAGAGCCTATATTTTTTTATTTAAGAAATTTTTTTAATTCACTTTACATACCAAACACAGATCCCTCTCTCATCCCTCCTCCCACTCACCTCAGCCTTCCCCTGCCCCTGCCTCACTTCCCATCTGTTGCTGGAGGGCTTCTCTCCAGGTTCCACCAAGCCCCGCAGTCCCACAATCCACATATAAAATAATCACTCAGACGCTTATATTACTTATAAACTGTATGACCATGGCAGGCTTCTTGCTAACTGTTCTTATAGCTTAAATTAACCCATTTTTATAAATCTATACCTTGCCACATGGCTGGTGGCTTACTGGCGTCTTTACATGTTGCTTGTCCTGGCGGTGGCTGCACTGTCTCTCCCCCTTCTTCCTGTTTCCCCAATTCTCCTCTCTCCTTGTCCACCTATACTTCCTGTCTGGTCACTGGCCATCAGTGTTTTATTTATATAGAGCGATATCCACAGCACCCATCCCCTCTTACAAAAGGGTAAGGCCTCCCATGGGGAGTCAGCAAAGCCAGGTACATTCAGTTGAGGCAGGACCAAGCCCCTTCCCCCTGCATCAAGGCTGAGCAAGGTGTCAGACCATAGGAAATGGGATCCAGAAAGCCAGCTCATGCACCAGAGATAGATCTTGACCCCAGTGCCAGGGGCTCCTCAAACAGACCAAGCTACACAACTCTCTCCTGTATGCAAAGGGTCTAGTCAGATCCCATGCACATTTTTAAAAAGAAAAACACCTTGGCATAGTTGTGCATACTTACAATCCCAGTACAGGAAAGGCAGATACAGGTAAACTGCTGTAGCCTGTGGCCACCACCTGTTTAGCCAGTTCCAGACCATTGAAAGACACACATGTATACATGTACACACGCGCGCGCGCAGAGAGAGAGAATAACAGAGATGGGAAGGAGGCGTGGTCAGTAGCAAGAAGGAGTGTGAGGTCAAGAATTGTTTTAGTTGCATTTGGGAAACATGGCAACATGCTCATCTGGTGAGGACAGCTAACAGTGAGGACGCCATGGCAGAGAGGAGAGGGGGATAACATGGTAAGAGCAACAGGGAAATGTAAAGCACTGAAGAGAGCAAAAATATAAGAGAGCCCAGAAAAAAATTTAGCCAGTACAAAAGGAGTCAACATAACTCTTCTGGAAAACTCTAGGGCTAGGATATCAGGGAAATGGCGGTTTGCTGAGGGATCATTTAAAATTTGCAATGATCATTTTAACTCAGAAAGCACAGCTGTGGGCTTTCCTGCGAACTGTCCAGCTGGTCCGGCACCAATATTCTCTGGATAGGCAGGGGTTCACAATAAGAGCTGGCATTCAACCTTTACTTTGGGTCAAAATTATACTTAAACATACTTTATACTCCCCCTTGTAAATTATCATAATTACAGGTGGACAATCTTAAAAATACTGGATTTAACAGTGTAGGATTGGGGAGCTGCTCGAGGCAATGAAACCTCTCCGGACTGACAAAGCTTCGGGCTGGTGGAGCATCTTTACTGATGCAGAGGTACAGAGCTGACAGGGGGAGTTACTGATGGATCTTGCTGCTCGCCCCTGTGCATAGTCTCAGCTCTCCTCATCTGTGGGAGATTCCCCGCCACCCACGGGGGATTGGCAGCTTCTACACTTGTCATTTAGCCTAATCTGCGCTAACCACTGCTGTTGCCATGGTTACCTCCCTCACACGTGTCAGTCATTACGGTGCAACTCTGCCTCGGCTCTTCTTTCCTTTTAGCACTTCTTGTCTTCTCCAATTTCTCATGCACGGTTTTAACCCAGCAGGGTGGGGGGAAAAAAAGAAGAAGAAGAAATGGCCTTTTTTAGACATTGCTGTTCAGCTAGCACTTTTCCCTCCACTGTGAGAAAATGAAAAGCCATCGTGTACAGTTAGAACCCTCCAATCTTCAGTACCTCCTGCGGGTGGAATGATTAGAGCTTACCCCACTTTTTAAGGCTTATAAGAGAGTCCTTTAAAATGCAGAGACATGAAGGGTACAGAAGCCAAGGTTATAAAACATGTATCCACCAGTCCCTGCCATTTGCCAGTATATAGGAACTGTACAGCCTGCAGTCCTGATCCTTCCAGCCTCTCAGCGGAATGGGCTGACAATGGGAGCAAATTAACAAATACAATAGAACATGATGTATTTATTGGAATTATATATTCTCTCTATCCTAGGTCTGTTTGACAACTAACAGTGCATATTTAGGTAACCAGGGGAGTTCAGAGAACATTTTCCAGACATTGTGATCTATAAAGCCAAGTCTCGGGTCAAGGTATAAAACACAACAGGAAATAAACTATGTAAATGAATGACACACCACATCGCCACAAAGTGTGTTTAGAGAAGTGTGTCTGAACATGGCTCAGGTATTACGTTTATGAGTGAATAGAGATGGGTATGAGGGTAGAGTAGTATGTCCAGTGAGTCTAGCAATTACAGTTAAAAGCTGTGGCCTTATTCATTTGAGTCATGGGAAGGTGTTGGTAGGGTATAATAATGGTCAGACCTTTTAAAGGACTTTTTCCCCTAATGAAATTCCTAACAATACTGAAAAAAGTATTCAGTAGGCTGACTGAAGCTTTCTCATATAAGATGGCTACAAATGTACCTCAAAATAATATGCCAATAACAGAAGATAATGCAACAATATAACAATATTATTAACATATAAAGACAATAGAAAATCAGGAAAACACTACAAAACAAAAATTTTAATAAAACAGAAGATGTACTATAAAAGCTTACAGAAATTCTAGTAGAATTATAAACTTCTGTATTCCCTGTGGTGCAGATTGCAAGTGACTGAATTTAAAATTAGTTCACACATATTTCAATATATACTAATGACCACTGCTCACCTGCAAGATTTAATGAATGGCTAAGTTTTGCCTTGTGCAGTAAGTTCGATTCCATGAAAGATAGGGTACTATTCTGACTCAGTTAAAAGATATCCCACATGTTCCGTCCCCATCAAGATAACTGTCACATGTCACTTTTGTGCCAGAGACATACTCATCTCACTGATTTTTCAAAGAGCAATATGGAGATTATTAAAGGGACCATGCACAATTTTAAAGGAAAATTCACACACAACATATGACACAAACTTATTTTCTCATTCTCCCCACTGAGCAGTCCTGTCTTTATCTTACATTTACTAAGCAGCATTAAGTCTCCTGAGCATCATTTAAAACTTGAAAATGGGCTCCACCACCTAATTTAGGAAAAACATTCCACCTTGTAATTCACTTATAATATGAGTCAATACAACTATAAACTCAGTGATGCAATTTTCTATTTAACGTTTACTAAGATTCCAGAAATGTTTTCACACAGATATTCTTCCGGCTGCTTGCTTAAGCAGCTAGTTAGTGTTCTCAGACCAAAACTCAACTGATGTATACAAATGTCTGCAAAATAAACTGATTTTGTAAGCCTAGTCACTCTGCACACTAGAGTAATGTGTAGGTTCCAGTAGTCTGGGTCAGCTTTTGCAAAATTACAATGCAATAATAAGTACCATAAAAATCCCCATTGATTAGAATAAAGAAGGCTCTCTTTTCATTCATGATATATGACAACTGAGGTCAGTTTCAACTCTATGGTGATATTTTATTTGTACTGAAATGTGATTTTATTTGTATGTTAATAAATAAAGTTGCCTGGGGGTCAGAGCTAATAGCAAGCCATAGCAGAGCTGGGCGTTCGTGGTGCACGCCTTTAATCCCAGCACTTGGTAGGCAGAGCTAGGTAGATCTCTGTGTGTTCAAGGATACAGCCAGCATTGAAGACACACACCTTTAATCTCAATACCAACCATAGAAGACCTGGAAGTCTCTACAGACAGGCAGTGATGAGGCAGTCATGTGTTTGGGTTTACAACCAATGAGAAGGCAGAACAGAAAGACCATATAAAGATAAACACACAGGAAGTAGCTCTCTTTCGGAGAGGTCTCTTGGCTGAAGAGGCTAGCTGCAGCAGGCGGTAAGGCTCTCAGCTCTGATCTCTTGGCTTTCTTCTTTGCATTGGTTCTGTGTTTCTTATTTAATAAGATGGTCTGTTCCACGCCTTAGTTCTGGCATTAGGCTAACGGAGCAGATTTCTTCTAGATTGATTCCCCTCATGATAAGGGAAAAAAAGAGTCACATGAGGGGAAGAGCCTTCTGCTTCCTCCTTAAAACACACTTGTGCATGACTCTCACTGGCCAGCACAAATCCAGTGGTCAGTGCAGAGGCATGGGACATGGAAATGTGACTCTCATTAGAGGACCAGGAAATAATTGGGAAGAATAGTAGGTACTATTGCAGCAAATACCTACATACCTACACTCAGGATGTTTTGTCTATCACATATAGTATACTGTAATTTAGGAAATGCAAAAAAAAAAAAAATCACAAGTTTTAGTGGCAAAAGATGTGGCTACATTAGGAGTTGTGAAGCCATTATTCCAGCCAAAGAGAAAAAGATATTTATTCATCTCTCACATTGAGAGGCTAGAGAAGTCAGGGGTAGGTACAGGTGGGTTCTGGAGTAAGAATTAATATAATAAATACAAATTCAGACATAATATACAACCTAATATCAGTTTCCAGACTGTATTCCTACCCCATCCCACCCACCAATCCACCTAACCATCCAACTGGCCAGGAATCATCTCATACAGTGACCTGTAGACTTCACTGGTATCTATTTTCTGATTTATAGCTTATTTCCTCATTTTAAAGCCCTTGTTTTCTATTCCTACTTTAAGTCTTTAATTCCTTTAATTCTTTAAGTCAAAATTCCTCTAAGTACTGACTATATAAATTCCTTCATTTTTCACAAGACTTTATTTCTGTGCGTACTGGAAATTTGGAGCTCTCAATTTATCTTATTAATGCAGTAATGGCTTTTTGTTTTGTTTTTAACTTTGCACAAAGCTTCTCTGGCAGAAACACTAATAACCACACCTGTGTTCTCTGCTCCCAATTTTCAATGCTTATAGCAAGGCAAGGACTATCACAAAGTCATATCAGCAGGAAAACAAACTTCTTGTTTGAAATATAAGTTATAATGTATTTTCCACTGGATAGTAATATGTAACCTATGTCACTTCCTGGCTACATGTTTATATATTCTGTGCCCTCCTCTGATCTGTATTCTCAGCCAAGGTGAAGTTTTCTTCCAACCTCTCCCATCCATTGAACTGAAGGCTGCACCTGCCCACATCACAGTGAGCCATGTTCTAGGTCTGTGTATCCTCCGCATGCCATATTTCTTGAAGATTACCAGTCTTCCCCAATCCTGGTGTTTTTATAAATGGTATCTACCTTTGTCTATGTCATTTTCCTTTAATATAGAATGTTATCTTTCTTGCTATATCACTGCTAATATAATCAGTGAAAATCAAGGGAGCACATAACCTGACTTTCTAGTGCTAGGAAATTGATCAAATAACGTCTTCTATGAAGATGCAGGAAAATATGACTTTACTCATCATTTCTGTTCCATTTGATTATCACTACTTCTCATGACAGTTAATGATACCAATTTTATTAGTTAAATCCTGTACTTTAGGAGTTAATGGTCACTGGTGGAACAACTTGTAGTAACAGGTTCATGGACAGATATTGACCTTAAAACTCATCAACTTGCAAACATTAAATGATGCACTTGTAAAAGGAAAAAAAATTCACACTGTCAGTCTGTGAGTGGTCTTGTATTCAGTCTGACTAAGCACAATTCTGTGAACATCAATGGAAAGTTACTTTGTCATTTTATCATTTGGCAATCAAATGTCTCAGATATGACAAAAGATTTTACAGTCACCAAAAGTTTAGTGCCAATCTTAAAGTATTCATCTCAAACCTTGAGATTGCTTGACACTCCCAGGGATGATGAGTAACAAGTTACCCTCGAGAGAGCATGTCTAATCTATGAAGCACAAGCTCCTGAAAAAAATGGGGTCTGAATAAAAGGCCTTCCACCCTGCTCATCTACTCACCCGAGAGGCTGTTCAAGACCAGAGCCAAAGATGACCATCTTAGCATTGGGTGTCATCTGATGGTGATGCTCTGCACAACACATTGCCCTGGGTTAGGGTGTGAGAAGATGTCCAACATCCCTCTAGATTCCATTCCTTACTTGGTCCTTATTTCTGGTTTGAACAATAAACTACGAATATGATGTTCAGTTCTTCATCTTCCTCTTCTCCTGCTGATTGGGCACTGAGAAACACTCCAGACAACTCTGTCTCATCAAAGTATCACTCATACATAGCTTGAATAGTTTCCTCCCAACCCTGACATGCCAGATTCTTAACCTAGTTCTTACCTATCAGTTGGTTGTGAGGTCCTCAATATATTATATAACTTTATGGGGAGAGTTCTGCGTGCCTAGGTAGCTTAAGCCATTTGTGTGGGTTCTTATGACATCTCCTAGCCTTTCTGTCACAGGCACATCTGAACGGACAAACATTTTCCACTGAGTGAATCAGAACAAAGGGGGTAACTTCACCAACTGGCAGCATCGTTAAACATGCTTCAGATATATAGAGACCTCAGTGTGGGGCTAATAAAGTCTCTGTTAGAAGATATCCACTTACTTGTTCTGTATCTTTGGAGCTCTTCTTCGGGCTTCTGTATTAAACTGTATGAATTATTACTTAAATGTTTAATAGCTGTTAACCCATGGAAACAATCACATTTTTCTAATTTTAGACGGTCCAAGAGTATACACAGCATATTTAAAATTGGAGCACAGTGACGAGAACATTAAATTCTGGATGGCATGTGAAACCTACAAGAAAATTGCCTCACGGAGGGGCAGAATTTCTAGAGCAAAGAAGCTTTACAATATCTACATCCAGCCACAGTCCCCTAGAGAGGTAACAATGGTGGGACATGGCAGTCGGGGGGATATCCCTTAGAAAATACTAATAACTCGAGCATCATTACATGCCAGACATATTCTATTCCAACATCTCCTAAAAAATTGTATAAACTAAGAATTACTAATCTGCCAGGTAGTGATGGTGCACACCTTTAATCCCAGCACTGAGGAAGCAAAGGTAGATGGATCTGTGTGAGTTCGAGGCCAGCCTGGTCTACCTAGTGAGTTCCAGGACAGTCAGCGCCATATAGAGAAATCCTGTCTGGAAAAAGAAAAAGAAAAATAATTACTAATCTTATTTTTCAGTCACAAAACCTAAGAGTTAGATAATTTAATGAACTTAATGAATTCCCCCTGTGTGGTACAGTCATTATGTAGTAGCATTAGGATTCAAAGGTGAGCTGTTTGATCCAAAGTCCTCTACCCATTAGCTTATCTTAATTCCCAGCAGAGTTAAAAAGAAGCAAGGGGTCATTGGAATAATTCTCTGGCAGCATAAACTTGAAATGCCATGAATGGGCAGGAGTACTTCCTCAGTAGTGCTGGTCCTGTGTGCCACCCCACTTTAGTGTAAACCTACAAACTCAGCTGACATCCATGTTGCCATTACTGCTGTCACTTACGCTGTCCGACATTGAGACTCCTGACAGAGAGACAGCCAAAAACTACAATTCATGTTAAATGCAAGGGTAGAGGATACCATAGGAGATTTCTGTCACTCAGCATAACCCTATATTATTCAACTATTCCCACAAACCCTTATGGAAATTTCTAGTCTTCTGAGATAACCACTTCCTCCCTCTAGTTCTTCTTCACTTCTCCTCACTTGCTTCCCATTTCAGGACTTGTTTGGCCAACACAGCATTTGTGACTATTAAGGAAGGTAAAGCTGAAAGCAGCCACCAACTTCCTTTTTACTTTAAAAAGAGCCCTCCAGTTCATAAACTTCCATGTTGGCAGACAACCACTAACAAACCACCGGCATCTCCCAGATAAGCAGTGGTTTCTACAGTTTCCTGGCCGTGGATTCCATGCTTTCTTTATTGCTCTGGAACGCTAAAGGCAGATTTTTTTACTTTTAAAAAGAGCAGAGACTTCACTTCCTAAAAGTCCTTTTAGATACCTATGAAAACTGCACCCAGAACTATGCTGTTATTTTGAAAAGAAGGGTAGTAATTAAAGCATTCCATTGCAGACATACACATTTGATTGTGCTTAACCTATCCTATCATTTCATTTTTCAGATTAACATCGACAGTACAACAAGAGAAGCTATCATCAAAAGCATTCAAGAACCCACTCAAACATGCTTTGAAGAGGCTCAAAAGATTGTGTATATGCATATGGAAATGGATTCTTATCCCAGATTTTTGAAGTCTGAAATGTACCAAAGACTTCTAAAAACTGTTCAACCCAAAAGTTCTTGAGTGCTACCCAGAAGTTCAAGCGGAAGATGGCACGTTGCAAGTGTTAACTTAAATTTAGAAAAATATACAAAACAAGAATGAAAGGAGAAATGAAACAGAATCCAAGCCATAAATTGATTTCTAGTTCCCAAATGAAATGCATTCCAAACATAATGAGCTCGCAAATACTACAGCACAATTTATAGCATACTTACAGAGAGGAATTAACAGAGAAGGAAAAAGAAGCCAGCTTCATCATACAAACACTATAACATTTTTACTATACTAGGCAACTCATGATCTTTCCTCATTAAAGAAATTTACCAGCCATAGCACAGACAACTTGTTTTAAAACAAGTTGTTTTAAAAGCCTTGCTCTTTAAATTATGTCTCTATGTATTCTACAGATATGCTCAAAATCACTTGACTTAGTATATAAGCTTAATAGTCATGGTATAATCAATTTTATTGTAGCATGAGAAGTATGAAAAATATATTCTTAAGAGACAATTTAGCTATAAATTTTTCCTAGTAGGATGACCATAATTGACCTCCTATATCACATATACCTTTTACATGGAAAATCTTTGTGATGAGTCTAAGTGGTTACTATGTGTGACTCATTGTTCATTTGTATTGTTTACTTTGCTATTGGGGTATAAAATTTTGTCTTTTATTTGGGGATTCGTTTCTTCACAGTATGAAATCATCATGGTGTTGGGAGCCAATAAATCGAAACTAAAAGGTAATGTGCATATTTTTCAAAGATGCCTTATTGTACCTTGCAGTACAGATTCCAAAGGGGCTGAAGCTTGTGAAAAGTAAGAAAATAGAACAAAGGGCAGTTTAACTTACTTGTTTGGTGTCACCTTTCTGTCATTTTAAAACATTGAAAGAATGTAGACTCAACCCTCAGATTTGGAGTTCTGGGGGTTCAACAAAACATACACAGGTACAAAGTTTGAACTGTAACTTTTATACTTAAAAAAAAAATCAAGTCTTAGCCGGGCGGTGGTGGCGCATGCCTTTAATCCCAGCACTCGGGAGATAGAGCCAGGCGAATCTCTGTGAGTTCGAGGCCAGCCTGGGCTGCCAAGTGGGCTCCAGGAAAGGTGCAAAGCTATGCAGAGAAACCCTGTCTCAAAAAAAACAAAAAAAAAAAAAATCAAGTCTTGTGTTGTTGATGGACAGGAAACATTGAAACTGATCCTCACCCTATACCAGAATCACTTTTCAATACACATGTTTTGTCTTGGTTTGACAGAGCATCTTATCCCTCTGATGAAACCAAGCTTCTCCTCTCACTGTGACTGCCACATCTGCATATTGCCCGTGGTCCTTACTCCGTGGGCTAGTGTGTTTTATTGCACCTTCACGGTTCACAAGATCCCAGGCATTTTAACTACAGCTTCCCATGTTTAAAGGGGCAGATGAGTAACTGCACAGCCAACCACAGTGTATTCAGGTGACAAAAAGTGCTGCATCACTCAACCATCTGCCCCCAGCTCCGGAGATGTCAACAGAACAGTAAGTGACTCAGGAAGAACCACTGCAAGACAGTGGGGAAGTGAATACTGTGACTCCACACAAAACCATGGAAAGAATACTAAATTTATTACTAGAAACTTGAGTTTCCCTTTGGAGTTCCAAAAATGACTATTACATGAATTTATTCAGATCTGGGTATACTATAGAAAGTTAGAAACAAAAATGTCACAATCTCTCTGCTCTTCAGCTTCCTTATCTTTTTTATTCATTTTACATTTTATTTATTGCGGGGTGGGTACACGTGCATGCAACAGTGCATGTGCAGAGGCACAGGGACAACTTGTAGAAGGGAGTCAGTTCTCTCTTTCTACCTCGTTGGTCTCAGGGATCAATATCAGGTCGTCGGGCTTGATGGCAAGCACCTTTATTCATTAAGACATCTCACGGGATCGAGTTTCCCTTTCTCTGCCCTCTCTTTACTTTCTCCATCTTCCTATGTCACCCATCCCAGTCTTCCACTTGCTCTGTAACCAAAGCAAACCTGGAACTTGTAATCCTCCTGCCTCAGTCTTCAGTTAATTTGGATTATAGGCCTGTACCATCAAGGCCAGTACTTCAGTACTTGTAAATTAATGTTTTTCTCCATGCAGCAGCAGTGTAATGTGCGGCTTGGAGATGCCTCATTCCCACCATACTGCAGGTCAAGCGCGCACACCAGGAACCTGCCACATAGTAGCTTAAGCATGCAGGCACTGCTAACTTGAGACAACTAGAAAGCTGTTTTAGCTCTGTTTTAGAAATACTATACTATAAAAAAAAATATAAAGAACATAAATATTAAAAATCATGGCTTTTTTGTGTTTATAGGTAAATTCTTGCCCCACATTGGGCGCCATATGTAGCTGAAGTTTTCCTGATCCTACCTGGCCTGTGGTCAGGACAAATCTCTCTCACCCACCAGTCCCACAGCCAAGTAAACACACAGAGATTTATATTACTTATAAACTGTATGGCCATGGCAGGTTTTTTTTATTATCTAGTTCTTATATCTTTTTTATTTTATTTTATAATTTAATTTAATTTTACATATCAGCTATGAATTCCTTGTTCTCCCCCCTCCCACACCCTCCCACCATCCCCCCATTTCCATCTCCTCCAGGGCAAAGACTCCCCTGAGGATTGAGTTCAAACGGGCAGATTCAGTCCAGGCAGATCCAGTCCCCTCCTCCCAGGCTGAGCCAAGTGTCCCTGTATAAGCCCCAGGTTTCAAACAGCCAACTCATGCACTGAGTACAGGACCCGGTCCCACTGCCTAGATGCCTCCCAAACAGATCAAGCTAATCAATTGTCTCACTTATTCAGAGGGCCTGATCCAGTTGGGGGCTCCTCAGCTATTGGCTCATAGTTCATGTGTTTCCATTCATTTGGCTATTTGTCCCTGTGCTTTATCCAACCTTGGTCTCAACAATTCTCGCTCATATAAACCCTCCTCTTTCTCACCAATTGGAATCCTGGAGTTCCACCTGGGGCCTGGCCATGGATCTCTGCATTGAGTTCCCTCAGTCATTGGATGGGGTTTCTAGCATGACAATTAGGGTGGATCAAGAACAGAGAGGGAGAACAAGGAATAAGAGACCATGATAAATGAAGACCACATGATAATAGGAAGAAGCAAAGTGCTAGAAAGGTCCACAGAAATCCACAAAGATACCCCCACAATAGACTGCTGGCAATGATTGAGAGACAGCCTGAACTGACCTACTCTGGTGATGGGATGGCCAAACACCCTAATTGTCGTGCTAGTTCTTATATCTTAAATTAACCCATTTCTATAAATCTATATCTTGCCAAATGGCTCGTGGCTTATCAGTACTTTATATCTGTTTCTCATGGCAGTGGTGGCTGGCAGCGTCTCCTGACAGCCTTCTCTTTCCCAGAATTCTCCTCTCTCCTTGTTCCACCTATACTTCCTACTTGGCTACTGGCCAATCAGCATTTTATTTATTAACCAATCAGAGCAACACATTTACAGCATACAGAACATCCCACAGCACCCTTCCCAAGTGATACATCTACAATACAACCCCCACACCTAAGGTCCAGAGAGCACTGCAAAAGAGGAGCCAGAAAGACTGTAAGAACCAGAAGACCAGGACATTTGCTGGGAGATAGTGCCTTCCATACGTGCCATGAAATCTTCACAGTGTGGTTACCTAAACAAGACCTATACAATGACAACACCAGTTGATATCCCAATGTGTATGGAAGACATCTCGTCATGCCCCACCCCTAGATGAAGAGCTACAGGCAATTAAAAGCTGCTAAGAGGTGGAGAATCAGTCCTCTTAAGGGACTAGGGATTAGTCTCTTGGTAGGTTATCCAATCCCAAACTGTCAGCCTAAAACATATATACATCTGAAAAACACTAAATGAACACAACTGGTTGTATTCGTGTGTGTGTGTGTGTGTGAGTGTGTGTGTGTGTGTGTGTGTAAATACATATATGTGACAAAACTTACTTGAATGAAGGTGTGGAACAACTGAATCAGTGTCTATTCATTAACCTGATGTTTTTGAACTTTTAGTTTCAGTATATTTCAATGTTCTCATCTACAAAATAAAGTGATAACAACCTCATGATTAAGTAAACCAAATGATATATGTGATTGACCACATCCCATTACAAATTTGCTCCTCATTTTCTTCTATCTTACTATCTTGGACTCACTTTAAGGAGTAATTTATTCAATATTAAAGTTTTCATGAGAAAGTAGATGATTAAATGTTTACTTTGCATTTAACAATGATTCAAAGAAACCTTTAGAAAAACTTAGCTTAAGAATAGAAACTGGACCAGGCAGTGGTAGTGCACGCCTTTAATCCCCGCACTCAGGAGGCAGAGGCAGGTGAATCTCTGTGAGTTCAAGGCCAGCCTGGTCTACAAAGTGAGTTCCAGGACAGGCTTCAAAAGCTTCACAGAGAATCCCTGTCTCAAGAAAACCAAAAAAAAAGCCGGGCGGTGGTGGCGCACGCCTTTAATCCCAGCACTCGGGAGGCAGAGCCAGGCGGATCGCTGTGAGTTCGAGGCCAGCCTGGGCTACCAAGTGAGCTCCAGGAAAGGCGCAAAACTACGCAGAGAAACCCTGTCTCGAAAAACCAAAAAAAGAAAAAAGAAAAAGAATAGAAACTGATGGTGCACGCCTTTAATCCCAGCACTCTGGAGGCAGAGGCAGGCAGATCTCTGTGAGTTCGAGGCCAGCCTGGTCTACAGAGTGAGTTCCAGAACATTCAGAGCTGTTATATTGAGAAACCTTATCTCAGAAAACCAAAAAAAAAAAAAAAAATAGGAACTATAAACTTGAATTCTACATCCACTTTTTCATAAGAGCTATCTTTCCAATAATTCTTTATAGAAGTGTGTATTTCATTTTGCTCATAATTAAAGTAGTTTAGATGACTTTAACATTAATATTTCACATGATATTATTTTTCTGCAAATTTATTAGAGAAATATTTTTGTTTGGTTAAACACAATTCAAAAATTGGCATTTGTAAAATCACTACACAGACATGTTAATATTAATACGTTTTACATGCTATCAGCTTTATCCTTAGTATCTGGAGACTTATCTACTTAAAAATTAATTTTTGAGATTAGAATCCAAATATATTTATTATTTTTCACTTTTATAGAATTTTTCAAACATTAAGGATGCAAAAAATAAGACATTGTTGTCCTGGGAATTGGAAATGGCTCAATTGGTAAAGTGCCTGCCACACAAGCATGAAGAGCCGAGTTCAGATCTCCAGCATCCATGTCAAAGCTAGGTACGGCAGGACACAGCTGGTACCCATGGCCTTGGGTTGCCGAGAGACAGGTGGATCCCTGAGCATCATTAGCCAGACATCCTAGCTAAATGGGTGAGGTCCAGGTTCAGGGAGAGACTCTGCCTCAAAAATTAAGGAGATGGAGGTCGTGGAGATGCTCAGCAGTTAAGAGCACTTTCTGTTCTTGAAGAGTACCTCAGTTCAGTTCCCATCACCCACATGGTGGCTCACAACCTTCTATGACTCTAGTTCCAGTGAATTCGCTATCATCTTCTGACTTCTGAAGCCACTGGGCATGTACATGGTGCACCAATACATGCAAAGCATTCACACATACTAAAAAACATTAAACTTCTTAAATCATAAGGTGTAGAGTGATCAAGAAAGACACATGACACCTCTGACTGCCACATGCACACATATGCTTGCACACCTGCATATGTGTGTGTGTGTATGTATGTGTACATGGATATATAAAACCATCACACACACGCGCGCACACACACACACACACACACACACACACACACACACACATGAATTCATTACTTTTGAGTAAAGATACAATCTTTTCAGTAAGAAAATCATGATAAAGGAATGTCTCAGAATTCAAGTATTTTGGCTCAGATGAACATTTTTCTACTTATAATTCATCAGGCATACAACACTCTCATCATCTACAAAGGACTTAATACCAATTTTAGAATAATGACTATAGAAAAGACATATACGAAGTTTTCTTCAAAGGCATAAAAGATTGTAATTTAAAGAAAATAGTAAGTCCCACTGTCTAAAAATATCTTTCATATATCTAGGACCTGAAATTCCCACCACTGATCATAGATGAAAAATAGCATCTAAACTCATAGTCGAGGCAAGAAAAAAATGAATCACTAATGCTAACACATTAGCTGTTGCCTAGCAGAAAATAAAACTTGGACAAATAAAATGCAGTAATATAGTATAGAATAGGAAAGTATGTAGGCTCAGGGAACAAAGACATTAATTAGGGACACTGTGGGCTTGAAAACAGTGAAGGGGCAAACAGAGTGTCTTATTTATAAAAGCCTCACAGGGTTGTTAATAAAAAAAATAAATGAAGAAATAAGCTTCATGAGAATTATGTATCTTAGTAGAAAAAAATATAATGTCCTTGTGAAAAGAAAAGAATGAAGTTATTACATAAGTGATGTTTATAGAGGCCTTTGTTAAAAAACTAGCTCCAGTGGGCCAAGACGCTATATGGAGAGCCATTAATTAAGGTACATTTTCTGCTCTCAAGGACCTGGGCAATGATAACAAAAGCACATAGCAGTGATGGCCAAGCACACATGGGCAAAGGCTGCCTTGGAAACCCAGCAGAAACACCTTCCTCTACCCAGTGGAATCTGTAAAGAATGGGAGATGTGCTGTTCGAGAGAAGCTTTGAAGAATAATTAAGAGATCTCTCAGGGAAGAGGGGAACTGGAACAGGGGCAGGGGGCAGAGGGGCGGGGGGACAGGGGGCAGGGAGAGAGGAAAGCGTGTGACACTTGGGAAGATGCAGAAGGTGGGGGAGTTCTGCTTGAGGCTGCTCCAAGTTCACAGCCTGGCTCCAAAGCCTAGCAGCTCTGCACATTTCAGAAAACCACTTAACCTCATGGAAATTTATTTTATTCTTATCTATGAAATAATACAATTAATTTACTGATATAGGCTTCTATATTGAGAAGGAGCACAAAAAGTAGCCATATCAGTCACCTATAAAGCCCAAATGAAAGGAAATACAAGTGGAGGACTTGCCAATGAGGAAAAGAGAAATGTTTCTGAGAGAAAAATTGTGAACAGATCAGATTTGAAAGAGGGAGAGATCACAGATGATCTGGTTTCTAAAGCAACTATCGTGATAAGTTCAAGTACCATCATATGAGAAAGTGATGTAAGCAGGATTTGGAGAACATGCTGAGGGTGCAGTGATCACATGCTGTAAGTGGGACTCAGGAACAAGGTGGAGGTTGGATTACAAATCTGGAACCCTTAAGTGTGATGGTCAGCCTTGTCAACTTGGAACAATCCACGATCACTCAAGAAGAGAGTCTCAGTGACTTATTAACTGGTGTGGGAAGACCCAGCCCCCTGGAGGCATCACCATTGCCTAAGGGGGAAGAACTGGAGGGGTCCTGAACTGCATAAGGGTGGAGAATTGGAGGAAAGCAGAAGCAAACAAGCAAGCAGAATGTACATGCGTTCATGGCTCTCTGCTCTTGACTAGCTAGTTTCAGTTCTTGCCACCTTAACTTCCTGCTGTCATAGACTATAACCTGTAATTGTAAGCTAAAATAAACCTCCTCTCTCCTAAGTGGCTTTTTATGCCAGTGTTTTATCAAAGCAACAGAAATGAGACTAGAGCCATTTGTAACACTGAGTCACTGAGGGAGTGGCCCTGAGAGGGGGAGCTGTGCAGGAGAGCAAGCCGAAACTCACAAGGAACAATCAAACCTAGGAAACAAAGCAATGGGCTAATGATTCCTAGATGTTCACTGTAGGCTCATTATGATGTTGTGGCAATGAAAAAGATGATCTGTTAAGTTTTAAGTAGTAGTATTCAGTGTTTTGACACACTGATTCATTCAACAAATTGTTAAACATCTATGTGAACCAGTATGGTGAGCAGATGTAGAAACGAATATACTACCAACAAACCAATCAGAAAATGTCTTCATGAACCTTACAGTGTCTGTAGGTAGTAAAAGAAACAAGGCAATTTTATTTTTAAAAAGATCACAAGATTACAATAAGTTCTATAAATAAAGTAAAAACTAGATAATAGAGAGTGAGAGAGTAGCAGAGGGATGTACTAGAGAAAGTTGTTGGGCTCATGTTTTCATAGTACACACACACACACACACACACACACACACACACACACACACACAATTCACTTTCTGGCATTACTAACCAAAGGCAAGGAACCCAAGGTTTTAAGAAATTAATTAACATGCATATGTGTGCATGTATATACTTGTTATATTGAAAACAAGCTCTACTCTCTTTGCATATTTTAAAATATGTACTTTAAAATCTCAGTATTATTAACTATAAACAAAATATTGTACAGTAAATCTATGGATTTTATTCATCTTACATAACTGAAAATTCATGCTCAATGATTAGCAACTCTGCAGGTCCTTTTTCCCCTGAACTCGAGAAAGCACCATGCTATTCAAGTTTAATTACTGTAAACATCTCAGATTTCTAGAATCATTAAATGTTTGTCCTTCTTTGATGTGCTTCTTTTGTTTAGCAATATGCTCTGAACATTCATCTATCGTGTTACAAAATATAGGACCTTTTATGTTAAATAATATTGTATTGCAAGAAGAGAACATGGCTTAATTTACCCATTCAGTAATGTCATAATGTCTGTGCTCTGTTCTGGTCGCATTTCCTTGGTGATTATTAACATTTAACATGGTTTTGTATAATTACTTGCTTCTGCATGTATCTTCTTTATAACATGGAACTTGCATAAAAGTAAATACATGAACCAATGCAATTAAACACCATAACTGGAAATAAGAAGGCAAGAAGGGGAAGGTGACCAGAGAGGGCAGTAGAGAAGAGAAGCAAAAGCAGATAAGATCTAAGCACAATACCTTCATGTACAGAAATGTCACCACTAAAATGTTTTAATTGATATAATTAATATCTGTTAATAAATAACAAAAGGGAAGAGATGATACTGGAGAAATTGATACATTCAAACAGGAGAATAAAGCATATCCTAATTTTATGTCACACATAAAACTCAACTCAAAATGCATAAACATAATTCAAACATAGGAGTTGAAACTGCACCCTCTCCCCACAAAAAAATCCAAGGGAAAGATTCATGAAACCAGCTTTAGCAATGATGTCCTTCATATTACACCAAAACATGAACAGCAAAAATAAAAGGAGACAAGTCAGTCTACATCAAACCTAACACCTCTATAAAGCAAAGAAAATAATAACAGGGAAATACAGTGAACGTCACCCTAGACAATGGGAGAAAGCATTTGCAAACCATCTGGTAAGAAGTTAGTATCCAAATTTATAACTCCTACAACCAGGGGGAAAGAAACCTAACAACCTATGTTAACATTGTTTAAGGATTTGAATAAATCACTTTTCTTCGGTGTACCTTAATGGAACCAAAATTATTTCCTGATATTCATACCTTATCCATTGTAAGTGCAGCTTCCCATAAACAAGCACAGTATAGAGAAAGTATACGATGACTTTATTTGCATAAATCTATCAGTACATATTTAACACTTTATGGACAGAATGCCTTCAGTGGTCTCATTTAACTTGAGCCTCAAACTAAATCCATTATAAATGCATCTTTATCCCTGACATACGTAGGAGGAGAATGATGGAGCCCAAGAGGCAGAATGCTTGGTGCTCTGTGGGCCGATGTTTAAATGGTGAGGTATGAGCACATAAAGATCTAGCCACATTGTGATCATGAAACCTGTTTTGCACAGTGCTGTGTGAATGAAGTGAGTTGAGAGGTATAGAACCAGTACATAATAGACAAGTTGACATACAACCATATTAACCCCTAATAAACACCATTATCCATTTTCATAAGCAATGCAAGATGGAAAGAAAGCAGAACAATGGAGAGAGAGCTAGGTGCTAGACACAGGGGGTTAGGTGCCCAGGATGCAATAGAGAATTATAATCTTAAAAAGACATGTGTTAAAAGAGAACATGTGGACTTAGAGAGAATAGATGATGGAAATCCAAATGGATTACAGTGTTTGTTACAAGAGAAAATTAAAAAGAAAAAAAAAAGAAATATGTGAAGAAAAACAGGAGAAGAGAGCAGTATCCTCGGATGTCAAACAGTATGCATAGAGCCAGTGTGTCTCAATTTATTAAGCTCAAATTTATGAGTTGCTTCATTAGCATTTCATTAACATTTAGAACATGTGAGTATTTGGCTAGCTGTAGATGGTATGCAGGAAGCAAATAAAATTAGGTCTAAATCTTTAAGATGATAGAAGAAGGAAGGAAAGATAAATGAATAAATTGTCACAATGCAAAAAAAAATGCCATAATGGACAACAAGTAATACTTAACAATGGTAAACATTCATCATCTAAAGAATTTCTAGACTCAGCAAGGAAAATAAATATGGAGAAATGAAGAATGGCAGATCTGTGAACTTCAAATATGGAATGTGTCCTTTAAAATGAACAGTGTGCAGAAAGAAGTGGGGGCATCTTGATTTCTGGACAAGATTATAGCATGACCTGCTGTTTCTAATAATGCATTTGCTGTTACTGCACACTTCAGACCTGTTCCTCTGGCAACGCTTGTCAACAAGTTCTTTCTCACAAGACTCTGCAAGCGAGAAGGAGAAGTGACAGTTAAGGTAAATATAGTCTGTCTTGAGCTGGCAGCACCCACCCTATCGGTGACCAATACCCGAAGTCCATCCCAAGCAACTCAATCTAAAATTGGAGTGTATGTGTAAGGAGTTTTTAATGCCTCATTTTGGCAGTTTGTATCTCGACCTGCCACGATGGATTTTATTATTAGCTGAAAAGTTTGGTGAAATGTGTCATGCGAGCTTATTTTTGAGAAAAGAATAAGGAAAAAAATAAGATTCTGAAATCTCATTTCCAGGAAAAGCTTGGACGCTCCTAGATGCCAGGCACCACAGATGGTCATTTCATTCCTCCTATCTCCTGTCTCATAATAAATGTACAACAATGTTATTATTAACTACACTTTAACCTTGAGAGGACTGAGCACAAGGATATTAAAAACTTACCAAACTCATTCAAGGCAATGAAAAGTCAAGCCAAGACTAAGTCACTGGACTAACTCCAAATTCATGCTTTCTAATAAATTAAATGCAAGATTGCACAGTAAAGACCAAAAGTGCAGCCTTCCTTTGCTGAGTCACTGCATGGAGAGCAGCCACTAACACTGAGTGGGCACTGCACAACTTATGATGGATCTTCTTAATAAACCCCAAGATGGTTATTGTTGAAATTCCAGTAATATCTTGAGCATGGCCGCACTCATCATCTTAAACATACACATACTAGAAAATTCTGTGAAAAGGTCAATAGGTGTCATCTAAGAAAAAAAGTCATAAAGGCCTAATTTTAAAAGTCTAAGAGACATTTTTTAAGATTAATGTTGTCACCCCAAACTAGGGGAGTCCTTCAGTTGACACAGACCTGAATAACCATGCATGTCAAACATATTCAGAAATCAAGACACTTTGGCAAACTTCCCTTGGCCAGAAATAGTTTCTCTCCCTGGGAAACACACCATGTGATATGCACCTGTCACCCACCCTCAGAACCTCTACAGGGTTAGCAACTGGACTGCCATTTTTCAGGGGTGAAATGTAGCATCCCTGAAGTCATACCCTCACAAGTGATGAAGCCAGACTAGTTTTCATTTTTGCATTCTTTGTTTCCTCTCACCACAACTCCAACTCTTGCTTGCTCTAAATAACTCTCAGTGGTTTTTATACCCAGAACTAAATACATTCATTTTCTAAACTCTGTCTGCTTTCTTTCCATATTACTTACCGTAATGGGGACTGCCAGGAGTAATGGTGCATGCCTTTAATCAGCATCTCATCACTCAGGAGGCAGAGGCAGGTGAAACTCTGTGAGTTCAAGGCCACATTGGCCTACATAATGAGTTCCAGGTCAGCCAGAGCTACACAGTGAGACACTGTCTCAAAAAAAAAAAAGCAAAACAAGAAAAATGGATAGTATTGTTGGTTATTTGTTAAAATGATTGTATGTCTACTTGTCTGCATTTTCCATTAAACTGTTATCTCTGTTTGATCAGAAAACAGACAGAAGAAAAAACATTTAGGAAGTACATTCTTTATCAGCAACAAATGCCTGTTGGAGCAACTGTCATCCAGGAACAAAGAAACAGCCCTCTGGCATAGATTCCATAATATAAAACATGGATGATGGTAACATTGGCTCATGGCTTTAATGAAGGAATAAAAACTTTATGGAAAAAATAAATCACCCTAGCAAAATATAAAGTACATCAGAACACTAGATAAATAGTCATGATTTCACAAATATTAGACAATGAATTCAAAATATCAAGCTGGTAGTGATCACAAAGGACAATGAGGTAGTCAAAAAGTAAGACTTGTATGAAAGAGTTATTGTCAACTAAATCACCATGATACAGTGAAGCAGTTTCTGTCCAGTAAACTCCTCCTAATAGAATGTGAAATTGGCAAAAAACTTGTCTGCATGAATCAGAAATAATGAAAATAAGAACAGGGAGATTATAAGGCACTTTGAGTGCAGTACTATTTGTTCTTGGTTTACTGTTCCAGATAGGCAAAAGGGAAAAAAAAAAAAAAAACCTTACCAGTAAAGGGAATATGAACTGTCTGAGGAGTGGCAAGTAATGAGAGTTCTAAGAAAACATTTCAAAATTCATATCCCCAAAATGGACTTTATCTTCTCCAAAACCTGTTTTACCCTATTTTACCTGGTGGCAGAAAATATCACTTTAAGACCCAAACTGTGGACTCTTCTTAAAATCTATCTTTCACATCTCATATGCCATTAATCAAGCCATCACGTCATCTCTCCCCTTGAAATATATCCTGAAGATCCCACTCTCTATCACCTCCATAGCTTTTACCCACAACCAAGCCACTGCCTTATTTTGCCTGGATTATTACAACAGGCTCCTAGCTGGCCCTTCACCTTCTACCTCCCAATCGCACTTCTGTGCCCAACACCCACGCAAACAAACACAGACATAGACACACAGACACACACACACACACACCAGTGTTCATTTGAAAACGCGTCACACTCTTCAAAGCTCTCAAGTAATTTCCATCCCACATACAGAAAAATATCCCAAATCCTGACATGTTCTACGTGGGCCCCAGTACCCCAACAGCATCCTAATCCCTTGTTCTCCTGTCGTCTGCTACCCTCAAACCACCATAACGAGTGTAACCAACCTCTTACATCTGCAAACTTGGGGGGGGGCTCTTGTTCTATTCTTGCTTTCTTCCTTCCTTTCCAAAGAAACATACACTCATCATCCTTCTGCCTGTTCTCTGCTCCAGTGCCCTAGACATTCTTTGATGACCCCATGCAAGCTAACATTGCAGCAGCCACCCCCTTCTACACTCTGACTGAATTCTTCTTCACAACTGTCACATGTTATGCTTGCTTTCTGTTAATCCCTATTATATATACAAGTCTCACTCTACCCCAAAGAGGAAGGACTTGGTTAAGCATCCAAATGACCAAGTCTAGATTTGAAAAATTATCTTAGTTTCCAATATATCATATTATATGAAAAGAATATAAGGCTTGGACTTTTCCCTTTAATCTATTATTCTATTCATAACTGAAGTTTACATTGCAGATACACGTAGATAGGTAAAATTCGCTAAAGTAAAACAAATTAACAAATTCCACCCAATTCTGGGGAGACAGAAGACTGTGAAATTTTAGCCAAGGGCAAGAACACTTAAAATTTGTTTATTTCACACACACACACACAAATTCCTAATGTCATACAATTTTATTTACTCTCTGTGTCAGGTTAATAACTATGGTTAATCATCCTGCATATCTGTGACTTTGTATCATTTGAACTATAATTATTGCCTTGCCTAATAATCAATATTTTACTCTCAATCTACATATTTGAACTTTTTGTTTAGAATCCCACATGTTTTAAGTAAAATAGGTGAAATAAAAGAAAGAAAACCTTTCACAATGAGCACTTGTAGAATCTACTATTTCTTTGAAGTTTACCTTAGTTAGGGAAGTTAATATCCGTGAGCCTCCATTTTCTTACAGATTGAAAAGTAGGAGATTTCAAAGGACTGAAAGACACGATAGAAGGAAACTGACTGTACAGAGAAGAGATCTACAGGCGTGCTTCCTAAGCAAAGTCACATCCCAAAGTTGTAATGAAGTGTACATGTTATGGCTTCAACTTTAAAACGTTTAGTTGCAAGCTTTTGAGGGGTAATTGAATAAGAAGAGCCCTGACACCATCAATTGATTAATCCATCATGAATTCATAGTTCAATGGATTGTGAGGAAGTATAACAGAGAGAATGTCACTGAAGGTGTGGCTTCGAAGGCCATGTCTTATTTCTTTGGCTCTTCCTCTCTATATCTCTACTTCCCTCCCAGCATGAAATAAACAGCCTTACTCTACTGAGAACTCCCCCTCACAATGCTCTGCCTCACCATAAGACCACAACAATGAGAGCAAGAGACCACAGATTATGAACTTAGAAATCAGGAGCTGAAATAAACCCTCCTTCCTTTAAATTATTTATTTTGTCATAGCAAGAGAAAGGTGGCTGGTAGATTATGTTAAAATTCCAACAAGCCAACCAGCCTACAACAGTTCTCAATAAGTGTTTATAAACACACACTTTGTTTCTACTGTGCCATTCTGTTGTTTATAGATGGGAAAATACAGCTGACCAGGGTGTGCTTATTCAATATTATAAACTGAAAAGCATGAAACACAACTGTTAGTCTGAAAATTGAGAGACATGTTGGCATATTGGTCTGTATTTTTTATGAATAATAACTTTAGATGTCCATCGATATTTGTAGAGTAATGTAAAGTAAGAAAAAAACTCATAAATGAGCTGGTTGTTGTTTTTATTACATTATGAACCAGCTCTTCTCTCCCACATCACACCTAGTTGATGTCAGGGTATTTAAAAGAATATTTTTTTAAGGATAATTTCATTTTAGCAAATATGTTTATATAACAGTGTATCCTTTAGTATTTAATATTGTATCCTTTAGTATTTAATATTTCCTGGAAACCAATTATTTAGAAACAAATGAGCAGCTGTTGTATCAATAAGCCCAGGTAGTGTCTTTTGCCATCTAATGTTTTAAGAATCTTTGAGTATTTTCTGATTACAATCCAAATTAAATGTAAACAGTCATGTTACACAGCACACATTATCAAATCTGCTGTCAGCTAACAGGATGAATGATAATGAGATATGTTAATTATTTGCTCTCTAGTGGCTGTGACTGATTGATTTTGACTGGTACATCTTGTAATGTTATGAAGGACAGTAAATATTAGGGTCTGTTATTCTTTCCTGGGCAAGGAAATCATGCTCACTAATGACATGCTTCATTTGTAGCTTTCTCTACAATCTGTCAATGTTCTGGTACATTCAAGTAATCTTTCTTTTTTTCTTTTTTTTTTTATTTATTTAAGAATTTTTTCCATTTTTCTTTATTAAGAAATTTTCTACTCACTCTACATACCACCCACAGATCCCACCTCCTCCCTCCTCCCATCTCCCAGCCCTCCCTCCCAAGCCACCCCACATCCCCACATCCTCCAAATCAAGGTCTCCCATGGGGAGCCAGCAGAGCCAGGAACACTGAGCCTAGGCAGGTCCAAGTCCCTTCCCACTGTACCAAGGCTGCACAAGGTACCACACCACAGGCACCAGATTCCCAAAAGTCTGCTCATGCACCAGGGACAAATCCCAATCCCCCTGTCTGGGTGCCCCCCAAATAGTTTGAGCCAAACAACTGTCTTCCGTATCCAGATGGCTTAGTCCAGTCCCGTGCAGGCTTTACAGCCCCTAGTCTAGAGTTCATGGACCTCCAATAGTGTGGTCAGTCATCTCTGCACTTCTTCCTTTCATGATCTCCATGTTCGCCGCCTGTAGAATCCCTCCTTTCTCTCATCCATTGGATTTCTGAAGCTCAGCCTGGCACCTGGCCGAGGATCTCTGCATCTGCCTCTATCAGTCACTGGACAAAGGCTGTATGGTGATAGTTAGGGTATTTGGTAGACCGGTCACCAGAGTAGACCAGTCCAGGCACCCTCTGGACTACTTCCAGCAGTCCAAGGTGGTGTTATCCTTGTGGGTTCCTGAAAGCTTCCCCAGCACCCTGCCTCTCCTTGGGGCAACTATAACTAAGCAAGTAAAAGACCTGTATGATAAAAACTTTAAGTCTCTGAAGAAAGAAATCAAAGAAGATATCAGAAAATGGAAAGATCTCCCATGCTCATGGATAGGTAGAATTAACATAGTAAAAATGACAATCTTACCGAAAGCAATCTACAGATTCAATGCAATCCCCATGAAAATTCCAACACAATTCTTCACAGACTTGGAAAGGACAATACTTAACTTTATATGGAAAAACAAAAAACCTAGGATAGCTAGAAGAATCCTGTATAATAAAGCAACCTCTGGAGGCATCATGATCCCTGACCTCAAACTCTACTATAGAGCTATAGTAATAAAAACAGCTTGGTATTGGCATAAAAACCAACACGTGGACCAATGGAATTGAATTGAAGACCCTGACATTAATCCACACACCTAAGACCATATAATTTTCTTTCTTTTTTTCTAAGTGAAATTTCACATTAAGAGAGTGGTAGTATCCTCAAGTCAGGTGAATGGGCTGAGTTTCTGCCACACTGACCATCTGAGTTTTCCAAATATCTTCCCCTGACAGCCCTAACTCACACACTTCAGTTTCATTCAAAGCTAAACCTACAGAGGCACTAAAAAAAATCCAATATGTACATTATCTTCTTTCTACGTTAGAATACATTTTGGGGCCATCAAGATGGTTCAGCAGGTAAAGGCCACACCAGGCTGACAACCTCAATTCAGTCCCTGGGACTCAAATAGCAGAGAGACCCAACACCTATAAACTGTCCTCTACCTACCCTCTACATGCTATGGCATGCATACACCTCTATCATCCCCACACATGCACGGTAAATAAATAAGTGAATAAATACACAATAAAGTAACCTTTAAATTATTTTAAAAGATTGGTTTGTAAATACAAACCCACTATCTTGTGTGAGCCATAATTGGTTTGTACCAAATCGAGTATTAAGTTTTAAGACTTTGACTCCAAAGTAAGGAGTTTGAAATTATGCCCCCCCCCAAGAAATAACCACAAGAACAGTGTCTCCTGAGCATTTTTTATGTAATATTCCCCTAAAATGCCTTAACAAAATTTTCCTTGCCTTCTTCTCCCCATGAAAGTTTAATATCACAGATATTATCTGCTATGCACATAGCTATCCATTTTACCCCTTAAGGATAATGCCATTCAATTTTGAGACTGTTGACCAAAGTTTTCATCCCACTTTTTCTTTACCATTGTTTAAATTATATATTCTTATTCAATTTCACAAACTCATTCATAGTAGGAGTTGGTGAAATGGGTACTTCCCTAGGACATGATCTATCCCCTGAAGAAGACAGCATACTCAAACACTCTATCTCCTTTTTTCACATTTCCACCCAAATAATGCATATTCAGGCAGGTTCACACAACCTTTACATATATATGTATATATGTATGTATGTATGTATGTGTGTATGTATACATATATTGAAACTTTTAAGCCCCTTGAGGAGCTACAATAGTCTTCCACCAAGTTCTCAGGAAGGTTCTGACTCATCCTTTGAGGTTGAGTGAGTGGCAAATGTGGAAATCAGGGAATAAAATGTGTATCTAGACTATACACCTAGAAACCACTAGTTCCATATAACCTAAATTTCCTGGAATTATAGTCATCTGAAACTCATGCCTTTGTTTCTGCCAACATTGTATTTTAATACATCTAATTATCAGAGATGTGTGTTTAAAAACCATGCTTAAAATGATGTAACTGATACAAACTTTTAAAGGACCTGACTCCTACACAGTTTGTGAAGAAAAATAAAACTCAGCAGCTGCTATCTAGTTTTACTGAAGCACTAAAAGTTAAATAAATCCACACAAAAAAAAAAAACAAACACAAATCCAAGAAAATACAATTTAATTTAGTGGGATTAGGGCTTTGGCTCTTCTTATCTTTTCTGGCTCGGCTTTGAAAGATACTGTGAACAGCAGTTCATAAATCAACACCTCCTCCAAAGTTCTGCCTGTATCATCTCAGATCTGGCAGGTCCACATGCACTGTTCTCTCTTACCTACGAAACTGGCACTGTCTCTAACGTGCATTCTAGAGGTCACCATCACACCAATCTCAGCAAGTACACCTGCACTAACTAGTCTCATATGCTCTGGATCGTTGCTCTCCATGTCACTTAAACTCTTGGTGATTAATTACACAGCTGGACAGATAACATGGTTAGTGTCGCAAAACTAGAACGCCTTCCTAAAGCATTGAGCATGTTGGGCACACTGGATCCAGGTATCTTACTTATAGACCAGTTTCCAAAAACTTATGCATTTTACAGGTGCATTTTACAGATGTTAAAAAAAGTCACACCCACTTTACTAACCCAAACGCAATTTATATTAACAACAGATACCAAAGTCCTGGGACTGCCTCTGCCTCTGTCTGGAACATTCATGTACTGGTTCTGACCTGCAAGTTTTGATTAAATTAACTAATTGATGTTGAGGTATAAATTAAAATTAGCAAGCACCTAATATCCCAAAATGTCTTAATGGCAAATTATAGCACATAACATAAAACTTTTACCATCTCCAGTTCTTCCAGCACACACATTAATCTAGGAATAGCAGAGAACCCTAACCTTAGAACCTACTGGCAATTTGGACTGGATAACTCTGATGAGGGAATGACTGGCCATGACTGTGCATTACAGGCAGCTAGCTGTGATGGTTAATCTTCATCATCAACACTGCTGGATGTGGAATCACTTAGAAGACACATCTCTCTGGGTCTGGGTTAGCTCACTCAACGTGATCTTCATGTTCTCCCTCATCTGAAGCTACTAGCTCCAAGTGTTCAGATGTGAGGATACATCCTTGAGTAACTGCAGAAATCAGGAAAATAAAAAGGACCATTGCTGGGTGAGGAAGTAGGGAATTGAGAGAGATGGAAATAGCCAGATACAAGGTATCATGTAGAAAAAATTGGGGGGGGGCTTTAATTAGGAAAGGCAAAGGAAGATAAATACAGGAGGGAGGAGCGTAAAATAAAAGTATGGATGTCTGAAAAGTCATAAGGAATCATACTACTATCTACCAAAAATAATATAACACACATGGCTGTCCATAAACATACATATATAGCTTAAATAAAAATTTCCCATCCTGGCTGACAATGTTCCCTTCAAGATATAAAGACTACCTAGCAAAAACCCCATCACACACAAAAGTCAAGACTGTCCAAGAGACTCCCAAAACATCATAGGCTATTGCTATTGCCCTTGTTTTGCAAGGCTGGAAGGTAAGTCCCTATTGCTGAAGACACCATGCATTTCAGACAAAGGGCCCAGAGATCCCTAAGCTGGACTTGACCTGAAAAACTTCCTCCCTGAAGACTAGCTTTCATGGCACCAGAAGACACCATGCAAGCTTCTAACAGAGAAAAGTAACCAGCAGTCCTACCCAGCTATGACATTTATGAACCATAACAAAAAGGAATATGGCATGATAAACCTAAGGGTACAGTAATGGCATGCATACTTTGGCAGTAACCAAAAGCTCCCTAATTGGTTTTAAGACCCCTCTGCAAGAGAGAAATCCTCTAGTTCTAGAAACTCAGCCAATTAGCCAGGGATAATGAAGTCATGGATCTGGAGGAGAACCTACAACCACCACTTTGTTAAACCAGCACAATCCTTAATTGCATTTTAAGTATTTGTCCTTATACCCACAGATTAGTGTAGTCCTCAGCCTTCGTCAAGGAAACCCTTTTTGCAACAGACAAAGCCCATTACAGAAAACCACAATGAATCAAAATGCACATTTGTGGATCCAAATCACAATGGACATATCTACAACACAACTTCTACACCTAGGCTGAGGTATCACTGCAGAAAAAAAAAAAAAGGCAGAAAGATTGCAAGAGCCAGATGATCAGGTGTTTTGCTGTGAGACAATGTCTCATAGGAAATTCAAAAGCTACACTCATAAAGTCTCACCAATATGACTGAGTAAACATGAGTTGAACAAGAGAGACACCAATAAACATTTTAATATGCATAGGGGTAAAAGCCCATGAGACCTCAGCCCTACAAAAACAGAAAAGTAAAAAGAAAAGAAAGAAAGAAAGAAAGAAAGAAAGAAAGAAAGAAAGAAAGAAAGAAAGAAAGAAAAAAAAAAAGAAAGAAAGAAACTATAGGCAACTAAGAAATACTGGAAACGGGAGAAGAGCACACCAATTGGTTACACAATACCACGTGGTCAGCCCTGAAAACATACAACTAACATTATACAGGACTGAGCAGCTTGCATTTATAGTAACAACAATTAATAAAAATGAAACCATAAATTTGAAAAAGAGAAAGGAAGGGTCTATAGGAGGATTTGGAGGGAGGAAAGGGATGTGCGTATAATTATGATGTAATTATAAAATCAAAAAATAAAAAATACTTTTTTATAGAAAAGACAGCTTTAGGTGTGTCTTCTAAAAATGTCTTTCCAGCAAAGTTTAAATGGCAAGAAGACCCCCCCCCCCGATGTGGGTGGCCCCATCCATGGACCACGGTCCCAGATTGAACAAAGAAGGGAAAGAAGAATGTAAGCCAAGGACCATAATTTATCTCTCTCTGCTTCTAGGTATCTAAAAATAAATCCTATCATAATCAAGAACATCATAAAATGTTGGCAAAATATAAAGTTAGATGGTGAGGTGTAATAAACACGAGGAGAGGTACACCATGGTAATGATTAACAGCACACGGTGGAAACAGTGACTCAGTGTAATGAGTGTAAGCTAAGAGAGACTCTACCTGAACTCAGATGGAAGAGGTTAGTCTTCCCCACACATGATTTTTTTTTTCTTTTTTACACATAGGAGGCAATGTTCTATTCAGTTCATAGATGAAAAAAATGAAATCTCAGAGAAAATAAGAGTACTATCTAATCTGACTAGGAAAATGTAAAACCCAAATGCAGGCATATCTGAGCTCAAGCCCAGGGTTTTGCAATATTTCAGGCTCATTGGCTTCCTCATTCAGCAAAGGAATCTAGTTTAGTTCTTTATGTGTGATCATATTGATGTTGTTCTTTTTCCAGCATTTAATGAAGTAATCAAGACTTTGAGAACTTAAGCATAATCACAAGTTGAATAAAATGCATATGGATATGTAAACACCATTAGAACATATGTGAATGTATTAAACAAGTCAATAACATAATATTACACATAATATCATCCTAAGGGAAAAAAGAGGAGCTGAATAAACTTCCACACCTTTCTCAAAATGGAATCAGTAAAATACAAGCTAGTATGGCTAAGACAACAGTCCTTCTGGTGTGCATTTTTTTCTTCTCCTCCTCCTTCTAGGTCTTTTGCTTTACTGGTAATTTTTCCATTTTTATTTCTTCCTAACTTATCATGAAAAAGTTTCCTGGGTATTCGGATCTTGTTTTTGAAATCTAGTTTTTCATGTGCTGAATGTTCAACAATGAGATCAATCATTGCATTCTGATATACCCACTCAGAGTGATAAATATTTGCCAATCGCTGTGTTAAACATATTGTATCTTATGTCATATTATGGAAGCTTGCATTGCATTTTTATATTCCCCTTGTAGTTAAAGAAACTGAGGCTTACAGGAACTGTGAGCTTCCAGTGACACACAGTGAGGAAATCATAGATGGTAATTCAGATGCAGAACTATCCAGTGTCAAGCTATCTCTCTCTTCAGCCATGCTGTGGCATAATTAGAGGGAATTCTGCTCTAACAATAAGCTTTGCAAAATGTCAGATGCATGCTTCACATGTGGAATGAGACATGATGCCTCTCTCTGTTTATCAGTATTCTAAGTTTGGGATGAGGCACTCGCTCTCCATGCCAAGAGAATGAAAATTTCCATATTTTTTCAGTTCTCCACAGAGGAGAAAGGGAAGAGGAAGGCTCTTCAGCTAGCCTGCTTGTTGCCTTGCTTGCTCTATTCTGTGTTGTTTTTTTGTTTTGTTTTGTTTTTGTTTCTGTTTTTGTTTGATACGGGCCTTACTTTATAGCCACACCTAGCCAGGAACTCATTCTATAGCCCAAGCTGCCTTCAAACTCACGGCGATCCTCCTGCCTCGCCTTCCTAAGTGCTGGGATTATAGAAATAAGATACCACACCCTACTCTAATGCTGTTTTTATATAGAAAAATACAGCTCTTAAAGTAATGAACAACTTGAAAATGGGTCATTCATTGGGCAAACATTTTCTACTCAACAGCATCCAACTTCACAATTGTGCTTTGAGGAGATACTCAGATAATTCTACCTAAACAGTCACAATTTTATTAGCATACACATTTTTTACTTTATTATTTCATACAATTGTAAGTTTAATAGTATTCTATAACTTAGACAACAATATCTTGAGGAACTAATACAAAATAATTTTGGCTATGAAAATGATCATATTCCATAAGTTTTACCTTAAATCTACTTTATCCTAGACCAGAAGATATTAAGAACTTTGAGTATGTTCAAATGGTGACTAGAGCTTCTCATTGGAAATGTTAACATTCACATATTGAAAAAATACCCCACAATGGATGAAGATGGTGTCTGTGACCTCTTTCCAATATACTATAATGAGTTTCTGAGAAAAAAGAAAAGAGATCTTGGTATTATGTCTCATTATCACACCTGAAAGCAGAGACGGGTCCTTGGAAGCATGGAATTCTGGAGTATTAGAAAGCCAGCTGGCAAGAGCTCACACTTGTAACCTCCATTTTCTTGATAGTGCACTAAACCCAACTACACTCCCTAGCCAAAACAATCTATATGTCTAGAGGAATCATCACCAAATGTTTTCAGGTTTTGCTTTGCTTTCGTTAAATGTAATTTTAAAGTTTATCTGGAGAAAATTGTTTCGTAGTTAAATTTACCTCATGGATATTGAGTCAAGTATCTACCATAAATATTTATAAAGCAGCAAGTTAGACATCACATATTAGGGATCCACCATAATAAAACTTTTAATAGACATGTAGATGTGCTTATTCCAAACCCACATACTTGGTTAGGATGAATACCTCTGCTATTTATGGTTAAATATTTCCACTACCTGGAAAGTTTCCTGTTCTGAAAGACATTTTTGGAACACGAAGTACTAATCTCTTAGGTTTAAAATTGGATGTCAGTAAATGGCAGTCATCTAAAATCCATGCCAGGCAGAAAATAAATGCTAGGAATAAATTGAGAAACACTATCTTGAGAGATTAAACAACCTATATAAAGTCATAGCAACTTTTCACAAGCCAGACAACTGTTATCCTAACAAAATTCTATCGTCCTTGTGTGCCATTTCATAGTACACCTCGATAGCCAGTTCCTTCACAAACATTCCCCACTCCAAAATCACTGCTATGCCAATGCCTTGATAAAATATCAGGTATATTAATTATCTACCTACAAGTAGAATCCCAGCACAATTAAGCAAGATAAAAAGCACAAACTTGGAGTGTTCCCGTGGAACACAAACTAAGAATTGATACCACTGAAGTTTCAAATCATTCACTAAATCGAGAAACATAAATACTTCTGGACCTTAATGGTCCTCCACAGTGTTACATCATCATTGTCTTACATGGATTTATTTTGCCATAGTCATCCCTGGGGAGATTATTGCTATAACTTCTATTTTATAAAATATATACAATACGCTTATTTTCTCTGATACTAGGAAATTCTATAAATACAGTAACCACACCTCACAGACATTAGTCTCAATAATAAAAACAGTATGCCTGCATTTGGAAGTTGGTAGTCTCAGAACAATAATTATTTTTAAATGGACAAGTTTTTTTTTAATGGACCTAAGTTTCTTAGCAAAAATATTTGTGTTGTGTGTATGTGCACATTTATTTGTGTGTGCATGTGTATATGCTTGTCTGTGTGTGCATGTGTGTGTGTCTGTGTGCATGTGTGTGTGTGTGTGGTGTGTGCATGTGTGTCCATATATATATATATGTGTGTGCATTTGATTATGCCCTTCCCTCTTTGGGAAATGCATGGTTGTTTGCATGAGAAACGCCCCCTCATGGTTTTTTAAAGAGTTGATTGGCAGCTGGCAGTGCCAATGGGAAGATGTAGATGGTAAAGCCTTATTGGAGGAGGCACATCCCTGAGGTCTGGCTTTGAGAGCTTAAGGTCTCCCCACACTGCAGTTTGTTCTCTCTGCTTCATGTTCTAGGTTAAAGATGTGAGCTCTCAGCTTCATGTTTCTGCCACCTGCTGCCATGCTGTCCCTACCATTATGGAACACTCTGTAACCATAACCCAAAGCAAACTGTTTCTTCTGTAGTTTGCCTTGGTGGTGGTGTTTTATCACAGCAACAGAAAAGTAACAACTTCAAACAGCTAATTAGTTATCTTAGTCAAGGTTTACTATTGCTGTGAAGAGACAGAATGACCACAGCAACTCAAAAATAGAAACATTTAATTGAGGTGGTTTGCCTACAGTTTCAGAGGTTCAGTCCATTGTGATCATGAAGGGGAGCATGGCAGCATGCAGGCAGATGTGGTGCTGGAGCTGAGAGTCCTACATTCTGACTCGGAAGCAACAGGAAGCCCACCGAGTGAGGCTTCAGAAAAAGACCTCAAAGCCTTCCCCAACAGTGACACACTTCCAACAGAAAGTGTGGATCAGATTAAAGATGTGCCCTCCAGCCTCAATGTCTGCATTAAAGGCATGTGCCATCCAGCCTCCTCCAATAAGACCACACTTCTTCCAACAAGGCCACACCTCCCAAAAGTGCCACTCCCTGTGAGCTTATGGGGGCCAAATATGTTCAAACTAATACATCAGTCAATCAAATGAGGCTAAGATTGTACCTAAATTTTTAGTTTATGAATGTGACATAATGGAATTTAGACCTCACGTATAGATCTTTTTAGAGTACTTTGAACCCAAAATATTTACTTTTACCCAATCTGTAGTGCTGCTGATTGAACCTAGAGCCTTGCATGTGCCAGGAAACATTCTAACTGTTTAACTGCATTCTAGCCATTTTGTAATTAATATTAGTTTGAAGTTATTGTTGTGGAGTGTAATGTGATGATCACTAGGCTTATTTTTACAGAAGATGTTGGATGGATCTATTCTCTTTTACACTTTGAATAATCAGTTTAACTGATTCATAAATTAGTTTTTTTAAGTGCTTAGCTTGCTCCTTTGTAGTTTCTTCTGTAATAATTCTCTCACATATCCCAACAAACTGATATGTGCACATGCGCACACACACTATTTGATAATTGCCTAATAATCACTTTATTTTTAAATTTGGGTTTTTTTTTCAGTTTCCTGAGTAATTTCATCTTTAAATATCACATCTTCATAGTAAGCTTTTTTTTTTTAATTGAAAACTCTCATATTGTGTGATAGTTAATTTCTGTGACAATGGAGCCAAGATATGACATTATTGCTAGCTGTTACGGTTTGAATATGAGTATTCATAGAAAGGTTCATATGTCCAAAGCTTGAAATGAAGCTCATAGTACTATAGCAGAAGGGCTGGTGCCTGGGAGACTAACTTGATAAGTGGATTGATTTTGAGTAATTAAAGAATCCATTGATGAGTTCATTGCTGATGGACTATTAGGAACTGGTGCCTGGTGGGGAGGAAGTCACTGGGCACATGCCTTTGAAGATGGCATCTGGTCTCTTTCTCCTTCCGTATTCCTGCCTGTCTGTCAGGAGGCAAGCATCTTTGCTCTATCATACCTTCCCAGCATATGCCTCAGAGCAAAAGAAACTATCATAGACCAGAACCTCTGAAATGTGAGCCAAAAGGAGCTTATTCTAAATTAAGTTATACATTGTCACAGAAAAGGAGATCTGACGAACACAGTGGGTCTGTCCAGGAGAAGAGCACTTGCACTGGTCCACCGAGTAAAGCAGATGGCACTCCTTAGGGCTGGTGGGTGTGGTGGCTTCAATAAGAATGACCACACACACACAGACTCATATTTTCATGCTTGATCCCTCAAGGATGAGCTGTGAGGGAAGAATTAAGAGGTGCGACCTTGTTGGAGGAGATGTGTCACTGGGTTTCAAAAGCCCATGGCCAGGCCCATTCTCTCTCTCTCTCTCTCTCTCTCTCTCTCTCTCTCTCTCTCTCTCTCTCTCTCTCTCTCCCTTCTCCCCATGGTCTGTTGGTCACCAGGCTATGAAGACAAAGGGAGCAGAGGTAGAGTGGCAGGCAGGGCCATGGCCAGCCGTGAGTACCTCAGAAATAGTCTTCCCAGAGTCAGCATCGGTGAAACAGCTCAACTCTATTCCAGAGTGAAGGGGATGTATAGGACAGGGACAGCAGCTGTGACTCATGGTATGCGCTCATACTATATGCTTTATTTGCATTTAGCAGCATGGTCCCAACATACAGATGGGAGCACAGTACCTAATTATCATATTGGCGGATGTGGGAGAGCATTTGCCGGGAACCAGGTCAAAGGTCACACTTAAAACTTAAGTCAGGCATCCAAACTCAGGACAGCTTCCAAATAAGGTCAGGCAGAGAGGAGGAAGCCCCTGCTGGGGGAAGAGAGTCTTCCATTTTGTGCTGAGCTCAGAGAGCTGTCCAGACATGATGGACTGCAACCTTAAGCAGCAGGGTCTTCCAACCTCTCTCTCTCTTTCTCTCTCTCTCTCATTCTCATTCTCTCTCTCTCTCTCTCATTCTCTCTCTCTCATTCTCATTCTCTCTCTCTCATTCTCATTCTCTCTCTCTCATTCTCTCTCTCATTCTCATTCTCTCTCTCTCTCTCTCTCTCTCTCTCTCTCTCTCTCGCTAATTGAAGATCAGAATGTAGCTCTCAGCTACTTCTACAGCACCATGCTTGCCTGCTTTCTGCCATGCTCTTGTAGTTATGCCCCCTGCCATGATAATGAGCTAAACCTCTGAAGCTATGATTGAGTCCTCCAATGAAATGTTGTCTTTCATAAGAGTTTCCTTGATCATGGTCTTCATGGCAATAGAAGAGTGACTAAGACAGTGGGCATCATCCAGCCCATTAAATGACTGACTAGAACCAGAATACAGAGAAAGATTGAATGTGTTTTTTTTTTTTTTTGCCTGAGTCATAAGCTGAGAGACACTGACCTTCCTGCCCTCAGAATGGAACATACACCATCAGAGTGCCAGATTCACAGGCCTTCAGACTCAGACTGGAATTTGTACTCCTAGCTCTGCTTCCAGATGACAGATCATAGGAGGTTTCAGTCTCCAAAATCATATGAGCTATTCCTTATAATATCAATTCATAAGAATATGAGAGAGGATATATACATATACAGAGAGGGTATATACCCTAACATATGTGTGCATAGAGCATATAAGTAGACAGTATACATATACATTAATATATGTGTATGCATAGAAAGAGAAATAACAAATGTAATGTTTTACAAGATAAAGTCCAAAATAAGCAACAGAAAGTATGTAATTGAAAGAATGAGTATTTCATAGCAGAGAACAGGAGAAAGTTAGTGAGCTGTGAGATGTGCTGAAAAGTTGCATGCAGTCCATACAGAGAAGTGTCTTGAATACCAAAGCAGTATCTTTTATTCTTAATTGTTGAAAATTGGGACCATTACAAGTTTTGGGAAGGGTAAAACAGCCAAATATCAATTTTGGGGAAGTAACCATGACATCAAAGAAGACAATGGGATAGAGACAAGGTTCAAGTTCACCTGAGAATGAAAAATAGAAAGCTCAGTAAGAAGTGGAAAAGATGCCCTAATGAGATAATTGAAAATAAATGAGAACTTGAATGCAAGGAGCATTGTGGAATGGAAACACTATAATTGCATACTGATTAAACAAATATAAAAAAGGATCCACAATTTCAGATCCTGAGATTTAAGATATGTGCAGCTGAGAGAATGATGATAGCATAAAATGAGTTGAGATACTAAATTTGGGGAGAAGATAAGTTTAAATCCTAGATATGAAGTACATCATCTGCTTCTGGGAACAACCACAACCACAAAGAGATTTAGCTGAAAACCAGATGTATGGATATGGGGATAAGAAGAACACATAAAGTATATTAGTCAAGGAGGTCCATGGAAATAATCAGTAGGGTACATAAATATATGAGCATTTCTATGTGTACAGACTTATTCCCTTCTGTCCCTATTTACATCAAGACACTAGCTAACTATATTGTCCTCTAAATGTCTGAGTCAGGATGAGTATCTTCCTCCTCATCTCTTCATTCCACCCCAATTGCACCTCTGCTATGGAGCCTACTACATTTCTCTTTTAAATTATATTAGGTTCAGTTCAACCTAATAAACATTTATTCAGAGAAATACTAGGAAAAACAAAATGAGTCAGTGTCTTTCCTCAAAAATTTACAATCTAAACACTGAAAGACAGCAGACAGCTTTTATATCATAAAAAGATACAAATAAGGTACTGTGGAGGCTTAAGCGAAATAAATCTTTATTATGCCTTATCTTTCTCACAAAAGGACAAATTCTCTCTCTCTCTCTCTCTCTCTCTCTCTCTCTCTCTCTCTCTCTCTCTCTCTCTCTCTCTCTCTCTCTCTCTCTCTTTCCCTCCCTGTCTCTCTCTCCTTGAACACCAGGGTGTACATTCTTGTGTGCATGTGAGCACACTCAAACACAGCACTAACACGATATACACACACCAGCAAATATTTACTAGATGGAAATCTTTAAAGTAACCTAGTAAATGAATTGAAGCAGAGTCTCTAAGTGTTGCAGGCTGAACTATGTCCCTGCAGGATTTATATGTAGTAGAAGTTCCCAACTCAAACACCAGAACCTCAAAATGTGACTATGTTTGAAAACAAGGTTGTGTAAAAGGAGATTAAGCTTAAAGGAGGCCACCAGGGCAAAACCTAATTAAGTTTGAGTGGTGACCAAATAAGAGGGGTAAATGTGAAGGTGTGGGGTCACTAGGGATGTGTGTGCACTAGCAAAGACTAGAGTGTACAGCAAGAAGTGGGGCCTCCTGTCCCCGCCATCTTAGATTTCTAGCCACAAGAACTGTAAGACATGAATTTATGTCTGAAGCTTACCCACAGAAAATGACCCATAAAGTAAAAACAAGACTGAAGAATAAGGTGCTTAAATTCGTGGAGCTTTGCAAATTATGAAACAAACAAACAAACACGATAGGAGTACGGTACTGTGTAGTGTTGAAGCATGGACTTGGTCAGGAGGCCCAATCTCCTTGCACTGGTGTGCTTCCTCATATGGCCCCAAGCATTTAAGTCAATAACTGTGTTTGCTTATTCATTTAACCTAACAAACAACACATATGATTTACCAGTATACTGCAGAAAACATGGGTAATTCTGTGTGTGTGTGTGTGTGTGTGTGTGTGTACCTCTGTATATTCTTTATCAAGGCAGGAATAGACACACAATACTGGTGAGTACATGATTCTAGTGAGCACTTTAAATACCTGAAGAAGCTTGATTCCCTTTTACAACCTTCTCGACACCCAGCTGTCGGCCTCATCAGGTCACTAAAATCTGTGCTCTTCCATGTCCATCATAAATGTTCCTAACGTGTATCTTAATTTGGTTTTTTGTTTTGCTTTATTTTGTTTTTGCTTTTGTTTTTCAGAAAAGCGTCTCTCTTTGTAGCCCTGACTATGCTGGAACTCAATCTGTAGACCAGGCTATCCTCGAACTCACAGAGATCCACCTCCTGAGTGCTAGGATTAAAGGTGTGCAATAATTTTTAAATTTGTGCTACTATGACTTTCAAAAACTACGTACATTGATATCTGTTTCTTCATCAAATTAAATAAGTAGACACAAACTACTTTATATCATAACTTATCTATTGTCTATACTATGAAAGAAATGTTGAACAATATTTTCTATGAAGAAAATATATATTGTGTCAAGCATTAATTGTAATTGAAACTAAACATAACTTATCAAATGAGTGACATCAAATTACCACAAAGCATTTGTTTGATGATTTAACATGCTTAGAAACTTAATGTATGACCACTGAAAATAATAAAGCTACTAACTCATACCAGACTCAAGCCAAAGACCAGAACTACCTAGTACCATGCTCTAGTCTCAAGAGACAGATTTATGACTGACAACCAGTGTCAAAATTCTTAGCTGACTTTATAAATTCATTAGTTTACATGATAAAACAACATCTTCAAAATAACATTCCTAAGTAAAACCTAACATCACAGACTTGACTGTTAATAACAGCTGTTCATCAAATGACTGGCTGAATTGCCAAATCACTGACCAGTCTTCCACATCAAAATAATGCAAGCAACACTATATAAATGGCTAATACTATTTGTTTACTATTTGTTTAAATTGAGTGACTTTTTTTTTTTTTTTTTTTTTTTGGTTTTTCAAGACAAGGTTTCTCTGTTTAGCCCTTGCTCTCCTGGAACTCACTTTGTAGACCAGATACCTGCCTGCCTCTGCCTGTCAAGTGCTGTGACTGGTTAAGCAATCATAGGCACAAGGCCATGTGGGGATAAATGGGGCTAAAAGACAGCCTAGACTGACAATATCTCTAGGCCTGCAGGACATCAGATGTGCCTTTGATTAATTCAGACAAAGGGGTCCTCTGAGCTCTCATGGCTGCAAGGCAGACACTATTTTCTTCAACTAAATGATACTAAAAATTCCTTAGAATCCACTCTAACAAATACCTAAGCACAATGTGACTCGGGATTCCTTTTAGAGAATGTGTTTAGTGTGATTGGAACTTCAACAACTGAATATCATTTTAACACATAGGGATTATCATTTTTGCAAAGAGTGGTTACACTACAGATATCTTCCAAAATATAAAATGATAATATTTGATTTCACAGATTTATAGAACAGAAAGGCAATTTGTTTACTGGTAAGTTATCTCAGTGACAAATATAATTACTTCAAGATTATTTTAAAACTAAGAAGGAAGTAGTAACCTCTCCTTATACTTTCTAGCACTTTGAAATGAGCCAATCTCTCCAACAAGTGAAGATGTAGAGCAATGGAGTGACTGTCAGACCACTGGTCCTACCTTCCTTCCATCAGGGCTCTCTAGGAGCAAGACTATTGGGATCTCAAGAATAAACCATATATAAATAAATGTAAAAATTAATTATTTTTACTTTTAATTGAAAACAGATTGTTTTCTCACATAATATATCCTGATTATGGTTTGTCCTTTCTCTTCTCCTCCCAGTCCATCCCCACCTCCCTTCCCAACTGGATCCACCCCCTTTCTGTCTCTCATTAGCAAACAAGCAGGCTTCTACATGATTATAATATCTTAAGATAAAGCAAAAACTAATACATCAGAATGGGACAAAACAAACAGAAGGAAAAAAAGAATAAGAAAAGGCACAAGAAAGAGACCCACTCATTTGCACACTCAAGAATCCCATAAAAACAATAAACTGGAAGCCAATATATATATATATATATATATATATATATATATACAAAGGAGCTATAAGGGAAAAAGAGAGAAGAAAAAGTATATAAAGAAAATAAAATAAAAATAAAAAGATAAAATTTTAACAGGGCCTTGTTCAGCCATCATCAGAGAAGCTTCCTCCTGCAGCACATGGGAACAAATATAGAGACCCACAGCCAGACATTAAGTGGAAAACAAGAGATGTTGGAACACTCAGCCCTAAATGGAGTATGTCTACCAAATCCCTCCCTTTAGGGATCAGGGAACCCCACAGAAGAGAAGGAGGAAAGAGTATAAGAGCCAGAGGGGATAGAGTACACCAGAAAACAAGGCCCTCTACATCAACAAGATCGATGCACACAGGAACTCACAGAGCCTGAGGTAGCATGCACAGGGCCTGCATGAGTCTGCACCAGATGAGGTCCTAGAGCTGAAAGTAGAAGTGGACACATGGCCTCATCCTTAAACCAGAAGCTACCTCCAATTGTTAACAACTTACAACTAAAATTTAGTTTCCTCAAAAGAGCATCACTGGGAAAACAATCTACTCTTAAGGGTAAGCTGCATGCTGAGTAGTACATGGCCAACAGAAAAATGAGCTCAACAACATCTTTGGAGGCTCCCATAATGCCCTGTCAGGGCTTTTCCTTTTCAGTTTTTTTTTAATTAATTAATTTAAAAATTGAATCTCTTAAAATTCTAACATACAGGAATCATTTCCTGAAAGTTTCTTTATTTGTTTTATTCATAGTTTTTCTCTAAACAGAAGCAGAAACTATAAGATATTGAAATGACTGAGGTAAGGACACCATGTTCAGAATCTATTTTGTGTTCGCTTACACAGGTCTCAGGCCCCTCACCCCTCCCCGTATCACGTCTGCCTTGGCAACACATTTGAGACTTCCATGGCCTTGACCATGGTCCAGATGTATTAACCAAAATAATTAAAGTAAACTACAATGACTAAAAAAAGATAGAAGTCAAAAAATAATTGTCATGTTATGTCTGAAATAATTAGCACACTCTGCCAAGAATCAAAGTTTCCAGGTTACTCTGACCCTTATCCAACATTGATGTAAACTATGGTCTTTGTGGGCGTTGCCTTTAAAAAGGCTGTACCCTTGAGTTTGGGCACCAAGAAACATTTCAGAAGTAGAAGCCCACTCTTGATCTGGCCATTAATAAAAGGACTAGAAACTTTAATTGACTTAATCAGCATGGCTGCCAAGGACTAGCTTGCATGGATCATATATGTACATATATGTATATATTTATATGTATATATAAATATATTTCAGTATATATATGTATAATGCCTAATAGTGTAAATCCAGTCAAAAGAGAGTCATGAAACCTATCAGATAAGTTACTACCACTGTTTAGATAAATTTACATAGTCTCTAACTTCCTTCTAAATATTTACATTTATATGCTTAGACAAATGCTATTCCTAGCCTTAATCAGAGAAGTCACTTTTTGCAGTAAATGGTGGTGAATGCAGAGACTTGTGCTGAGCTAAAGGAGATAAACTCATGGTATTGAGGATAAAGGAGAGTTTAATACTAAACCATAAACAATGCATCTAAACCACCCCTCTATGGCTCAGGGAACATCAGTGAAAAGAGGGCAGAAAGACCATAAGAGCCAAGCTGGAAGATAGGGAGAAAGGCTGCAAAATACCATGTTCTGGGTATGGCACAGCCATTGCAACCATAATCTCACCGTGCTTGTGGTTGCCTACACTTGGACTGTACAGAAATGGGCCTGTCAATGGTCAGGTATGGATCAGGGAAGGACTCATCGGGTCCTATGCCTGTTGAACCAGTGGCTACTGACAGGTTCTTGGAGAGATTATTTCCTTTAGTTGTGTTAGTATTCTGCCACCACTCCAGCTGCATGACCACGAATGCACAGTTCAGGAGCTAAGCAAGGGGTCTTGCATCTTATGTCTTCAGTGCGTGCTGGTGATTACATGCTTGCTGCATGGTCGTGCAATCTGCGCATGTGTGGCATAGTTCCATAAGCCCACCTACACGTGTTCACAGGGAATCCTTAAAAAGCCAAACACAGACTCCTTTCTCCTCTCTATTCTCTCTTCACCCTACTCTTTCTCTTCCCCCTACTCTCTCTCTCTCTCTCTCTTCTCTCTGCATATGCTCCTTCTCCAGGTCTTGTTCTTTTATCCCCCACCCCAGTAAAACTCTGATACTGGGTTTTGTCATGGCTCATGCGTGCCTCATGACCTTTCTGCATCGTAACCAGCGCCACTTATCATTTCAAGTTGTACACACACTGGTGAACCCACCAGGCTCCAGTACAGAGTTTCAAGTCCATGGTCACACTGATACTCCTGCAAAACAAAATGTCATGGGTGTGGCAAGGGAACTTGTAGGAGAAAGAAGAACTGATAAGGGTGGAAAAGGGAAAGAAAGGTAGAGGTAAGAACAATCAGAATGTGTTACATACGTGTATGAAACTGTTGGAAAACAAATATAACCAATAAAAAAATAATTAAAACATTTTAAGAGCCAATAAACTTTAAAAGTTATTTAATAATACTTGCACTTAATAAAATAAAAATAAACAAGTGGTGCTGTAAGAATTAGCATGGTCCCATCCATCATTAAGATGGATTTTCCTACCTCAATAAATTAATCTAGAACTCTCTCACAGAGATGCAACATGCTGTCTCCTAGATGATTATAGATGCTGTTGAGTTGCCAATCAATATTAACTATCACAGTAAGTAACATAACAATAAAATGTTGAATTAAATACTATCACTATCACTAATGCCAAGTTATTAATGGAAATAATTCCAAGCAACCCATTAACATAGACAGCTGTGATTAGTGTCTGGTTTCTTTTCTCAGTTTTTATCATGACTGTCAGGTAACAAAGATGAACAATTCTCCCTGAATCGTTAACATAAATCTCTCTCCACTTTGGTGTTCAGTTGTTTTTAAATTGTCTTGTTTTTAAGTTGTCTCATCTATTATCTGCTATAAGTAGGTCAATCCTAATGATGTAACTTTCATTTATCTAAAGGTTCCATTGATGTTTCCTCTGTATACATGTCTCACAAAGAGGCCCACTTATTAACAGACCTTCCTGTGTTTTCTTTTTTATGTTGGAAAGTACCAAGCAAGTGGAAAACCCTAACAGTAGGAGAGCACTTGCCAAAATCAGTGAATGAAATTACAGTGTGACACTCTGGGTCTAAAAATAGACTGAAATTTAATCATTTCCTTTGAAGGAAAATAAAATGAAAATGTCATTTAAATAGATGTCTCAAATAAGTCATCTCTTTTGGAAAGAATAAATATCAGAGCACATTTCCCAGCATCCAGGGTGCCTGCCAGTCAGATCTCCGCCTCGGACATCATAAAATCCAACAAGAACAGAGAGAACCTGACAGAACAGACTATCTACACCTCATTTACTCCGTTGACCTTTCCGTGTGCACAACAAACACAAGAAATTTGGATCACACCAACAGTCCCCCCAGGCCAGTTATCAACAGCACACATTTGATCATAAACACTGTGGATTTAGTGTCTGCCAACTGCATATGTTCTGAGCCAGCCAAGACTCTGAGTTAGAGAAGCTAAATTTTCCTTGAGCTGCATCTCTGCTCTGACAGATTGAAAGTGTACTCGGGGCAGCGCTTGATTTTTACCAACGCAGCTTCTTAACCTCTGTAAACACCCATGGCTAGCAATCAGCTCTGCCTACATCTAAGGGCACACAGTGACATGTGGCTTTATTCCCCAGACTCTGCCAGGAATCCAAACGGAGTTCGAGCTGGTGTTTACTTATATCATGTTCCACCCCCATAAATACAACGTGGAACTATGGTAGGAGTTCTTGCTGAAAACCATTATCCAATGTTTTTATTGATTCCTAATGGTTGATTATTTTGATTCTCCCCCACACACACACAGAAACAGAGCAAGACACCATCAAAAGCTAGCCTTAAAACTTTTTTTCCAGAATTCATATTCAGACTACAGTCCATGCATGCCTCTTTGCATATCCCAAGAAAGCACACAGACAGGCACAGTCAGCAGTCTTTTGCTCAGCCTGGTGAGCTGGGAGAGAAGCTATTTCTTGTTTCCATGGTTTCAGAATGAATATGTGGGTAATGAGGATAGCAGGGTTGTTTCTAAGACTGAGAGGCTTCCCCCATGAGGTCATCAGAAGAGTTGAAAAGAAGTGCACTGCTTATCTCTCCTAATAAAGCTCGATTGCTGACGTAGAACTTCACAGAATGAATTACCATTCTGCCTCAATCATGCCTCAATCAATCACACTTACTTATTGACCATTTTTGTTGTTGTTGTTGTTGTTGTTTGCTGCTGCTGCTGCTATGACAAATGCCCATCTACACTATTTACAAGGCAAAAAGAGTTATTTTACTCACAATTTCAGTCCAAAGTCTAGAGTCACTGTTTTGTCCTGAGTTGATGCAGAAAACCATGTGGGGAGCTGGACAAAGCTCAGTAAGTTAGCTCGTGGAAACTGGGAAACAGAGGGGGTGGCTATAGCTGAGGACAAAGTGTAGTTTTCCAGGGCACGTCTCCAGTGACTTCCTCTACCTAGGACCCACATCCCAATTACGGCATCATACTGTGACTCCATGAAGGGACTGACCCACATCAGAGCCCTGGGGTCCAGTCACCTCCTTACACAGCAACATCTGCCAACTAAGCCTTTTGGAGGAAAGGGGCAATGTATATCCAAACTACAGCACTCACCTCCTTATATGCATTTGAACTCATCAGAGAAATTCTCTTGTATGTGATGCTCCCTTTGTCTGGGATGCTGTCCCCAGATGCCTACAATATCCTTTCACTCCTGCTCAGTAGTAACCATCCCAGAGAGAAGTTTCCTCATCATCTCATTCAAAACGTGCCTCATATCATGCTCTATCCCTTTAAGCTGTCTTTATGGCATCTGATATTTCATTACATATTTATTATGTATTATCTCTCCATGAAAACAGGGACTTTTATTTACTGTTGTACTCAACTCCAGTAACAGTGGCTGCCTGGCACATTGCAAGTATGAATTCCCTTATCAACCAGTTTTCATGATCAAATAAGGGTGCTTCTGTGTGTCACAGTGTACCAGGCCAGGGGCTATGCCATGTTTAAGTCCAATGCAGCACATCTCATCAAAGAACTGTTAACATTTGTGGAAAATATTTTCTGAATCCTCCATGATAAGATACCTAAAAGTCAAATGAAGATTCCTTTCTATTATTTAATAATAGTTAGTTTTCATTTATTTGTAAACACATATTAATTGTTCCAAGATTTTTTTCAATAGATTTGGTCATGAAAAGCAACTAAAATTAAAATATATTCTGCCCTTATCATTTGTAAAGTATCACTGGTTATGGAAAAATATAAGTATATCTGAAATACCAGTGTCTCATTAGTTTTATACAAAGTGTTTCTTTTCATTTTTTATTATGTAAGTTTTGATATAAAAATCCACATAGTCTAACATATATAACCCAGGTTATGTTGTTATGGTTAACTTTGGAAATGAAAAGAGTTCCGAATTTGCCCAGCTTTAAACTAATTAGAGTGGTCTATTTAAGGAAATATCAAATCTTCCTATCCATGGGAGTGGGGAATGGCTTCCTTGTCTTTGTACTAAAACCAGCAGCATGCTTATCAATGCTTGGTGATACTGGTAGAAATGGGGCTCTCAGTGATGCTTTTCCACCTGAATACACCTATAATCCCAGAATTAGGGAGATAGAAGTAGGAAAAAATGAGTATTTAAGGCTAGCCTAGGCTACATTATAAGTTCCAGGCTGGTTGGAGCTACACAACAGGACTATGTACCATTAAAAAAAGAAAGACACACTTGAAATATATGAGCACAGAAAGATTCTAGAATGGAAGTTTCTCCCAATGTCTCCTAAGTAGCTACGAAATTCTGTAGTCTAACAGGTACCAGAGAAGTAGATTAAAACTACTTGTACATCCTAAGCCCATAATGTAGCAAGGTTCAAGTATCTTTTTCAGAAATAATAAATAAAAAAATCTTGCACATGATCAAGAGATATTGCACAAAAGGTAACTACAACATTTAAAACATGAGCATGTTATGTATAATTTCTAGTGGGAAGCTTCTTCGCTGGACACAGAAATGACCCACAGATTAGCATTTATGTCTGTTTGCTTCCTCATCCCCATAGTCATTAAAAAAGTCAGAGCTGCAGTTGGTACAACAGAGGCTTCTGTAATGGTGCCAATCAAGCTCTATCTTCCCCATTTCTAAATTTTCCATTTGCAAGTACAAGTCCATAGTGCATTAACTAATGACATAAAATAACAGTGTATTTTCATCAGTAACCAGAAATGTCCTGCCTCTCGAGTTTCTCAGAAAATGGGGGAAAAAAAAAGGAAAGAGCAAGATTATAACAGTAAAGTAAATTGAAATCAAAGTTTTATCACATGGATAAATTTCTGAATTATGTGTATGCTCTCAGAAGTCCCCTTACAGCAAAAATAAATAAATAAAAACATACTTCCTTCAGTCTTAGATTCTAGCGGTCCATTTTCCTTGTGCAAAAACCAGAAAATTACAGGCACTCAATGTAATGTGGCCAGTCAGGTGGAGTTAGACCAGCATTGCTGGAAACTCTCATCCATCCTGTAATGTATAGGAAAGTGTGTGACAAGGACATGCACCCACAGCCTTATTTACAAAAAAAAAAAAAAAAATGCACGATAGCAATAGGAATTCACATGTGTACAGCACTGACTGCACACTAGGTGTTCTCTGTGCAGCATATGTGGTATGTGCGTGTGCATATGTGAGTGTGTGTGCACATGTGAGAAAATAAACATATATTATAGAATCTTGACAACACCCCTGCAAGAAAGTGACTAGTGGTATCCATGTTTTGAAGATGAAAAAATGGGACTCAAGATCACAGGTCTCAAAGAATTGCAGAACTAGCATTTAATCCCACAAGCTACCTGAATGGGTTGTGTGTTTTATTCACAATGCTACACTGCCTAGAATAGACATTTGCCCACAAATAAGCCAGTTGGGTGACTCACCTCAAAGCTCTTTTCCCGGAATGGTACTGAGGAAGTGTGACTAATTTTGAAGTCAATAGTGGCATTGCTATCGCTGATCCTTCATAAGATCCTGGGGCTCTGGGATTACCACTGCAGCTCACCTCAGGAGAGTTTCTGGGTTACTTAGAAAAGTTGAACTATCTCACTGATCACTACTTTGTCATCACCAGTACAGTTTTGAGGTCCTGTTCTGTGGATGGTGAAGCACTGTCATGTACATCACAAAACGTCTCTACGTGGAAGCTATATCCCCAGTTTTATGGCATTGTGGGGTTGGGGCCTTGGGCCTTCAGACAAGATCATGAGGGTGAAACCATGTAGTGAGATCCTTTATAAAAAAGAGACATCAACTCTCGGCCTCCATTCCCAGTAGATTACACAAAGCACTTCTACAACCTTCCTCCCTAACTCCAGCCCTTTGTCTCAGCTGCCAACACTCTAAGACACTCCCTGGAAACCTATCAGCCACACACACCAGCCAGGGAATCAAATAGGCAATCTCCACTCTCCTTCCTGGTCCCCAATTCCAATCTCCCTGTTTTATCCCCAGCATTGTAGCAGACCACCTGCTGTGGCCCTCCTTCTCCTGTGCCCCTACTCCCAGGGCAGATCCTGGTGGCACACCCAGCTTCCTCCCTCCCTCCTGTGGGCTCTCTTAGGACCCAACCCCCTCCAGCCCATCCCTGTCCTTAGTGTCACCCTCAAATGCCTAGAGATGCATTCCACCTGAGACTCCAGTGACCACACCTGGCAGAGTATCAGAAGTGTTCCCACGAGGCAATTCAAAGCCAGCACACTCTCCTAAGAATCAGAGAGGGTAACAGAAAACAAGAAACAGAATATCCACCCAACAAAGACAAGCCAGATATCAGCACCTAGATTCATAATCATCCCAAGCCCAGATGCCTAGATGCCTAGATGCCAGCGTAAAAACCCAATCAATAACCACGAGGATAGTATGTCTCCACTAAAGCCCTGCTACCTTACTATAGCAGGCCCTAGGAAATGCAATATGCCTGAAGCACAAGAAAATAACTTCAAAATACCATTTATGAATATATTCAAAGCCCTTAAAGAGAATATGAACATACCCATTAATGAAATCTATGAAAATATAAACAATGGGATGAACATGGAAGCAGAAACAGAATCACTGAAGACAACCCAAACTGAGGAAAAAAACAAAAACAAAAAAATTTACAAACTCAAAATTGAACCTCAAAAGCAAGCCTTAACAGGAAGCACAGGGGCGGCACAGGTCTGAACCAGATCCTTTGTGTGTGTGTGTATATATATGTGTGTGTGTGTGTGTATATATATATATATATATGTGTGTGTGTGTGTGTGTGTGTGTTTGTGTGTGTATGTATATATGTATATATGTGTGTATGTGTGTGTGTATATGTGTGTATATATATATATATGTATATATATATATATATATATATATATATATATATTATATATATAAAATGGCTTCCAATTTAGTTTTTTTTTAGGATTCCTGAGTATGAGAATGATTTGGCCTCTGATTCTTGTGCCTTCTCCTGGGATCTTTTCTTCTATTTCTTTGTCTTGTCCAACTCTGTTGTGATAGTTTTTGGTTTTTCTTTTTATATTTTATTTTGTTATGTTTTATTATTATCATCCCTTAACAGTGGTTCTCAACCTTACTAATCCTGTAAGCCTTTAATACAGTTCTTCATGGTAAGCCCCAACCATAAAATTATTTCATTGCCACTTCATAACTAATTTTGCCATTGTTATGAATCCTAATGTAAACATCTGATATGCAGGAGATCTGACATGTGGCCTCCAAAGGATTGCAACCCACAGGTTGAAAACCCCTTCCTTTGAAATTTGTTTCTTTCTAATCAGACAGAAAAGAAGTGGATCCAGATGGGAGGGGAGATGGGGAGGAACTGGAAGAAGTAGAAGAATGGAAAATCATAATCAGGACATATTATGTAAGCAAAGAATCTATTTTTAATTAAAGAAAAAAATAAATACATTTTTAAAAAGCAAGCTTCAAACAAAATACAAGAGATGGAAGACAGCATCTCAGATACTGAAGGCAAGATAGAAGAAACGGATACCTTGATCAAAGAAAATGTTAAATGTTAAAACATTAAAATAATTCTAGGATACTATGGAAGACCAAATCTATGAATAATACGAAGAGAGAAAGAAGAAGCCTGGGTCAAAGGACCAGAAATATTTTCAACAAAATCACAGAAGAAAATTTCCCTAGCCTAAATAAAATGCCTATCAAGGTACAAGAAGCATACAGAACACCAAATAAAATCAACAAGAAAAGAATTCCCATTAGTACATAATAATCAAAACATAAAACATATAGTACAAAGAGAGAATATTAAAAGCTACAAGGGAAAAAGACCAAATAACATTTAAAGGCAGATCTGTTAGAATAACACATGAGTTCTGAAAAGAAACTCAAAAAGCCAGAAGAGCCTGGGCAGATATTCCATAAACAGATGCCAGCCAGGACTACCATACTCGGCAAAACATTCAATCAAAATAGACGAAGAAGAAAAGGCATTCCATGATTTTTTTTAAAAAAGCCATATTTACCTACAAATTAAGCTCTACAGAAGGTTCTAGAAGGAATATTTCAACCTGAAGAGGTCGACCACACCCAAGAAAACACAAGGAATAAATAATCTCAGACTATCAAATCACACCATAAACAAAATAACAAGAATCAACAAACACTGCTCATTGATAATTCTAAATATTGGTGATCTCTGTTTCCTAGTAAAAATACACAGACCAACAGATTGGACTCAAAACCAGAATCCATTCTCTGATGCATCAAAGTAGCATACCTACCATCAACTACAGACATCATCTCAGGGTGAAAGGATGGAAAGAGACGTTGCAAGTAAATAGACCCAAGAAGCAAACCTCTGTAGTCATTTTAATATCTCACAAAATAGATTTCAAACCAAAACTAATCAGACAAGATGGAGAAGGACACTATATATTCATCAAAGGGAGCACTACTATACCTTAAGTAATATATAGACCTTCACATAGTGATTAAGTAACTTCAATACCCTAATTTCTCCAATAGACAAGTCATTCATACAAAAAGTAAACAAAGAATTGCTGGAGCTAACTGACATGATAACCAGAATGAACCTAGCAGATATTTACAGAACATTTCACCCAAACACAAAAGAATATACCTTCTTCTCAATAGCCCATGGAATTTTCTCCAAAACCAACCATGTACTTGGACACAAAGCAAGTCTCAATAAATACAAGAAAACTGAAATAACACCTGTATCCTTTCAGACCACTAAGTTGGATATCAGCAAGAACAGAAACAACAGAAAGCTTGCAAAATTATGGAAACTGAACATCATTCTAGTGAATGAAAAATGGGTCAAGACAGTAATTAAGAAAGAAGTTAAAAAAAATTAGAATTGAATGAAAATGAAAACACAACATACCTAAACTTATGGAACACAATGAAGGTGATCCTAAGAGGCAAGTTCATAGCATTAACTGCTACATAAAAAATTAGAGCAATCTCATACTGGCAATTTAATAGCATGCCTGAAAAGTTCCAGAACAAAAAGAAGAAATAACACCCAAGAAGAGTAGATGACAAGAAATAAACTCAGGGCTGAAATCAATAAAATAGAAACAAACAAACAAAAGCAATACAAGCCATCAATAAAAGAAGGAGTTGGTTCTTGAAGTAATTCAATATGACTGACAAATTGTTAGCCAAATAGCTAAAGTGTGGAGAGAGAAGATCCAAATTTAAAAACTTAGAGATAAAAAGGGGAATGTAACAATAGACACTAAAGAAATTCAGAGAATCATAAAGATATACATAAGAACCTGTACTCCACCAAATTCAAAAATCTAAAAGAAATGGATAATTTTCTTAATATATACCACTTACCAAAGTTAAATCAAGATCAGATAAACAATTGAAATAGACCTGTAACCCATAGTGAAATAGAAACAGAAATCAAAAGTCACCCACTTGAAAAAAGCCCAGGACCAGATGACTTTAACACAGAATCATACCAGACTTTCAAAGAAGAGTTAATGTAAATATTCCTCAATTTATCCCACAAAATAGAAACAAAAAGAACATTGCCCAGTTCTTTTTATGAGGCCACAGTTACCCTGATACCAAAACCACATAAAGAATCAACAAAGAAAGGGAATTACAGACCAATTTTCCTAATGAACACAGGGAAACAAAAATACTCAATAAAATACTTTCAACTAAAAACACATCAAAAAGATTATCCACCATGATCAAGTAGGATTCATCCCAGAGATGCACTGATGAATCAATATATGTAAATCAATAAATGTAGTTCATCAAATAAACAAACTGAAGACAAAAACTGCATGATCTGCATCCTTAGATGCACAAAAGGCCTTTGACAAAATCCAACACCTTTCATGATAAAAATCCTGGAGAAACTAAGGATACAAGGGATATACTTCAACATAGTAGAGGCGATTTACAGCAAGCCCACAGCCAACATAAATCTAAATGGAGAGAAACACAAAGCATTTTCACTAAAACCAGGAATAAGACAATGTTGTACACTCTCTTCATAACTATTTAATATGGTACTTGAAGTCCTAGCTAAGGCAATAAGACAACTGAAGGAGATTAAGGGGATACAAATATTAAGGGAAATTTTCTAAGTATCTTCATTTGCAGATGATATGATTGTATTCCTAAATGACCCTAAAAATTCTGCTAGGAAACTCCTATAGCTGATAAACACTTTCATCAAAGTAGTAGGATACAAAATTAATATGCTGAAATCTGTAGCCTTTCTGCATACAAATTAGAAACAGACTGAGAAAGAAATCAGGGAAACAATACTTTTAACAATAGCCTCAAAAAATAATCATAAAATATATTGGGGTAACTCTAACCAAGCAAGTAAAAAACTCACATGATAAAATCTTTAAGACATTGAACAAAGAAATAGAAAAAGACATCAGAAGATGGAAAGATCTCCCAGGTTCAGAGATCAGTAGGATTAATATAGTAAAAATATCCACCCTACCAAAAGCAACCTACAGAGTCAATGTCATCTCATCAAAATTTGAACAAAATTCGTCACAGATCTTGAAAGGACTATTTTCAGCTTCATAAGGAAATACCTAGGATAGCTAAAATAATCCTGAATAATAAAAGAACTGCTGGAGGTATCACTACCCCAATTATAAATTGTAATAGAGAGCTACAGTAATAGAAAACAGCATAGAATTGGCATAAAAACAGACATATTGATCAATTAAATTAAAATGACACATATCTATGAACACTTGTGTTGTTGTTGTTGTTGTTTTAAGATACCTGAAATACATACCAGAAAAAAAAGATAGCATCTTCAACAAATGGTGCTGGTCAAACTACTGTGCTGTGAAAGTAACATAGCAATAAAATGACTTCTAACGACATTATGCTATACTCATAGATCAGTGCCTTGCTCAGCTGTTATCAGAGAAGCTTCCTCTTACCACAGATGGGAACAAATTCAGAGACCCACAGCCAGACGTGATGCAGAGAGTGAGAGACCTTAGAACACTCAGTCCTAAATGTGATGTCTCCATCAAATCCCTTCCACTGTGAGGAACAGGAGTCAGAAAGAATATAAGAGCCAGAATGGCTAGAGGACACCAAGGAAACAAGGCCTTCTAAACACAGCAGGAACGATGCTCAGTGAATATGGCAGCATGCACAGGGCCTGAACAGGTATGCACCAGATGGGGTCCTGGCTCTGAGAGGAAAAGTGGACACAAGCTCCCACCCCTAAGCCAGAAACTATCTCCAATCGACAATCACTGACAAATAGAGTCTCACTGAGGATACAAACTACCCTTAAGGGCAGGCCCCGTGTCCAGCAGTAGCGGCTAACACAAAATGAACTCAATGGCATCTTTAGAGTTTCTCTGCCTCGGGTTTTGTCCAGGCTTTTCTTTTTAACCTTATAGGTCCTTTGCATATATATTATGGCCTCCAGTTCTGTGTTTTTATGGGATTCCCGTGCATATAAAAGTGGCTCTGGGTGTGTGCTTCTCATGCCTTTCCTTTGCCTCTTTTTCTTCTGGTTTTTGCTTTTTGTCATGTCCTATCCCAATTTGCACAGTTTTGTTCTTATTTTATTATTATTCTCTAAATGCCCTGTTTGTTTTCTAACAAGAGACAGAAAGAGTGTGGGTTCAGAACAGAGGAGAAGTGGAGAGAATCTCAGAGAAGTTGGGGGAAGAGACACCATAATAGGAACATTTTGTATGAACATAATCTATTTTCAATGAAAGAAAAATAGAAAATGAGAGAGGGAGGTCAGAATGCCCTCCTTCCCTCCTCCCCACCCCCTTTCTCTTTCCACTGTGTGAGGACAGAAGTTGTAGGTGGCTCTCCTTAACCTGCAGACAGCAAGTTCACCAGAAAGTGACCATGTCAGTATCTTGACCCTGGGTTTCCAGTCTCCATAGCTGTGTTTACACTGCCTGGTATTTGGGATTTCATTCTGGCAGCCTGAGCTGACTCAGACAATCACAAACAGTGTCTGGTGACACCCACAAGACAGACTGTACAGCTGTGTCCATGGAAGAGATTCCAGCAGGACAGAGAAACCATAGAAGAGGCTCACTGATGGGAATCTTTATGCCCTTTCCTGGAAATAGGTAAACAGAGAATGATGGGTGCTTATCACTGAGGCCAGTATAATTTGTCATTATTACTAGTTCTCTGGATACTTTAATATAACATCTACTCCTCACAACAATCCAATGGAAAGTGAATTTTGAGAGAGTGATTTCCCACCAAAGCACACCGTACCTGGCTGGACAGAGGCAACCCCAGTACTGTGCACAAAGCCCCTCACTCTGCCCCAGTAACATGCAGCATGTGGCAAGGGAGGATGAGGTTTTCTAGTAGAGCTTTCAGAGCTTCTGATGTATAGCACGGAAGGAATCCAGGAAGGAGGGCCTAGAGTCAAGACTTTCTGAAGGATCTGAAGCCCTGCTCTGTACACGGGTACACACACCTGACACTCTAGAAATGGTCAAAAGCCTAGGGAGGCCACAGGCCCCACTGTGGGAACCTATTACTGACACTGCACCAAATGGATGTGTAGTTAAAATACTTTGTAAACATTTATGTCCTACGCGTGGACCAGTTCAGCTTTCAGTACTGCTTTGAGAAGCATCTGTGACAGACGAGCAATGGTCACAACAGGGACTCACAAATGACTAAGGCTTCAGAATAAGTAGCTGCTGAGTGTTGGTCCAAAAGAGGACATCTATATCACTCACTCCAAGGTCTAGATAATGTCAGATTAAAAAAGAAGAGGAGGAGGAAAAAGGGGGTCTCGTTAAAGGTCCTGCTAAGACAAAGGAAAACAGCAGGTTCTCACTCCTGAAATGATTCTTCCTTTCACATTAACTCAAAGTGGAAAAAGAACATCACTCACAACGTTGAATATGGATACTGCTGCCAATCTCAGTTCTGATGGAGATTTGGCCAGGTAACCATTTATCTGAGTTATCTAATCCTAAATTATATTTCCTTCCAAATAAATGTGGACATTAAGAATGTTTTAATGCTTTAATTTTCATAATGAGTATTTTATAATATTTTGAATCTGAAAGCTGAAGTACCCATTTCGCCCTGCACTCCCCAACCCTGTTCTCTGTTGGAAAGCTCAGTCAGTCAAATATTGAGTTCCTACAGTATGGTTGTGCTTTTTTCAGAAAAGCTCTATTCATTTGAGCATTATGTTGTCAAAAACATCTCAGTACTTAGGAAAAAATTGCCCCACAAATTAATAAAGGCATTCTTTGTCAACCATCTGGCAGGTCGTTAGATGAATGATTTTCTTCTTTTTTTCCCAGTCTAATGATTCCAGCACAGCCCACTACCAGATGTCTTGTGTTTCTGAACAAATGACAATAAGTGGTTTTGGACTAGCCACAGACTTATAAACACTGAAAACTCGGAGCTCTATCAAAAATATAATGTATCAGACTGTGGGATTCTGAATCCAATGTATACTACTTAATTTCCTCCCAACTTTTATGGATATTTTCCATTCCCCAGGATGATTCCAAAGATAAAGGGAAATGGTACATTCAGAAATTAACAGGCAATAAATGGTCATTCTGTCTGTTTTGTTATAGCAATTTTCAAATCAAGAATTATATATAAATTATGCAAATTTATGAGAATTCAACATTATGATGAGATGTGCCCGATGTGTGTTTTGAAGATTGTCCAAAGGGTCTCTATGGATGTGTCTGTCTCCTTTTCATTAAGCAATCCCCTTTCCCTCCTGTTGTCTATTTGTCACTACAGATTCTGTTGTTGTCCACAGAGCTCCTGTCGTTTTTCTCCCCTTATGCCTGGTTACCTGCCTCTGAAGGGTAAAAGACACTCTCACAATGTCACCCACGGAAGCCCATAGAGCCGCCTGGGGTAGCACAGTGACCCCCCTCCAAAGCTACTTTCTACATTTTTCCCTTCAATACCTGTGGCTTTCTTGAATAATTTAGTAAAAAAAAAAATTAAATCTATTTTCTCATAGTTAGAAATTAACTCTTACTCAGTGACATAAAGAATTTCTCACCAAACTGTACATGTTCCTAGTTGTGGGTCTAATGTTTTGCCCCTCCTTCACACCCTCACATGATGGATAGTGTGCCCCACCTCCTGGGCTGAAAGGCAGTGGGGAGGACCACCTACCACTGGATCAGTACTCACAGATAAGGACTCTACAGGAGTACCTCAGTACGACTCGGGTGTTTACTGCTTTTTTTTCTTTTTGACAACTTTATGGAAGTAAAATTGATATGCAATAAACTTCACGCACTTAGAGTATACCATTCAATGTCTTGAAATATTTACGTAACCAAAAAGCCAATAACTCATCCAAGACAATGAACTTACATGTCCACCACCCCATAAGCTTCTTTGTTCTTTTTGGTAATCTTTTTACTCTTAAATTCGTCTTTCAGTCAGGTTGCCACAAAATTGACAATCTAGAAATAGCACTTGATTATATCAGGCCAGTGTGGTTACCTTAGTGAAATTTCAGCAACTCTATTCTCTTTCAGCACTAATTAGGGATCATTTTAGTCCCTGAAATATTGCATTTTACCTTTTTTCCCTCCACAATCAGTCCTATGAATAGCTTCTCACAGAATAAGGAGTGCTAACACAACCTATAGTAAAAACTCTTAGTCTTGTGTATGTATTATATTATGACTTGCAGTTTAATATTTTTGTGAGATTCCTGAGTATGTGAATGAGTGGAGTCTCTGACTCTTGTGCCTTCTTTTGGGTTCTTTTCCTTCTGTTTATCTTGTCCAACTCTGATGTCATAGTTTTTGTTTTATCTTATTGTATTTTGTTGTCTTTTACTACTAGCCCTTAGGAGGCTGTTTGTTTTCTAATGAGAGACAGAATGGGAGTGGATCTGGATGGGAGAGGAGGTGGAGAGGAACTGGAAGGATTAGAAGGGAAGGAAATCATAATCAGGTTATATTGTGTGAGCAAAAATCTATTTTCAGCAAAAGGAAAAAAATCCTGAGTCTTAACATGGCTTAGTAGACTCTTTAAAATTAAAGATACCTTATAAAATACCCACCCACAGGCATTTACTATGCTTTCACTGTGACATTGAAGAGCAAGAAGGCACCAGTTTTATAAATATTTAAAGAAACATGAGGTCCTAGAAAATCAGGCCTTTTACTTAATAAGTCATAAAATGAATCAATAAGTATGTAATTCACATCAACACCACAGGACAAACTCCATTTTTTGAGCATGTCCTGTCTTGAAGATCATCCTTAAAAACAAACAAACCAAACAAACAAAAAAAAAACCTTCTTGGCCATTATATACTAAAACTGTAATATGATAGACCATCTAGTTAGAGTCTGAAAACTTTATATCTTAGGAACAAATTTGTTGGAAACAAGTATTTCATGATTGTCGTTCTAAAGGAGAAGGCTCTTGCCAGAAGGTCTTACCAAGAAAGCATCATGTTGGCATGACTCAGGAAGCCACAAAAGGTCAGGCCACAAGCCACAGGGTATAGACGTCATCTACTACATTGTATTACTGGATGACGGTAGTGACATCATAGCAAATGTCTGGTGATGCCTGAATTATGGCAAATCCCAACTGTTATGCCTGAAAAGGGAATGTGTGTGTGTGTGTGTGTGTGTGTGTGTGTGTGTGTGTGTGTGTGAGAGAGAGAGAGAGAGAGAGAGAGAGAGAGAGAGAGAGAGAGAGAGAGAGAGAGAGAGAGAGAGAGAAGAGGTTATCAATGTGCTTTTTGAAACTAAAGTGTCTTCAAATAACTCGAGAATTTATTAATTCTGGAACAGGTGTTCCGAGAACATTTTATTCTCTTGAACCCTAATTGCTAGATGATGATCTTCTCTCACTAATGCGAGGGCACTCCAGATGGTTGTTCCAATCTCACAGCGAGTTCCTGGGCCTAACTGATCTTTGCACTTCCTAATATGCACAGCATTTTTGTTGGTTGCCTGACAGAACTGATGAATGTAGAGCAACCCTGTGTTGAATACAAACATATACATTTAGGAAGCAGCACTCTGGCTTCCAGAGCCAACACTGTCGTTTCATTTGCTTATTTAATAATAGTAAATGGCACTGCAGTCTCAGAGGAGCAGGGGGATGGCAAGGAGTGAAAGACACATGCTAATCAGTGGCCGGGACACAGAAGTTAGGAAACAGCACAGCTGGACTGTGCACAAATGGTGTCTGGCATTATTTCCTGCTAATATTGTCCCAATGTTTCCCTTACATTAAATTGCATTCAACATCTAATATGTGGAGATAAATAAATGGAAACAACGTGACTTAAAGGGAAAGCATTGCCACTTAGATTGACTTTTTTTCTTAAAAGAAGAGACATGATACTATGTTACAAGAACTTGGTAAACAGTAAAGACTGACCCTCTGTTCAAATACCACCATCAGCTCCAAATGCCCCTTCATATTCCCTGTCTCTTTGCTAAGTGGTCCCCTCCTGAAAAGAAAAAAATGGAGCTCCAGTGCCTTAAGCCTTTGTTCTAGGAGGGGCGGCTTACTTTTCTCCATTCTGAAAACCCTTCCTAGGGAGAGCCTTCGGCTGCTTTTCCCTGAGGCAGCGCCCCATGGCTCCCATGCCATGAGGGCTCAGGGCAATCCTGGGCCCACTTTAACATCTTTAAAAACACTGAAGATGACTAAAGACAAGGCAGATTTCTTCCTCTGCTGGGTTTCTTCTATTAACTTTCTCTACCAGCTCCATAGACTCTGGCAGCAAAGATCAGTTCTCAACTTCCTGACACTGGCACTTGGAGCAGCGCTATCCCTGAGATGACAGGGCCGTACCTCAAAGGGAACAGAGCTTTAAGACACAAGACCACTTTCTATTCTGCCTAAATGCCTGTTGCAATCTGTTAATCAGTGTGTGCATCTATGTGTGTGTGTGTTAATGACATTCTCACAACTTTCATTTTCATCAGAAAAGCAAGGAGTTTCCTCCACAATCTTTGACACACTGCAGAGAAGGCACTCTGATATTCTCTTACATGTTCAGCTCTACATGAAGTGCCTGCCATACCAAAGCGGCCCAACAATCCTCTAAAAAATGAGAAAATGGATAAATGAATGAAAAATCAGACAGAATCTGCCTGGTTGCATTAGTTCCAATTCAAAAGTTACAGTGCAGGGAATAAAAGTAAAGAGAAAGTAGAAAGAATGATGTTCTTCTTGGGCACGGAGAGGAATGATACAGATGAAAGGGACTTTAGGGTCTAACGCAGGGTGGTGTGGTAAGCTGGATCTTGTTTTGGGATAGGGTGCCTGTGTAAAATAATATGGAAATGTGAATGTGGGCTGAGTGTAAGACAATACAAAACAACTGTATTAATGGTGCTGAGCATGACAATCATGCAAATACTCCCTAAGGAAACACCCTCTCCTCAGAGTACATACAATGGAATTTGGAATAGAAATGGGGTGTTGAGTGTCTTTGCCTGGCTTTTTGCAGCGAGGTGCTTGGTAAGCACTCCATCACTGAGCTTCTCCTCCAGCCCCAAGATTTATTTGTAAGTGTCTTTCAGAAAGAAATAAAGATGCCAAATGGGGTTGGGGGATGATGGCTCAGTAGTTAAGAGCACTGGCTGCTCTTCCAGAGGACTAGGGTTCAATTCCCAGCACCTACATGGAAGCTCATGACTACCTTTAATTCCAATTCTGGGGGATCCTACACCCTCAGACATGCAGAAAAAAACATCAATGCACATAAAAAAATAAAATAAACAAATTTTTTAATGCCAAAGGTTGTGGTGTGTAAGTGTACATACAGCAAAGAGGAGATTGAAAAGAGAAGCACTTAACTAGTTCTAAGCCTACTTCATGATGCTAAAGGTTTATTGTTAATGTGGCTAAAGGTGCTCTTCTTCTTTATTTAAATAGAATTCTAGAGGAAGAAAGAAGTCAGAAAAAAATGTTGAAGGAAATAGTGGTCCAGTACTCTACAGTTTAATGAAGAATAGCAATTTACAGTTTCAAAAATTCACTAAAGCTAAGAAGTCTAAACAGCGAATATTACTTCTGGATATATCATAGTCAAAATGCTGATAGAGAAAACATTGGAAGTATCTAACTGTAGGGAAATGTGGAAGGCAGATGAGGAAAACTAACGATAAGATAATTGGAGACTTATCCATGGAGGAAAACATAGAACATTCTGAAAATGACATCAACCTGATTTCTCTGAAGAACTTTTTAAGATTGCAACCTTCTAATATGCTAGGATGAAAAAAAAAATCAAAATAGTCTCTCTCGAACAAGAAGATGACAGGCTGGTCACATCCCAATCCCTGCTCCAGCAATCCTTGAAAATCATGGTCACCATTCGGGGTCCAGGTGCAGCACAGTCTTGGGTAGTGGCATGTATCACATGCTTTGACATCCTTAGACACAAGGCATTGGAGGGAGCCACCTAGGGTAGTTAGTGTTGAATCTCTTCAGCTCAAAAGCCCTAGATGTGGAAACGACAGGGTGATGAGAACCAAGAACTCCGCTCTCCATCCCTTCCTGTGAGTCCAGGTTGGGTCCAGTGTAACTTCATCTCAAACTAAGAGAAATTCATGTTAACGTTTCTTACAGTGAAGATCTTCAAATGACCTTAATTTAGTTTATTTGCATTTGTTTCCACTTTGCCTTTGTCTTTGAAGAATAAATAGCTTGGCCAATTCTTGTCTGCAAACTTTTTTTTCATTTTTCTTCATCACTTCGTTATGATCCAAAGTCTTCTGAGTTCTACAGTTCACAGTGAGAAGTCTCCAATTATCTTATCGTTAGTTTTCCTCATCTGCCTTCCACATTTCCCTACAGTTAGATACTTCCAATGTTTTCTCTATCAGCATTTTGACTATAATATATCCAGAAGTAATATTCGCTGTTTAGACTTCTTAGCTTTAGTGAATTTTTGAAACTGTAAATTGCTATTCTTCATTAAACTGTAGAGTACTGGACCACTATTTCCTTCAACATTTTTTCTGACTTCTTTCTTCCTCTAGAATTCTATCTACAAATACATTAAATTGTTTAACATTGTCCTAGAAATTGTTCATTTTTAATTTTTAAATGTTTTATAATTTCATATGTATAAGCAACGTTCTTTCATACCCCCCCATTATTCACTTCCCCATCTCACCAAATCCCTCTGCCTTCTAAGTCACCTTGATAGTTTTGTGTGTGTGTGTGTGTGTGTGTGTGTGTGTGTGTGCGTGTCTGTCTGTCTGTCTGTTACAACACTCCACCAGGATGTGAGCAGTTTAAATTGAGAATTTGTGTATTACTTCTGAGAGTTTTATGTAGACAAATTTTCTTTAAAAATTCTAGCAACTTCTCTTTAAAAATTCTAGCAACTTCATCTTCCCCAAACCCTGATATTCGCATACCTAGCAGCAGCACAGTTCATTTATGGCACTGTTTTCTGTAGTCATATCTGAAAGCATTGAACATCATGACCCTTGAACCATAATCTGAAAACTCACAATTCAAAACCATTTCAAATGCAAGTTTTCAAAACTCCCTCTTTTGTTTGTTTTAATCTGTTAACATCTGAGTTCTCTGGCATTAATTAAATTTGTTTTGCTGATCTGCCATTTACTACACATCCAATAATATCAAAATACATTTAATTAATAACACGCAATAACTAGCTTATCTACACACAATATTCAAAAGAGAATATTAAAATTCTAATAGGCTAACTTGTTCAATGTTGCTCAAATTAACTTTTAGTTTTTATTTTGTTTTGTTTTGTTTTTGAGACAGTCTCATACTATAACTGTCTTACTTTGGGTTTATATTGCTGTGAAGAGACACCATGACATTTAATTGAGGCTGACTTACAGTTCAGAGGTTTAGTCCATTATTGTCATGGCAGGAAGCATGGCAGCATGCAGGCAGACACGGTGCTGGAGAAGGAGCTAAGAGTTCTATATCTGGATCCACACAGGCAGCAGAAGGAGACTGTGTACCACACTGGGCATAGCTTAAGCATATGAGACCTTAAAGCCCACCCCCAAAGTTACACACCTCCTCCAACAAGGCCATACCTCCCAATAGTACCACTGCCTATGGGCCAAGCATTCAAACACTTGAGTCTATGAAGGCCATACCTATTTCAAACCACCACAATAACCCAGGCTAGTCTTGAACTCATGTCAATTCTCCCACCTCATCCACTAAGTTCCTGTGTCACTACACACAGCTCAATGTCATTGAATTTAATATGTTCAATTTAAATTAACATGTCTCTGACACTGGCATTATTTAGCAATACATTCTTGGAACTCAAACAACAGTGATCAGTATGCTGCTGGAGAACTTAGAAAAAAGCCATTGATTCTAATTAATGGAATTAGTCTTTACAAGTAGCCTATGACATGGGCACCTCTGTCAATCAATTCAGTAAATAAGAAAACCCTGCAGTTCAGCTTGTCTGGAAAAGTAATTGCTAATGCCAAGATTCAAATGTATTTTCATTTGGATTCTTAAATTCCACTGTTAATCATGAATCATTCTCTGAGTAAAGATAAAATCAAAAGAAAGATTATTGTCAAGTAACAGAAGACTATTTTTAGAAAAATGAATTGTAGTCCTCTTTGAAAAGCCAATTATAGGCAATAAAGCCACATGGAACTTGCTTTTGGAGACTGTAGTAACCTATGCAAATCGAGACAAGGAAATGCCAACTGTCCTAAGGCTATTGCTAAATCTAGATTTCCTAGAATAGATTATTCAGGAGAGCCAGAAACTACGCCAAGGTGAGTTTATTTCTCCAGGTAACTATTTTCCTAATTCACGCATAGCAACAGTTTCTGTTTGTGCAGTTCTCAAAATGAGGGAACACCTTTTCCTTCGTTTTTAAACCTGTGAGAAGTCTCTGATCTGGGAAACAATTTATATATTAAACAAATGGCTTTATTTCCATAAAGAAATGACTGAGGAAACTAATGTAACTCACCAAACAATGCACTGGAAATGTGCTGATTAAGCTTCTGGGTCCAATAGGCTCTAAGAAAAAGATCAAAGCAATTGGTTTTCTGAAAGAAAATTATCAATCCTCATTATTCCTTGATACAAGGAAAAACAGTCAAATTAATAAGAGTGTTAGGTCCAAATGAAGTAGCACCATTTTTTGCCAGTAACTTCAACATTGTGTGGCATGGCAATGAAGAGGCAATACAGAATCACATAGACTATTTCTACCTTAGTCCTGCCACATAGGATCCTTTATTCTTGTGAGAATAATCACTTTAAAATAATACATAAAAACATGCTTTTAATGTATAAACATATTGTAGCACTTTCTGTAGCTGAAATAAAATCTACATAAAAGGAATTTCCCAATTACAATATTCATAGAAGAAACATAAAAATAGTCCCTCAAGGTAATTACCTCTCCTGTCTTGGAATCTGTTACGGCTTGGAAAGTCCTCTGCTCAACTCCAGAAGGCCAAACACATCAGTGTTGCTAGAATAAATAAACTGTATCAACCTCCAGGAATAGCTACATTTTAATATCCAACTGTTCAAGTGGAAAGTCCTTCTAGACTCAACGAAATAAATCACATCAGGTAATGAGGACGCTGAGAGAAAACAATGAGTGAACTACCTGTTCTGAGCCTAGGGAATTTCTCAGAACCTGCTCAATGATATTATGTAAGTGACCCTCTAGGACAACAGTTTCCTCAGCTGGCCACTAAAGTGCCTGCTGCTGAAGTCCAATTATCCCTTGTCTCAACTGTTGTGCAGAAAGGCTTGACAGCTCAGACCATTTCTAACATGAGATGATAAAAAAAAGAGTGGTCATGAGGGAACAGAGAGGCAGGTGACGATGAAATTAAATACTGAACAGAATAAATGATGAGATGATGGTGTCCCAATGATGCAGTTGCCTCTGATGCTCAATTAAGGTACGATGTCACCAACACATTATCAAGTGCTCAACTTTTTCTTAGTGATGCTATAAGTGAAAATATTTAACTGACTTAAGTCAGTGAAGAAATCCATCCTACATTACAGAAATATAGTTAATGGGTGTTAATATTAACACTTAATATTTAATGGGTATTAATAATTCTGTTCAACAAATGTACTCTAAATAATAAATACTATTTCTACTGCACTGCTGTGTGTATTTTCATTATTCTTCTTTTATAAACCTCATCTCACTTTAGTAGCACCAATGTAGCTGAAGTTTTCCTGTGTTCAAGCCTGCTGGCAGTCAGGACAAATCTCTCCCACTCGTGTCCCCCAAGTGAACACACAGAGGCTTATATTAATTATAACTGCATGGCCATGGATCAAGCCTTTTGCTAGCTAGCTCTTATATCTTAAATTAGCCCTTAACTATTAATCTATGTATCATCACATGTTCTATGGCTTTACCTGTGTCCCATTACATGTTGCTCCTTGGGCGACTCTCTGGCTTCTCCCCCAACCTTCTCCTGTTTCTCTTTGAATTTCCCACCTGCCTCTAAGCTGCCTTGCCATAGGCCAAATGGCTTTACTTATCAACCAATCAGAGCAGCACATATTCGCAAGATACAGAAAGACATTCCCCCATCATACCAACTACTTCAACTGAAAGAAAGCTGGAAACTCGGAGGCCAACACTGACATAAAATCTGTTTATAAAATTCATGTAAAAGAATAACAGCAAATGCATAGAACAGTTCACAAGCACCAGGTGAGATGTAAGAGCAGTTCCTCTCATGAGCTAACTTGGGCTGGGCCATTTGAATTCCAGCAGCTTTTTATGTAGAGTCACCTAACTTAACACTGTGCACGGGATTCATGGAGATGAATCATCTTCCCTCTAACTATCCCTAGTAACCACAGCAAAAGAATAAGATTTCCTTTACATCGGTAAAATAGAGATGGCTAGGGATACAAGCCAGAGATAACGTTCTGAGAATAGCTACTTCCGGTGAATATTGATGAGACCTCCTTTGGCCTCACAGAGCACATGATTTCCTTCACTACTGGAGGTTTTTGAGTCTAACTCATAGCAAGCCAGATAACAATTCAGTCATACCCAACAAGATGTCAGGCAAGTCACTCTTCTGTAATTTTCAGCAATTAAGCATTCAGCCTAGAAGGCATCCAATACAGCTCTCTGACATCTGAGAACAGTCTGCAACCTATACAAGCTGATGGCAAAACTACGAATAATGCACATATTATTTGCCCTAAGAGTCAGAAAGTATTTCAACACGAAGTGTTATATGAGAGTCTTTAAGAACTTTAGTGTTTTAATTCTGGGATTGGATGTAGGCATATCACCCATGCATGAATCATCCCCTTGTCTTATCTTTAAAAGCTGATTTTCACGTGCACCCAACAACCTAAGACATGTTTTTAATTTGGAAATGTATTTTGGCAAGAGTTCTTCTCACCCACTCAATTCATAACCATTTTACTTCTAGGCGATTTAGTTTCAAAATCAGGCCTGTCTACTGCCTCCATGGTGAGAGTGTTGATTCTGCCAGACAATGCAGTGTGCTTTTGTTTTTCTCACTGTTTTGTTGATAATCACCCTGGACACATGAAGCCACAGTGCTCCCTGAGAAGTGAGATAAGACTAATCATGTGTGGTGAAATGCTGACGTGCTATTACAGAATATTCAACACTACTACAGATTACTCATTAACTTTCAGATGTTGCGTCAGCACTGATACATAGTATTGATGAATCAGATGATGTAACAACAGTAACATTGAATTTTTTTTTTGTTTAAAAGGGGCTTTAAAGATATTATTATATCAGCATGCTATGAAGGTTTTTTAGCATCAGAAGTTTAAAAAAATCACTGTACATGAAGACATTCTCATCATTCTAAATATGTTTTGTAGATGTGTGCTTCTGTAGTCTTAGGTTTTATTTGTCCATTTATTTTTCCCACCAGTAATTATCAGTCATGATAAGGTAAATGAATAGAAATTTTGCCTAAGCTTCATCAAAATCTACCTTATGATGGCATCAATACAATGTCCTACAGGAAAGATTACTATAATGAATGGACTTTGTAAAGTTATTATTTATAGGATACCTATAGATTGAATATCTCATATCATAGATGGTGTCTTAATGAGTAATTGCTTATTTGAGAGAGAAATTTGTTTCCAAAATGAAGAAATAAGATAAAAGTCCATGATAAATTAATACCTGTTTTTTCATTCTTCAGCAAACACACACACACACACACACACATATTGAGATCCACACAAATGCAAACCATCTCTCTAGAAGCCTGTGCAGGACAGTGGCAGAGTCACGTGGGTTGAAGAATATCAATTGCAACTTTCAAAATTCCAAACTAAGGACTGGAGGGATGGCTCCGTAGTTAAAAGAATTTGTTGCTCTTACAGAAGACCTGAATTTGATTCCCATCCACCACATAATGGCTCACAACTGTTAGTAACACCAGTTCCAGGGTAGCCAATGCTCTCTTCTGACCTCTGCAGACACCAGACACACATATCATATACATACATATGTGAAGACAAAACACTATGCACATAAGTAAATCTAAGGAAACTTTTTTTAACTTTATAAAATTGCAACTAAAATAGATGCAAGGAAAATTAAATATGCTGCCCCAAAAAAAATCATTCAAAATATATGAACTAATGGATCGAATAGATGGGCTTCAAAGAAAAAACTATAAATTATCAATAAATATTTGAAAAAGTGTTCAATGTTCTTAGACATCAGAGAAACATAAACCAAAGCTGCTTTGAGATCCCTTGAAGGATGGTTATCTTTAAGATAGTAAATGTCAATAATTCTGATGAGAATGTGGGGAAAGGGGAATCTTTAGTCACATGTGGTAGGAATACAAAGTTTTGCAGCCACTACCAAAGTAAAAAAAAAAGGTTATTCATAACTGAAAATAGAACTACCAACTATGTCATTCCTTTATATACATATATATAGATATATATGTATGTATGTATGTCTTAGGAATAGCATAAGAGAGAGAGAGATCTCCAAAGGACTCTAAGTCAACATACTCCTGAAATACTTGCACATGCACATTTATTGCTGCACTATTCACAATGGCCTTGAAATGGAACCAGCCTAGATGTCTATCCATAGGTGAGCACATAAAGAAAATGTGGTACACACATACAATGGAGTTTTATTCAACTACAAGGAATAATTGGTGACATTATAACATTACCATAAAGTTCATGGAACTGAAAACAGTGAATAAAATTGAAAGTAATCAAGTTAATCAAAATAAGTCAGACTCAGAAAAATTAATATATCAATCAAAACACCATATATCTTAATTCATATTTCATGTGTATAATGTATATGTATGTATATAGCATGAAAGTAGAAAGGGGAGCAATAGAAGGGAAGAAGAGGTCTAAAGAGAGCGGGGAATGAGAGGAGATAATGATATATATGCATGTACACACATGTGCACACACACACACACACACAAATGAAACAGAAGAGAGAACTATTTGATAGGAGGAAAAGAATCATCAAGAGGGCAGACAGGAAGTGGGACAGGCAAGTACAGTGGGATGAATAAGACCAAAGTATATATGGATGAAAATGTTACCATGAACCTCACAATAACAATAAAATAATAATAGTCTTAAAGTGGATGAAGGATTTAAGGGAGAGATCTCAGCTTATGAAGTGCTTGCTTCCCACACAGGCATGAGGACCTAATTTCAAATCCCAAAGCCCATGTGAAGAAACTGGGAGTAACAGAGCAGATTTGTAATCCCAGTAGTAGGAAGGTTGAAAAAGATGGCTCCCTGGGGTTCCCTAGCCAGCCAGCCCAGCCCAATTAGCAGGCTCTGGGCCAATCAGAATCCTGTCTCAAAAATGACATTCTGACCGTCATATGCATGTGCATGTGTACCTGCACATATACACATGGGGTGGGGGGGGGGTAGGTAGTGGTATAATATGATATTCTTTAGTAGATAAGAAAACACATTTGAGAGGCAAGCAGATCTCTGAGTTTGAGGCCAGCCTGGTCTGCAGAGCACATTCCAGGAGAGCCCAGGCTACACAGAGAAGCCCTGACTCATAAAACCAAAGGAAAAAGAAATCACATTTGAATCCATCTGTCTTCCATTTTTACCTTGAGTCCTTCATTCTCATTTCTTGAGAAGCTTCCTCATCTATAAAATGAGGGAAATAATACTAGACTTCTTAGGAGAATCAATTACTGTATAAGAGAAACTGCATTCTAAGCACAATGCTTAGACTTAGCAAGTACCAAGGATGTGTCTATTGGTAGTGGACCCCCACTGAGTAATGCAAACAAGTTGATGACCATTAGAAATGAGTTAGAGGTACTATAGAAAAGAGCAGTCACAGGCAACCAGGCATGAGGCAGAACTTCAAGTGAAACTTGAAAGATGGTTGACATAGGAATGTGCAGAGATGAATGGTATAGTTGTACAGGCTGTTTGGATGGAGTAGCTGAAGGATACACACATCATGTATGTTCTACCAACCTAACTTATGGTGATATTTTATTTGTGCTGAAATGTGGTTTTATTTGTATGTTAATAAATAAAGTTGCCTGGAGAGCAGAAGTCATAGCCATTAAGCAGAAGTCTGGCAGTGGTAGCACATGCCCTTAATCTGATCACATGGCAGGCAGAGTCTCTGTGTGTTCAAGGACACAGCCAGGCATTGTGACGCATGCCCTTAATCCCAGTACCAACCCATAGAGACCTGGAGGTCTGTGTAGACAGGCAGTGATGAGGAAGTCATGTGATTTGGCTTAGAGCCAATGAAAAGGCAGAACAGAAAGGCAATAAAAAGACAGGACACAGGAAGAAGGTCTCTCTCAGGGGAAGGACAGCAGCCACTGGTAAGCTAAAGGCTATTGGCTAGTGCTCTGATCTCTTGGGCTTTTAACTCGGTATTTGGCTCTGTGTTTCTTATTTAATAAGACCATTTAGAATTTCGTCTACACTAACTAGAGCAGCTGGTGTGACTTTCAGTCTGCCATGATGTGAAGCTATAACAAGAGCAGAGGATGAAGCAAGGCACCTGAGCAAAAACCTACAAAATCCGCACTAGCCCAATAACAGGAAGTAAAGAGGGTGATGATTGTGCATATTATTTTAAAGTTCACACAAATTTATGGGATCTAACTAAAAATCAAAACCCAAGGTAGTGTAATGAGAGTAACTGATGATCTTAGGAGCATGTTTATATTTGTCATGGCTCAGCCACATCACACTCCATTTCAGAGAGATGTACAGAACTCTGACTTCCAATACAAACTGTAATAGTTGATCTATTTTTACCTAGCATACTAAGTGTGTTTGGCCAACTGGGATCTGTAAATGCAGGAACATAGTGCAACAGTGAACAGAAATTACTTAATGAGGCAATTGTGTGCCTAGTCTTGAAAAGAAATAGTTTACAGTATTACATCACTCTGGTTATAGACCAATCATTCATCAAATCTCATTAATTAGAAGAGCATGTCAAGTAATGATTATTAATACTTAATATCATGACTTGTAGGACATACCGAAGATTCTTATATATTTAATGTTTTCTGAGATCCAACTTTTAAGATTTTAATAATTGATAGCTTTAAATAATTAATGATTAATTTCAAATCTGACACTTTTCTATATGCTTTGGGTTTTCCAATATTTTTATCTATGAATAGCTACAAAACATTAAAGAATGGCACTTCTGTCCAACTACAGACTTCAAAAGACACAGATAAGGAGTTTTACCTTAGCAGAAATTCCCTTTTATCCTAAAATAAACTTTAATGATAAACATAGAGAAATATCTCACACATCGTCTTGCTCCTGCATTTATTATTTTTCTCCTTCAGGATAAAGGCTATGGTTCTCAGGACAGACAGAATTCAGGACCACACCTTCAAGTCAGTACAATGAGGGATGGCACCGGGGAGGCTTACACCTTGAGCCCAAAGCCCTCTTGAGCTATCTAGTGGCAATAACAACAATGAAAAGAAACAGCAATTGCTACAAAACATGCATAAATATAAAGGTAAGAAAGCATTCATCATCTTTTACTGATGAGATCACAGACTCTTACAGCTCAAAACTATAACACATATGCTTTGAGCTGGCCACAAAGGAAATATATGTTATTAACACGTATCCCCAACTCAGCTGACACTTCCCAACAGAACAAGGCTGCCTTTTACAACACTTTTGAGTCAACAACTACAACTGGGCTGGTAGGGAAGGGGTTGGATTGGGGAGGAGTTGGAGGAGGTGAGTGAATATGATCAAAACACATTGTATATAATTCAAAATAAAAATTATTAATATATGACATATATATGTATATGTATATATAGTCAGTATTCTTGAGTCCTGATCCACAGAGCTTTGTGTTCAGACTCATTTCCTGCCTTTCACTCACTAGCTCTCAAGTTCCTGCTAATAACTTAACTCAGTCAGATAAACTCAGTAATAGTCACAAGATTGAAATATATAATGAAAATATAACCTATACCTGGGAAAGCATGATCAATGAAGAATCTGAGTTTCAGTAGACACATTTTTGAAACAAGTACCCTAACTATTGAGAAAGAAAAATAATTGTTGCCTTAAAAACCATAGAGTACTTGAGGACACGTAGGCTCTGGAAGAATTCTTTCAAATCAAGTATTTCAGAGTATCCCTTCCATTCTAGTCTACCTACAGGGTCAACTCTACTTAGAGATGATAATAAATATTCCTGCTGTTTTATTATATTTGCTTGTTTACTTATTTGAGAGAGAGAGAGAGAGAGAGAGAGAGGCCACACCTATTCGTACCTTTAATCATGGACTGCATCAAGGGCAGCAGCAATTGTTCCACTCTGGACTGCTCTATAAACAGCCTAGGGCTAAGGACAGACTTCAGTTTCTGTCCAGTCAGGCCCCATAGCCTTGACCCAGCACTGAGGAGCAGTGAACAGCACTGCATGAGGTACTGGGAGATGAGGCTGCAGCCTCAGCACAGAACTCAGACACAGTGACCTTCCACAGCCAACTGTGGACAACAGTGGGGAGTGGGAACACCAAGCCCCTCTTCATGCCTGCAAACTGACTTCGTCTTCATTCTGCTGGACAGAGTCTCAGTAAGTGCTTGGTGCATCCCTTATCTCAGGGAGTGGTACCACAAGACAAAGGTCCAGTACCCCTGAGTAGTGAACAAAAAGCAATCTCTTCACTGGCCCAGGAGCGTACCATCCAACCCAGTAACGGGAATTAACAAAAGAGGGCTCACAGTGTGTCTGCAACCTGGTAAGAGTCATTTCAGCACCCTTACTTTGTGACAGTTGAGACCATTATACATTGCTGCTGAGTTAAAGTCCCTCTTGAATGCAGTGGCTGGATTTTTATAATCCTCTAGTATTTACTAAGCAAATAAAAGAAAACTTAAAGGGACTGGGATAGACAGGACTTGAGGAACAGTTTAGCTGCCAATTTTATCCTTGCTGTGCATTAGGACCTTTAATGAAACTGACATCATCTAAGATAGCTGAGTAGTAAAACAGAGGAAGGGCCAGTGATCACAGTGAAGAACTCCATATCCTCTTGAAGCATTACCTAAAACAGATGCCTCTTTTAGGCTCACTCTGAAACCTTCAACATCACTCCCAGAGCACGTTAAGTGGGGCAATGTTTATATAGTATGTACATTTAGTGTTTGATTAGATATAGTATAGCTTGTATGCTGGCTTTAGGTCAAATTCACGGTTACACTAAAAGCCTGCTTAAAATGAGGTTTTCTTTTCTTTCACCTTTCAAGAATAAAGCCTCATCACAAGCACTTGTGATTAGGGAGGGATTGGCTACTTCAAAACAAAAGCCATCTCAAAGTAAGGGAGAGAAGTCAAAAAACACTGAGAAGTCTGTGTCTTTGAAGACAACAGGATGACATTTTCCCCCAAATAAAGGATCATTTAAACATAATATATAAATATATCATATATATATATATATGTATATATATATATACATATATATATATGAGAGAGAGAGAAATATGCAGAACTTTTCTTTCTGAGTCTTATTTCACTGAACATAATTATTTCAAGTAGTATTCATTTTTCTGAAAATGTTATTATTTTATTTTTCTTTACAGATAAATAAAATTCCATGGTATATGCTCCACACATGTGGTGTTCACTCACCTGTTGATAAACATCTAGGCTGGATCCATGTCTTAGTTGTAGACAATGCAACTGAATACATGTAGAATGATACAAGGCAGAGATTTACTGGGGAACTCACTAAGCTGCTTTTGAAGTCAAAGCTTTTATTCTTTTCTTTTTCATCAAAAAAAAAGATTTTTCTGTCAAAAAGTTTTTGGTTTTTCTGTCAAAAAATTTTTTATTTTATATGAAGGAACATAATTTTGTGAGAAGCAGTTTGGGGTGATGAGTGATTATGCAGCTGTACTTTCATATTGGCACACTGAGACCAGAGTGGACTGAACTTTAAGCCATAGAGAGAATTGAACAGTACTAATTCAGGCACTCACACTGAGAAGGTGTGTGGATCAACCCCTGGGGGAAGTCAGATTCTCTTCCATTGTTCGAAGGTTCTGCCACCAGTGAAACGTTAAAATTTTGGAGAATTTAAGATCTTTCCACAGAAAATAAAAACACAATTTCAAAGATGACTCATGGTTGGGTATCAACTATCTTTGAGTTTCTGTAGGTATGTTTCTTGAACTTTAGAAGCTGATTGAATTAACAGTGCCGACTCATCTTTCAAATGAAGAGGAAAAGTGCACTCTTAAATTCCTAGAAATTCAATTTTGAAATGAGTGTTTCAATCTTAGAATATCCTTATACATCTAGAACTTGAACAAACTGTAGGCGGAAGTCTACAGACCTTTCCTACTCTCTTTCATGAAGTTCTTGACATTAGAGTAAAGCTACAGGTGGTGGTTAACTCAGTGGGAGAGACTGCACTTGACACAGGTAGGTCACAGGCTCTTTCCTGGTACAAAAAAAAAAAAAGTGAATGCTAATATGAACAGGCCAGGCACTACCTAGCCCAGTACTCCAGGCAGCCCAGCGATAATAGTGTCTCCTTGATTACTCGTTTTCCTAATTCTTACCTAACTCTCTTTCAAACTTTTTAGCAACTCTTCCCCAAACTGTGTAACGACTTCATCTCAGGTCTATTAAGGCCAACACTGAATGGCAACCCCAGCCCTTACCCACCACCTCACTCTCAAACCTGTATCCTTGTTGACAGCAGCTACAACTGACTAGACCCAAGCCCAGTATCATTCTTGATGCCTTCTTTTCTTTTAAACTCAACACTCAACCTATTGTTGCTTTTTTTTTTTTTTTTTTTTTTTTTTTTTTTTTTTTTTTTTTGACAGCTGAAGACCTTGGCTCAGTGAAGCAAAATGACATACCCCTAACTCTCAGCTGGTCAGGGACTGCCAAACGCCAAACCCCAGATCCTCCTCTCTCCAGGACTGCAGCATGTGCCAGACCCTGAACACCTCACTTCCATCCAGTGTGGACACTGTTTTGAAAATGAGCCATCTAGACAACTGTCTATCACTCTAAAGGTGATGGGACCTGGGAGAATGGAGCTGACAAAGGAGGTGAGCTAAAGCCTCACGCAACAACCAACTTATTCAGAGCATCCGACAACTTATACTCTGAGAGTTAAGGGAGTCACATGAGTAAAGTGGACAATCACAAAGGCAAGCCTCAGACAAGCCACCCATGTTTTTCCATAAAGGCATATAAACAAATAACAATAACCAGTTGTAATGAATAATCTGAAATAAACTTATTCCCATCTGCTACACCTGGAAGGAGTATGAAAGCATAGTCCAAGAGCAATTCTATGTTTTGTTTTGTTTTTTTAAGAGACTGAGGTTACAAGACTCTTGTCTTGTTTTCTCACACGCACTCAGAATTCTCTTCACACAGCTCCAGTCTTGGACTTTGTTCCAACAGTCAATCATAAACATGGGAAAGAAATATTCATGGTACATTTATATATTACAAAGATTCTTATTATTTGAGTCATTGAGTTGTAACTTGAAACACATATATTGTCTACTATATGTTACATTTTCACAGCTAGCAAAAGATTCTGTTTTTAATATGGGGTGCTATTTTTCTCAGGCTGGTCACAAATTTGCTGTGTTGCCAAGAATGACCTTGGTCATCTTAACCTCCTGCCTCCATGCACCTAAAGCTAGAACTGTCACCATACAACTAATTTATGCAGTGCTGGGGATCAAAACCAAGGTTTTGTGCTTGGCAAGCATTCAACCAACGGATCTATACATCCCCAGCCCCAGTAAAAAGACATTTGTTCTACAATGTTGTAAGCAAATTAGCATTGGTCAATTTATCAAAGATTTAGTAAGGGCTACTTTTCCTCTGTCTTTAGAAAAAATTAGCAGGCACCAAATTATCCCTACCACACTGTATACACTCAAGATGCAGATTTTCCAGTGCTCTTACCAGAAATGAGTGCCACGGACATCTTACAGACTCTGTTACTCTAACCCATTTGGCAACTGCCAGCAAATACATGAGGTTTCAAGCAGATGCTTGTGACCCCATTCCATTCTCCCTGCTTCTGAGTCGCAAATGCCAAGATTACCAGATTGTCTCAAAGATGCTATCTGCATAAACTGTTTTGATTCTTTGCCCCAAATGTTTTTGTTGCACATACTCTATGTGATGTCAAAACTCATCGTTTTAAGGGAAAACAGCTTGGGGGAAAAAAAACCAAGTTCACTGAGTATAAACACTGTTTATAAGCATTATAGTAGGTCAGTTCCTTTAGCAGAGGCTATTTCCAGAGCATTTAGTGGCCTATCTGATGTTTTTGTAGCATTTTATTTTTAAATCCTAGTGTTTTCTCTTGTGATCCTTTAGGCCTCCTAAGATGGTTGTCTACGTGTGTTATAAAACACAGTGAAATTCTGGGAGAATATAGCTTACAAACTGTCATTTTCATAACCCAGAATTTTCTTTTCTTTTTGAGACAAAGTCTCAACCAGTTATTTCTGTTTGGCCTAGAACTCTCTATGTAGATCAGGCTGGACTTAAACTCACAAAGATCCACCTGCTTCTTCCTCCTCGGTGCTGGGGATAAAGGCATGAGCCACCATACCCATTCTCAAGAATTATTCTGATACAATATGTGGCAAAACCTAAAAGGATTTTGCTATAGCTTTAAATGTTTGCTATTGCGTTGAAGTCATGGTAAGCTAGCTGCTCTCCTTTACCTTCCTGTAGATGAGTCAAATTCAATAATAGCTACTGTTACAAGAAAGCCAGAACATGAATACACTCTTTTATTCAGTTCTATCTGTATTTGCATTGAATAATATCAATCATGATCATCATTCTTTCTTGGTTCTTAAGGATAATCTTAAATGCAGAGTAAATATTTAACACAGACTTTAAGTAAGAAGATCAATTAGTCCAAATATATTAGTATTTATCAAGCACAGCACACAGGTATTCAGAACTCTAAAAATATCTGTGACCATCAGTTTACATAAATAAACAACTATCTTTACCCCTACACAGGACCATATTCAAGATTCTAGTGTTAGATTCTATCTTATATCTCATAGCTTCTCCAGTGGGCCTCTGGGACTCATGAAGGTCTGGACTAGAAGCATATCCATCCTTCATTTGTTACTTCTCCACCCCCCTCCAGGATTGCTGTCCTCAATGAAACCTGGAACCAGTCAGAGAACTTCCTCTAAACCAGTGTTTTCAACCTCCCTAAAGCTGAGACCCTTTAATATAGTTCCTCGTGTTGTGGTGACCCCCAAACCATAAAATTATTTTCATTGCTATTTCATATCTATAATTTTGCTGCTGTTATAAATTGTAATGTAAATATTTTTTGGAGGCAGAGGTTTAGTGTAGGGGTCACGACCCTCGGGTTGAGAACCACTGCTCTAAACCATTCTTCAAAACTGCTGTAACTTCGGAGAGGTCACCAACTGCCTTTTACTGTCCTTCAGCACTCAACAATCCAATCAGAAACCAGGAACTATCCCCACACTTCCACCTGGCAATTTCATCCATTTTCCTTAGGTCAATGTCTGAGACAGTCTGTAAGAACCTCTCTGTAACACATATGTATACTTCAGCTCATTATACATTGAGATACTTTTGGAAGACTTTTAAAATGAGGCATAATAAATATTATGTCTGAAGATAATTTAAAAAATGGGAGAATGTTTTCCTTAATTTAAGTGGTTGAATGAGTATGGGAATTCCTAAAGAAAAGTAATCTAGAAATGAGAGAACTAGTGTAAAAAGCCTTAATTAACATCATAGAGTAATGGATACTGAGAAATAAATAAAAAGTCATCCCCATCTCTGCATCCCTTACTATGTGGAAAATACATTCTCTTGGAGATAGGTCAGTTCAAACTTGCACAGACTTGATCCCAACCAGTTCTTACCATGATATCTAGCATAATTAGAATATTTCTTATCACTGGAGTACTCTCAGTACAGGGTTCAAGAGTTTCAACTGGTGACTTACACTCAGTAAAAAGGCTAAATTCTCACAGGCAAGGGCAAGGGTTGGCTACAGGCAATGTATATATGGCTGACTCAGCCATTGAAACATTGTATGCATGCTTTGGGCTTAATCGCTAGGACAAAATTATAAACAAAGAGCTGTAGCATTCGCAGAAACAGAGCTGCTGACTTGGAACGAACGTAACTGAGACTAAGTCCAGTCATGGGAATTGTTTTTGTCCTCGGACTCTGAGAAGCAAATATCTGATCAGAGTCATCGTGACGGCTATGGTGAATACTCACATGGTGGACAGCCCCTGATCTGTTTCCACAAGTAGCACCTCCGTATCAGTAACAGCACATCCTGCAAGGAGAGCAACCCTTAGGTTAATGTTTCTCAACCTGTGGGTCGCAACCCCTTGGGGGGTCAAACATCCCTTTCACTGGGGTCACATGTAAGATATCCTGCATATCAGAATTTACATTATGATACATGACAGTAGCAAAATTACAGTTATGAAGTAGCAACAAAAATAACTGTAGTTGGGGGTGACCACAATATAAGAAATTATATTAAAAGGTCACATCATTAGAAAAGTTGAGAACCACTGATTTAGGCCAACTGGAGCAATATCACTTCTGTCAGGGGGCCAGTGTCAGGGTCCAGCCCCAACCTATCGAAGGGTCCCTTAAAGTGGGGGATGAGGAAATGAGAAATGATAGATAGAAATATAGGTGTAGAAAAAGACAGAGACACAGGATAGCTTCTGGAGGGCCCTAGGTCAATACCTCAAGTTTATTTCTAATGGGCTTTTTATATACTAGCAAGGGGAGAGGCAAAAGATCTCCCCCTTTCGAGATCAAAGCACAACGTACAACCAATTGTAGACCCTTCAAAATACCTGGTAACCACATCCCATGGTAAAGCATCTTATGATTAGGCCTTGAAGTATAAGGCACCTGGTAACCATGCCTTTGCACCCTATTATGCAACATGAACTCTGACTCTCTGCCCTGGAAAGAAACCACAAGCTGGAATCTTTGTGAATTCCCCCACATTTCTATGCTCAAACATTATTGAAACCCAATGAAGCCAGACATAATGGCACATGTCTACAATCCCAGCACTTGGGAGGCTGAGACCATGGGATCACAAGTTCAATGCCAACCTGGACTCTGCACCAAAATCTGTCTCATAAATACACCAGGGAGAGAGACAGAGATAGATGAGACAGAGAGAGCAGGAGTTGCCAGTAAGACCACCATGATTCCATGATAGCAGTGTGAATCTCCAATTCCAAATGGAAGGTCATAATTCTCTTTCATTATAAACACAACACCTCCAAAATAACGTCTTCCCATAATTGAACCATTATTTATGTTTATAAAAGTAAGTAAAAATCTCCCAAATGAATAAAGTCAAATGGGAAGAAATGTATTATCTTTTTCCCTTTTTGCACCTGTTATCACAATCATGTGTTAATTTTTAGGTTTGTATGAAAATCAAATCATAAATCAACTCCCTAATGAGAAAAAAAAGCCTAAGAGGAAAGAGCCATGATTTTCTTCATGGAGTAAATGGGCAGACAGGAAGACTTCTAAGGCAGTATTCTCCTTGAAAACCCATGTGCTAGGCTCAAAATTTAGTAACATGCAATTTCATACAGTAGCTTCTTAGCAGGCTCATTCTTCTAAGGAAGGCCCTTCCCTTATCACAGGACAGGGACACTTCCTATTCTTCACTTTGGCTGTCATATCAGCTTGTCCCTTATCAGCTATAGGAAATGTCATAATGCTTCCTGAGCTAACTAATACAACCACGGCAGCTAGCCATGGAGTGATCTGGGACAGCACAGAGGCTGTTGTGCCAGGCATGTGTTTATTCAGGAGCATGAGTATAATTTCCTAGTACAAAGGACCTCCCTCTAACTGGAACGATGTAATAGTTCAGGTCCATGTAATATAAATGAACACAGATTGCTTCCAGAACAAAGGGTTTCAGTAATCACTGCTTTCTCCACACAGTGTTGGGTTCTGGTATCCATGGCGACCTTGAAGATCACAAGTGGAAAATTATAACACCAGAAAATGAAAGTGTGGCCTAGATGGCTGAGGCTGGAAAGAGAATTGTCCTGAAAACACCTGCTAAAAGCACGTGTGTATGCCAGTGCACCAGCATGTGAAGACCAGAGGTTCAAAGAAAAACACTAGACATCAACCTCAGGCTTGTGCACGCACCTACAGGAACAAATGCACGTACACGTACGTGTACACACACACACACACACACACACACACACACACACGCAACAAATCTAAGTTGTTGGCTCTGCAAATGTCTCTCTCTTTTATTCCTTTATCTTGGACATAATGCTGTAACATCTGAAGCACAGACCTACCAACAGATCTCACCAACCACCATGTATTTCACAATCCTCGTCCCACTGGCCGTAGTAAGCTGTTAGTAATTCTGACCAAAGAAAGTGTGAGAAGTAGTAATGTGTGTCCCTTCCACGTTCAGCCAGTGAAAGGCTCAAAAAAAAAAAAAAATATCCTATGCCTCAATTAACTAAATGTTGAGATGACAGCATTAAAATGCATTCTGAGTCACGACTTCAAGCAAGTCCTCCTGGCAATCTGCCAGCTCTACAGAACACTATTAACAAATGGAAACCTGTGGTCTCTCTGAAGCACACTCCAGCTCAGCCTGACTCAAGTGACTGCTTCCAGTGCTCTCCTCTCTTCCCTTACATAAAGCACAATATGAAATATTTGATGCTTTTTCAAAAAAATGGCATACTGCAAACTATTATTTAAATTCATTAACATGTGGGGAAGGGCACAAATTAAGACACAGTTTAATGACACATATGTGTGAAACGTTATAATGAACCCCATTATTTCACATACTAACTTTTTTGCTTGTTTTGTTGTTGTTGCTGCTGCTGCTGAGCCAGGGTTTCTCTGTGTAGTTTTGGTGTCTGTCCTGGATCTCACTCTGTAGACCAGGCTGGCCTTGAACTCACAAAGATCTGCCTGGCTCCCCCTCCTGAGTGCTGGGATTAAAGGTGTATGCCACCACTGCCCAGTCAATACTAACTTTTAAAACAAAGAATAAATCAATGAATTGGGGTTAGAAAGATGACTCAGCTGTTGACAGCAAGTATTGTCCTGAGTTCAGTTCCCAGCACCCACATGCCAGTTCATAACCATCTGTTACTCCAACTCCATGGGCTCTGTTGGCCTTTCTTATCCTCTGCAGGTACTTGCACTCATGTGCACACACTCAAATATAGACACACACTTACATACATAATAATTTAAAATAAAATAAATCTTGGGAAAGCCATTGGTGGTTGCCTATGCTTCAGTGGAGGACCTCATACAATGCACATTTTGGCAGTACTAACTAGACTAAATGCATTTTTTAAATGAAATAAAGGTGGGGAAGGAGGTGTGTTGGGGATCAGGGAAAGCTGGATTGGAAGACATATATGACCAACATAGGTTGCATGTTTGAAATTTAAATATATATATTCATTATATAAATAAATATATATGAATTGGTAGAATGGAAATAAGCTTAATTTTATCTTATTTTTCTGTCTATCTCATTGAAGAGCTCTGAATGGCACTGTCATTATAAAGAAATATCAAAACTTGGGATATTTTTCCCATTAGAAAAATGTGTGTGTGTGCTGTGTGTATATGTCAGAGAGAGAAAGAGATTAAGTATCTGAGATTTACATACTCGAACCAGAGCACTAAGTGACCAAAAGAACTATAATAAGGCATAATCTTATTAACTGCATTTAATAAAACAAGGAAAATGTCTGTGTAACGGCAGCTTGCATCAAAAAGTCCTAGCCTGAGTCTCTAAGAGCACCCTATGAGTTAAATGCTAATACATGTCCCTTAGCTGGATGAGCCGGAATGTTCAGCATCCAATGCACTCTGCTCTGCGCTGCCTCAGTGAGAATGCAGTCGCTCTAGAAGAAGCACACACTTAGGGTTCCTAGGACAACCAGGAAAACATTTGTATGTGCCCTTGGTCTCTATGTTTTCACAAGGATGGGTAAACCCTATTTCAGACAGCACTGAAGTCAAACGAAAACCTCTGGCATACATCCTGAGGCACCAAAGACTGCAGTTTCCAGCTCAAAAAACTTTCTACAATATAAATTCCTAAAGACTTAACTACATGTCTCAATCAGTGCAGAAGGATTATGCTTGTGGCCTTAAGTATTGGCACTGAGACAGTGATTTTCCAGGATGGAGCAGGTAGTAGATAGGGATGGTGAAAAGGACATGTGAGGGTAACTGAGGTTGTTTTCCAACTGCCTCACACACACCTCACCTCAGGGGCCTGGTGTGCATCAGCTGGGAAGCAGGTTGTAGCAGGCACGAAGAAGTGAGTTCAGGCGACAGGAAATTCTATCATCTTACTCCATCCCCACCCCCTCCTGCATTTAGAACTCTTGAAATACAGAAAATCCTACTTCTTAGAATCCTGTGAAGATGGACTCCTAACAGAACAAGTACAAACAAGATGTTCAGCAGAAGTCTGTGTTCCTGACTGAACCACGTGTTTCCTGACCATTCTCCTCACACATCTGTCATGTCAGAACAGGAAAAGTCTTTCCAACTTTCTCACCTGACTCTCACGTTCCAGGTATCTCAGAATGCTCACAACGTTGACTGTAGCACGCCCCTGTTAGAAGCCTTCTCAAGTATTGAAGGGACCGTAGAATTTAACATAATGCTCTGAGTTCTTCCAAATTGTATTTTCTCCACATAATTCTGTCCATTCGTTATGCTCATTCGTTAAAATAGCACATACTTTTGGTATGCTGCCTAATACCAATGTTTGTCAGAACTCGTTGAAGTCTCTTTGGTCCACTTGTGTAACACAGCTCTCAACCCTCAGTGTTATTTTAAAAACCTTTTTCTCTCTTCTGATGGAGATTGTATAAAATTCATCACCACCATGGGACAGCATCATTTTCAGTCTCTTTACAAACTACCTGGTCAGACTATAGTATATATATATATATATATATATATATATATATATGTGTGTGTGTGTGTGTGTGTGTGTGTTTCCAACTAAAATCTCATCATACTTCATGCTTATTATAGCTGAGAATGTGTGGCTGAATGATAGAGCATTGTGTAGCATACACAAGACCCTAGACTCAATTCCCAGTATCAGAAAACAAACAAACAAAAATAGCAATTACCCTTGGGAAAACTAGTGGGATTTACTTCCACGTATAAACAGGATTTTGATCCAGCCCTGGTGGCATAGATCCATAATCTCAAGTAATTATAGTATCTAGGGAGGCCAAATCAGAATTAATTGCAAGTTCAAAGCCAGTCTGCCCTACTTAATGAGACCTTATCTGAATTAATGAGCCAACCAATCAATCAAAAAGAGGGTTGGGAGTAGGGCTCAGTGGTAGAGTCCTTGCCTAGCACGGAAGAAGCTCTGGATTTGAACTCAAGGACTACCCAACAGCAACAAAATAGCCCTTTGCTTCTGAATGGCTTTCAGGACAAAGTGAGCATCTTAATTTTGCAAAAGACCTTTGCAGCTTTACCCTCAAGCCCTGTGAGTACTCACTGACTGTAATAGCCTCTGGTCTTGTTAAACTCATTAGTTTCGAAACTTGATCTTAGGTGAATTAGAATATTTTGTGACTTTGAACATGCCATGTATTATGATTATGGTGTCTTCTCCAGTTTCTTTGCTAAAAGTTAAAGTTGGTCCTTCAAGAGCCAACACAAATTCTTCTTTCTCTTCAGAGGCATTATTGATGTGTAATAAGCTCTTTTAAAACATGTCCCTTTCCTTTTCAACTGGAACTGCAATGTCTGTCTCTCACAAGAGACATCCCTGTTTGCCGCTCCTGCTTATTGGAAATCAACCATAAAGTCCGATCTAGATTCCAGAACTGGGGATGTAGTCTCCACCCTTTTCAGGAAGGGCTATCAAAGAGCTTAGACCTTCTTTAAAATCCATGCCAAAAAAAAGTGTTCAGGATCTCCCCCAAAGAAGCAACTATTCTTTTCTTTATCTTCCATATTGCATCACTCCACACACTGCGTCATGGTTAAATATTATTACTCAGAAAATAAATTTCTATCTTGCAATTCCCATACCTTTAAGTATCAGAACTCCTAAAAAAATTAGATGCCTCCATAAATGTTATAGGGATCGCTGACAAGCCATTTGGCAAGAGAAAGATATATTTGTCTTATTCTTTATATAAAAATGAATTCCAAGTAAACTAAACATTTTTATAATAAAATTGTATCAGTGATTTGGACATAGTGAAACATGCCTGAAATTTCAGCCCTTGTGAGGATCAGGCAGGAAGGTCATGCCTTTGAGGGCAGCCTTAGCAACACAGTGAGCTCAAGAGCAGCTTGAGTCATAAAGCAAGACGGCTTCAGAAACAAAAATATAAAAAAAAGGAGGTCAAGTAGTGATATATGCCTTTAGTCTGTCTTAGAGGCCAGCCAGGGCTACATAGTGAGACGTATGTTTAAGTGTGTGTGTGTGTGTGTGTGTGTGTGTGTGTGTGTGTGTGTGTACGTGGTGTGTGTGTACGTACATAGTTCAGCTCTATGCCACCTTTGGTATATGTTATCAGCTTCTGAATGCTGGAAGTCTGGGGCAAAGGTCAGAATGTTGGTAATCCCTCTTGAGGTTCCAAGAAAGAGCCCATTCTTTGTATTGGCTAGCTTTATCTTTACAGCTAGTGTCTGTTGATTTAGCATCCATTCTAATTAGGGCATGTAATGTTACACTAATTGCTAGATACTTTAAATTATTTACTTTATTTTATGTGTCTGAATATTTTGCCTGTTTGTAGGTAAACACAACATGAATGTGTCCATAGAGAGCAGAAGATAGTATTAGATTACCTGGAATTACAGATGGTAGTTAGTCATTATGTGGGTGCTAGGAATCAAACTCAGGTCCTCTGGAAAAAAAAAAAAACCAGAGGACTCTTTGTTGTTGTTTTTTTAATGTTTTTTAATTCTCTTTTTTAATGTTTATTTATTCATTTTTATGTGTATGGATGTTTCTGCCTATGTATATATCTGTACACCATGTGTGTGCCTAGTGCCTGTAGAAGCCAAAAGAGGGCATTATATCCCTTGAATCTGGAGTTATAGACAGTTGTGAACTTCCATGTGGATACTAGGAATTGAACATGAGTCCTCTAGAAAAGCATTCAGTATTCTTAACCACTGATCAATCTCTCTAGTCACAAGCTGCTGGATATGTTAAATACTACCTATAACCATGTACCTGACTCAAATCTTATGGAGACATTTCTCAACTAAGATCCCTTCTTCCCAGATATGTCCAGGTTTGTGTTAACAAAAGCTAACCGGCACAGACATCATAGCAGAAGACAGACTAGGAAGAGATTTCCATATTGTGACAAGGAACTTAGCGTTTGTCCTGGGAGAAAAAAAAAGATATCCATCCTAGAGTTCTAAGAAGAGATGTAACCTCAAATTAGAAAACACTGAAAGAAAAAGAAAGAAAGAAAGAAAGAAAGAAAGAAAGAAAGAAGGAAGGAAGGAAGGAAGGAAGGAAGGAAGGAAGGAAGGAAGGAAAAGGAAGGAAAGGAAGGAAAGGAAGGAAAGGAAGGAAAGGAAGGAAAGGAAGAAAGGAAGGAAAGAAGGAAAGGAAGGAAAGGAAGGAAAGGAAGGAAAGGAAGGAAAGGAAGGAAAGGAAGGAAAGGAAGGAAGGAAAGGAAGGAAAGGAAGGAAAGGAAGGAAGGAAGGGAAGGAAGGGAAGGAAGGAAGGAAGGGAAGGAAGGAAAGGAAGGAAGGAAGGAAGGAAAGGAAGAAGGAAGGAAGGAAGGAAGGAAGGAAACCCAAAATATACTGAGGTAGACTTCAAGGAAAGGGAATATAACATGGTTGGAAAGAAGAGGAAAGGGAGAACAATGAAACAGAAAGGAATAAATAGGATGAAGGAGGACAGGACAGGGCAGAGGAGGGAGTTTGGAGAAGGATAACTAATACTAAGGACTTTTAAAAAACACTATATGGAAACCTACTACTGAATATAGAATATATACATACTTACATATAAAAGGGGCTTAAACTAAGTTACCTACAATGGGGAAGTCAATGCTTCCCCTGGACACTATGGCTATCAAACCAGTGCCAGGTATGGGTTATTACCTGTTTTTGAGCTGTCGGTTAGTGAGGACTCATAAATACCCCCCTAAGCATTATAGGCTATTGTTATTGCTCTCTATTACTCTCCAGAATTTGATGGTAAGACCCTGTTGCTGAAGACACCAGGCACATACCTGAGTGATAAGACATGGAGAATTAAGCTAGCACCAGCTGGGAAGTTTCATTCTTACTGGCTAGCTTTCATAGTGCCGGAAGGTTCTATGCATGCTACTGGGGAAGGAAAGTCACCATTTGTCTTACCCAGCTGTGAACCCGTGAGCTACAATAGCAAGAGGTCAGGCAGAATATGCTCATTGATACAATAATGACAAGAAATGTTATGGGAGTAACCAATCACTTTTTGATTGTATTTAAGGTCTGATCCATAAGGTGCATGCCATACCTGGCACTATTAACTGGGAAAAAAAATAGTTGGCTAGGTCACAGGCCCTACAAAAGAACCTAGTACTATTATTCTGCTACCTAGAGATAGTAATACACTGCCCACTAAGTTGTTTTCTTTATACCCTCATTTTATATACATTATATATATTATATTTTATATTATATTATATATTTTATATTATATATCATGTCATATGTTATATATTATATATTATATCAGTGCATCTCTCAAGCCTCATTGAGAAGCTTCTTTTGTGTAGTAAATGGTGATTAATATAGCTTCCAACAGGAAGAGGAAACAAACAGACTGAGAGCCAGAGGTGGGGGACAACTCTAAGGAAATGGCATTTTTTAGACACAGCAGAATTGATGCACTCATGAACTGACAGAGGTTGTGACAGCATGAGCAAGACCCGCACAAGTTCAAATGCAATCTCAGCAGAGAGCAGACAAAATGGACACAAAGTCCTACCTCTAACCAAGAGGTTATTTGTAATTGATAGCTATTCGGAGAGGAAAAATTAGTTTTCCTCAATGGTATGACACTGGATCTATTCAACCACAGTCCAGGGTGGGCCTCATGCTCAGGAGTAGTTAGACAACACAAAACAGACTCCATGGGGTGTGTGTGTGTGTGTGTGTATGTATGTATGTAGTGTATGTATGTTTGTGTCTGTGAGTGTGTGTTGTATGTGTGAATGTGTGTACATGTGTATGTATATGTATGTGTGTGTATGTAGTGTGTATGTGTGCTTTTTTTTGCTTTGTGTTGGTTTTGGTTTGGGATTTGTTTTTTGGTTTTTGGTTGTTTTTTTTGTTTTGTTTTTGTTTGTTTGTTTTGCATGCCTTTAATCCCAGCACTCTGGAGGCAGAGCAGGCGGATCTCTGTGAGTTCAAGGCCAGCCTGGTCTACAGAGCAAGATCAAGGACAGACACCAAAACTACACAGAGAAACCCTGTCTTTAAAAAAAAAAAAAAAAAAGGAAGAAAGAAAGAGAGCTAACATAAAGTTGGGTGGTTAGGAGGCACATAGAGGTGAGGGAGCTAGAGAGAAAAGAATATAAGCAAAATATATATGAAAATATATCAAGAAAATAATTAATATATAGAAAAATAAAATTTAAAAGACAAAACTGGATGTAGCACAATAATCATTCATAAAAAAACACAAATGGAACTGCTATGAAATAGTTATTTTCTGGTCATAATATTGTTCAAATGAACTCACAGTAACTGTGACTAAACACACAAGAAGATCAAGACAGCAAAATCCCAGCTCACTGGGATTTGGACGCATGAGGGAGGGGCTCACAAAGTCCCACCCTCAGCTGAGAACTACTGAAATTGATGGCTACTGGGGGAAGAGTATCTACTGTCTTAGGATGTGACCCCTGACAAACCAGAGGAACTAAGTGGATTCAGAGCATTTAAAAACATGCATAAGCCTGGAAGTGAAAAATGGTAGGAGTTGGCAGGGAGGGAGCAGGGGACAGATATGATCAAAACATTATATTCAAGTATGAAATTCTCAGACAATATATAAAAGATAAATAATCTCTGAATGATAAGAAAATGTATTTTTTTAAAAAGGTTCCCCTTTGCTAGTAATCATGGAAATAAAAATTAAAACTACAATGAGACATGATATAAATCCATCATATCAAAGGAGCATATTTAAAGGACTAGTAATCCCAAGAACTTGTTTAATATAAAAATCTAAGAACTCAGAGCTAGAGAGACAGCTCAGCAGTTAAGAGCACTGGTTATTCTTCCAGAGGACCTGGGTTTGAATCTCAGCACCCACTGTAGCATGAATCTTAAAGAGTCTTATTAACAAAATCAAACCTAAAGCCTCACCTGGCCATTTCCTCAGCTGATCCTGTTTTCTCAGACTGGATGCCTCTCAGCTGAACTGTACTGCTCCAAAAGCTTAACCAGCCTCTAGTTCTTGGTCCTCACGCCTTACATACCTTTCTGTTTCTGCCATCACTTCCTGGGATTAAAGGCGTGAGTCACCTGCCTGGCTGTTTCCAGTGTGGCTTTGAACTCACAGAAATCCGGATGGATCTCTACCTCCCAAGTGGTAGGATTAAAGGCATGTGTGCCACCATTTTCCAGCCTCTATATCTAGTGGATGTTCTGTTCTCTGACCCCAGATAAATTTATTAGGGTGTACAATATTTTGGGGAACATAATATCACTACAACCCACATAGCAGCTCACAATTATCTGTAACTCCAGAGCCAGGGGATCTATTCTGTGCCTTATTCTGTCCTCTGTAAGCACTAGGCACATGTGGTATATAAACACATATATAAGCAAAACACTCATACACATAAAATAATTAATTTAAATTTATTAAAAGAACTCAGAACTGTTGGTGAGAATCTAAGCTTATGCAAACGCTGTGGGAAACAGTTTAGAAATGTATAAAAGGTGAGCTTAACACACAACCATATAACTCCACTCCTAAGTATGTGTCTTAGAGTGGTGAATCCATATCAAAATCATTTTTGTCATATTACTAAAACAGTCTGCTCTTCCATAGTCATTCTTTCACAACTAACAATGGCGTTTTGCAGATAACACATGATGTACACACATGCTGAAACCACAATCAATAGGATGGTTACTTCTAAGACAAAAAGGGGAGGGGTGGAATGTGACCATAGAGTAACAATCATATCACAAATCTTATGTTTTGATCTGGATAGCATTTATATTTGTGCCCATAGTCTTTTTCATTTAAATTTCTAGGACTAATTATTCCATAAAAATTAAAAGTCAAACATAAAATAATAAGGAATTCATCAAACAAGAGAGAGAGAGAGAGGAAGGAAGGGAGGGAGGGAAGGAAAGAAGGAAGGAAGGAAGGAAGGAAGGAAGGAAGGAAGGAAGGAAGGAAGGAAGGAAGGAAGGAAGGAAGGAAGGAAGGAAGGAAGGAAGGAAAAGGAAAGGACCTATGATGGTTATTTTTTCATTGTCAGCTTAAAACAGCCCAGAATCACAGGGGGAGTGGGGGAGAAGAGCGTCAATTAGGGATTGCCGAGATGAGACTGGCCCATGAGCACTTCAGTTAGGCATTGTTTTGATTATGTTAATTGATGTGGAAAGACCCAGCCTAAAAGGGGGCAGTATGATTTCCTAGGTCTGGGTCCTGAGTTGCATAAGAATAGAGAAAGTGAACTGAACAGTGGGTATGTGTGCATGTATTCTTTCTCTACTCTTGAACTATGGATGTGACTAATTGTTTTAAGTTCCTGCCCTGATTTGCCTTCAGTGGCAGGCTGTAACCTGGAATTGTGAGCTAAAAGCAGCACCTTTCCTCTTACATCGCTTTCCACCACAGCAACCGAAATGCAAGTGGGGCAGAACCACAGAGATAGAAAATGTTCATTGTTAGCTTTTCACAATTCCCTTTTCTGGGTTGCACGTTGAGAGAGAAAATCCCCCGTTGTGTATTTATATAAGCAAACTATACTTACCAATCTCACGTTGTTATGTTGAAACAACAATCCTTACAGTAATTATAAATGCTTCTGTTATCACCTTTAGTCTTTTGGAGTCAGCAAAACGAAAACATTGTAGAAATAATATGTAGCTCAACAGGGAAAAAAAAACAAAAACCCCTGAAAGAAAGGAGCGTAGACTTTGTTTTCAGTCATGTTTATTAAGCACCAGTGAACTCACCTGTTCACTGTCTATCTCTGTGTACATCCCCTGTTAGTTATCTATAAAGAGAGAGAGAAAATACTTCTTCAATATGACTTGAAGTATAGGGGTGTCCTAGTTAGGGTTAATATTACTGTGATGAAACACCATGACCCAAAGCAAGTTGGGGAGGAAAGAGTTAATTAACTTACACTATCGCATCATAATCCACTGCAGAAGGAAGTCAAGACAGGAACTCAAACAGGGCCTGAGCCTGGAGGCAGGAGCTGATGCAGAGGTCACAGAGGGGTGCTGCTTATTGGCTTGCTTCCTGTGGATTGCTCAGTCTGCGTTCTTATAGAACCCAGGAGCACCAGCCCAGGGCTAGAACCACCCACCCATATTGGGCTGGGTGCTTCCCCACCAATCACTAATTAAGAAAATGCCTTACAGCTGAATCTTATGAAGGTATTTTCTCAGTTGAGGTTCCTGCCTCTCAGATGACTCTAGCTTGTGTCAAGTTGACATAAAGCTAGCCAGCACAAGGCATTTTCTGATACAGGATTTATTCAACTCTTTCAAGATCAATATAATACTCCTTAATTAATTTACAAACAACTCAAAAGGCTAAACATCAAAAAAAAAATAAAGAAGAAAATAAAAGGAAGGAGCTATAGAACTGAGCAGAGTTCTCTGAAGACATACAAATGGCTAATAAATATTTTTTGAAACTGATCCATCTCCTTAGACATCAGGGAGATACAAACTAGAACTACTTTGGGATTCCTTCTCACCTGAGTTACAACCAAGAAGACGATTGGCAACAGATGCTAGAGAGAATGTGGGGAAAGAGGAACTCTATTCACTGTGGGTGGGAATGTAAACTTGTACAGCCACTATAGCAATCAGTGTGGACCTTTCTCAACAAGCTAAACATAGATCTGTCATGTGATACAAGTACACCACACCGGACCACATACCCAAAAGGCTCTATATTCTATGGCAGAGATATTTTCTCATCCATGTGCCCTGCTGTTCCATTCACAACATCTAGGAAACAGCACCAACCTAGACATCCATCAACTGACAAAAGAATAATAAAACTATAGTAGATACATATTTACACACATGTTGTGTGTGTATACACACACACACACACAACAGACTTTTATTAAGCTATAAAGAAAAAAGTGAAGTTGGGAAATTTGCAAGTAAATGAACGGAACTGGAAAATATTATACTGGCTGAGATAACCCTGACCTAAAAAGACAAACACCACTCGTCCTTTTTCATATGCAAATCCTAGTTTTGAATTCCCTGACTAGGGTCAGTCTTTAACTTGGAGTGCCCATGGAAGCCAAGAAGCTATGCAGAGGCTGGTAGGGTGAAGCAGAGGCCTTGGGGAAGGGGAACAGCAGCACACATGAGACATGAAAGTAAAGAATAGAACACTGGGGTTGGAAAGCAGGGAAGAGGGTGGGAGAAGAGCTAACCAAAACTGCAGACATGTGAAAAACCCTTATGCAAACTTACTATTTTGTGAGTATATTAAAAAAACATAATTAAAAGATTAACAGGGGCATCTGGCAGGTGGCTAATGCTCCTCCCAAAAGTTCTTCAATAGAAATTCTAGTATCTGGTGTGGGATACCTTTCTGCAAGTTGCTCAAGGATGTCTCAGAGGCCCCCAAGACAATGCAGGCTACTGCCATTGTTCTGGGTTTCCCACGGGGACTAAATGCTAAGATCCCATAGTTGAAAACCCACACATACTTTAAGTGTGGGATACAGAAAAATCAAACTGGAACTGAGGTAGAGTTTTCTTCACTCTGACCAGCTTTCACAGTGCCAGAGGTTTCTATGCAAGCTGTTGGGAGGGGGAAATTCACCAGATATAACCAGGCAGGGACCCCATGAACTACATTAACAACGTGCCTGACAAAATATGCCCACAGGTGGAAAAGTGGCATAATTATGGAAGTAAACAACCACCTGCTGACTAGATTAGAGGCCGTTCCATTAGGAGGAAACTCATGCTCAATACCGTAAACCTGGTCAAGAGCCTGTGGCTATGAGCTCATAGGCCCAGGGAGAACTCTATTACAGTTGTTTGGCTAAATGGACATGTGGTCAAACTGCCTTCTAAATAATATTTATACCCCTTGATTAAGAGTGCTCACCACCTTCTCCAGAAAAGTTGCTTTTTACAGTGGGAAGTGGCTCCTGAGACTCCTAACTGATCAAAAGACTGAGAAGAAGTGACTGTTGAGTCCTAAACTCTAAATGGTACCCGTACATCAACCTCTCCAAGGCAGAGAACATTTCCTAAGAGGGCCTGGCAAGAAGTAAGAGCCAGAGTAAGAGTACTGTAAAACCCTGTCTTCTGGACATGTCATTTTCTCTCATCAACTCACTCCACAAGATTAGGCCATTAATGTTTGTGATGGTTGCAAAGAAAATGCCCCTCAAAGGGAGTGGCACTATTAGGAGGTGTGGCCTTGTCGGAGGAAGTGTGTGACTGTGGAGGTGGGCTTTGAGGTCTCTTTTGCTCAAGCTTCCTGCAGTGTGACTTCCAGTCAAATTACTTTTCCCTGCAAGATACAGGACTCTCAGCTATTTCTCCAGCACCATGTCTGCCTACACGACACCACATTCCCCACCAAGATGATAATGGACTGAGCCTCTGAAACTGTAAGCAAGTCACCCCAACTAAATGTTTTACTTTGTAAGAGTTGCCCTAGTCGTGGTATCTCTTCACAGCAATAAAACCCTAAATCAGACAACATTCTATCACATGTGGGAGAAGGGCTTGGGAGGACCCACACCTCCATGAGAGAGTAGGAGCAATGAATGGTTTCAGGGGACAGAGTGCCATTTTCTCCAGTGGTACAGCCACTGAGAAGCTGCCTATGCTCTAGGAAATAACCTCCCAACCAAGCATGTGAAAACAACAACATTTTACCTCAGTGGGTCATGAACACAGAAAATACATCAAAGTTAGGAATAGGACTTATTGGAAAGGGCCATTTCAATGTGGGCGGGGTGTGGAAGAAAGTCATGTGCGGAAAAGACCAAATCTCATTATATGCATACAGGAAATTGCCAACAAAAACTTTAATTAAAATGAATAATAACAAGTAAAATCCTTCTTTCCTTCATTTTTAAATATTAATTTCCTCAGGGTGCCCAAAGAGTGATCATCCTTCTCCAGCACAGGTAAAAGAATTAGAAATCAGCCATTCAGCCAGGCAATGGTGGTGCACACCTTTAATCCCAGCACTTGGGAAGCAGAGGCAGACAGATATCAGTGAATTAAAGGACAGACAGCCAGGTCTACAAAGCAAGTTGCAGGACAGCCAGGACAGTTACACAGAGAAATCCTGTCTTGAAAAAAAAAAATGAAAGAAAGAAAGAAAGAAAGAAAGAAAGGAAGGAAGGAAGGAAGGAAGGAAGGAAGGAAGAAGGAAGGAAGAAAGAAAGAAAGAAAGAAAGAAAGAAAGAAAGAAAGAAAGAAAGAAAGAAAGAAAGAAAGAAAGAGAAAAGAAAAGAAATCAATAAGGAAAGGCTGCCTGCAGACCCTCTCCTCTCTCTGTTCCCCTAGACCCAAGCCCTCAGTCTTGTCACTAGCGCAGCATCAGAGCACCATTGAAGCCCTCTAACCCTCTGCCATATGTCCTGTAGATCTCATCCCCTCCTAACCTCCTTCCCCACACCCAGCATGCACTTCTTGCTAAACCACAGGCCATACCTGCCAGAAAACCAAGTAGGCTACTCAAAGACCTTCTCTTCTCCCTCTCTTCCCCCAGATCCAACCCCTAAGTCCCATACCCAGCTCTGCAGCAGAACGCCTGTGGCAGCCTTCCCTGACCTATCCCTGCTCCCATCTCTTGTGGATCCCACAGATCTTCCCCTTCCAATCTCCCTCCCACAACCCTCTGATTTGTCCCAGCCCCAACCCCAGCAGGCACCCCCTATTAATCCAAGCATGACTCCTTCCAGGGTAACAAGTAGGCTGAAGGCAGACTCACACCTCTACTACTGCTCCTGAGATCCAATCCCCAAGTCCCATCCCCAGCTCTGTAGCTGCTGTGGTCTCCCTTTCCTCTCTGATCCTATCTCCAATGGATCACAATGCTCTTCTCCCCCAACCTTCCTTCCCCTAACTCATCCCAGTATCCCAGCCTCCAACATCAGCAGGTATTTCTTATGAGCACACCAGCTGAAAACAAACAACACATAGCCATCACCCTATGCAAAAATCCAGAAAGCAAATAGAAACCAAGGAACAAAATACCCACCCAACAAAGACAAATCCAGAAATCAGCACCTAGACCTATACTCATCCCAATCCCAGATGCCTAAATGGCAAGATAAAACACAATAACAGCCAGGGAAATATGTCTTCATTATAGTCCAGCTATTCCACTATAGCAGGCCCTGAATATCCCAACATAGCCAAAGCACAAGAAAAACACCTTAAAACAGCCTTGATGAATATGATAGAGATTCTTAAAGAGGAAATGAATAAATCCCTTAAATAAATCCAAGAAAACCAAACACTGTAAAGAAATAAAAATATTCAAGACCTGACATTGAAAATAGAATCAATAAAGAAGACCCAAAGTGAGGGAATTCTGGAAATGAAAAATTTAGGAATTCAAACAGGGAGCACAAAGGCAAGCTTCACCAACAGAATACAAAAGATCGAAGAGAGAATCCCAAGTGATGAAGATATGATAGAAGAAATGGCTACATTGCTCACAGAAAATGTTAAATCTAAAAAAAACTCCTGACACAAAAAAACATCCAGCAAATCTAGGACATTAGAAAAAGAACAAACCTAATAATAATAGGTATAGAGGATGGAGAAGAAACCCAGCTGAACGGCGCAGAAAATGTTTTTAACAAATCATAGAAGAAAATTCTCGTAACCTAAACAAGGAGATGCCTACAAAGGTACAAGAAGCTTGCAGAACACCAAATAGACTGGATCAAAAAAGAAAGTCCCCTTACCACATAGTATCCAAAACACTAAACATACAGAACAAAGAAAATTAAAACTGGGGGAAAAGATCAAGCAACATATAAAGACAGACCTATTAGAATTACACCTGACTTCTCAATGGAGACTCCTAAAGCCAGAAGGGCCTAGACAGATGTGCTGTAGACTCTAATAGACCACAGATGCCAGCCCAGACTTCCATACCCAGCAAAATATTCAGTCACCACAGATGGAAAAAATAAGATATTCCATGATAAATTCAAATTTCATATCTATCTATAAATCCAGCCCTAAAGAAGGTGCTAGAAGAAATACTCCAACCTACAGGCGTTAAATACACCCATGCAAACACAGGACATAAATAATCTCATGCCAACAAAATCAAAAGAAGGGAAACACACACACACACACACACACACACACATGCACACGCACACACACGCACATGCACACGCACGCACTCACGTATGCATGCACACATGCACACACTCATACTAACAACAACAGAATAACAATAATCAATGATCATTGGTCATGGGTATCTCTAAATATCAATCATCTCAATTCCCCAATAAAAAGACATAGACTAACATAACGGGTGTCAAAACAGAGTCCATTCCTCTGCTGCATCCAAGAAACACACCTCAACATTAAGGATAGACATTACCTCAGGGTAAAGGCTTGGAAAATAATATTCCAAACAAATGGACCTAAGAAGCAAGCTGATACAGTCATTTTAATATCTAAAAAATTATACCTCAAACCAAAACAATCAAAAGCGATAAGTAAGGACACGATATACTTACTAATCAAAGGAAACATGCACCACAATGACATTTCAATTCTTAACATCTATGCCCCAAACACAAGGATACCCAAGTTTGTAAAAGAAACACTACTACAACTTAAATCACATATTGAGCCTCACATACTGAAAAGTCACCAACAGACAAGTCATCAGGACAGAACTGAACAGACATGCTGGCCCTGACAGACATTATAAACCAAATGGACCTAACATATATTTACTGAACATTTCACCCAAACACAAAAGAATACACTTTCTTCTCTTCAGCTCATGGATATTTCTCCATAATTGACCACATACTTGGACACAAAGCAGTCTCAACAGATACAAAAAAGTTGAAATAACTCCCTGCATCTTATCTGACCACCATGGATTAAAGCTGGATATCAATAACAGAAACAATAGAAAGCTTACAAACTCATGGAAACTGAACAACTCTGTACTGAATGAAAAATGGGTCAAAACAGAAACAGAAAAAAAATCAAAATTTCTAGAATTCAATGAAAATGAATACACAATATACCCAAATCTGTGGAACACAATGAAAGTGATGCTAAGAGAAAAATTCACAGCACTAAATGCCTACATATAAAAATTGGAGAGACCTCATATTAGCAAATTAACAGCACATCTGAAAGCTCTAGAACAAAAAGAAGTGAGCACCCAAGAGAAGTAGACTGCAAGAAATAATCAAACTGAGAGCTGAAATCAATAAAATGGAGACAAAGAAAACAATATAAAGAATCAATGAAACAAAGAGTTGGTTCTTTGAGAAAATCAACAAGATAGACAAACAAACCCCTTATTCAAACTAACTAAAGGATGGAGAGAGAATATCCGAATTAACAAAATCAGAAGCAAGAGGGGAGACATAACAAAAGACACCTAGGAAATCCAGAGAATCATAGGACATATTTTTAAAACCTGTGCTCCACCAAATAGGAAAATCTAAAAGAAACAATTTTCTCAACAACCACTTACCAAAGTAAAAGCATGATCAAATAATTTAAATATATCTATAACCCCTAGTGAAATAGAATAAGTCATTAAAAGTCTCCCAACCAAAAAAGGGCCAGGATCAGATGGCTTTAGCATAGAATTCAACCAAACTTTCAAAAAAGAGTTAATACCAATACTCCTCAAATTATTCCACAAAGTAGAAACAGAAGGAATATTGCCCAGTTCTTTTTCTGAGCCCATGGTTCCCCTGATACCCAAACCATATGAAGATTTAACAAAGAATGAAAATTACAGATCAGTCTTCTTTTGGAACACAGATGCAAAAATAATCAATAAAATGCTTGCAAACTGACTCCAAGAACACATCAAAAAGATCATCCACCATGATCAAGTGGGCTTTATCTCAGAAATACAGAATGGTTCAATATATGAAAATCAGTAAATGTAATCGACCATAAAAATAAACTGAAAAACAAAAACCACATGATCATCTCATTAGATGCATAAAAGGCCTTTGACAAAATTCAATACACTTTCATAATAAAGATACAAGGGACATGCCTAAACATAATAAAGGCAATCTACAGAAAGCCTGTAGCCACCATCAAATTAAATGGAGAGAAATTCAAAGCAATTCCACTAAAATCAGGAACAAGACAAGGTTGTCTATTTTCTCCATATATATTTAATATAGTACCTGAATTCTTAGCTAGTGCAATAATAAGACAATTGAAGGAAATCAAAGGGATACAAATTGAAAGGAAGAAGTCAAAGTATCATTATTTGTGGATGGTATGAAAGTTTACATAAGTGACCCTAAAAAGTTCCACCAGAGAACTTCAACAGTTGCTGTGCTAAACACTTTCAGGAAAGTGGCTGAATAGAAAATTAATTGAAAAAAATCAGTGGCCCTCCTATATATACATGACAAATGGACTGAGAAAGAAATCAGGAAAACAACATCTTTCACAATAGCTACAAATAATATATCTTGGGGTAACTCTAACAAAGCAAGTGAAAGACTTGTGTGATTAAAAAAAAAAAAAACTTTGTCTTTGAAGAAAGAAATTAAAGAAGATATTAGAAGATAAAAAGATCTTCCATACTCATGGATCAATAGGATTAACATAGTAAAAATAGCCGTCCTACCATAAGCAATCTACAGATCAAAATGCAATCCCCCATCAAAATTCCAACACAATTCTTCACAGATTTTGAAAGAATAAATCTCAACTTCATTTGGGGGGGGAGGGGAACAGGATAACTAGAACAATCCTGAACAATAAAAGAACTGCAGGAGGTATCACCATCCCTGATTTAAAGTGGTACTACAGAGCTATTGTAATAAAAACCACATGGTATTGGCATAAAACAACAGGTTGGTCAGTGGAATCAAATTGAAGATGCAGACATAAATCCAAACACATATAGACACCTGACTTTTGATAAAGAAGCCAGAAATACACACTGAAAAAAAAGGCAGAATCTTCAGCAAATTGTGTGGGTAAAACTGGATGTCAGCATGTAGAAGAATGCAAATAGAGCCACATCTATTAGCCCACACAAACTCAAGTCCAAGTAGATCAAAGACCTCAACATAAAACCAGATACACTGAACCTAGTACAGGAGACAGTGGGAATAGCTTTAAATGCATTGGCACAGGAGATGTATTTCTGAACAGAGCATTAATAGTTAGGCACTAAGATCAACAATTAATAAATGGTATCTTATGAAACTGAAAAGCTTCTGTAAGGCAAAGGACATCATCAATCAGACAAAGCAGCAGCCTACAGAATCAGAAAAAACTTTTACCAACTCTACATCTGATAGAGGATTAATATCCAAAATCTCAAAAAGTCGAGAAACTAGATATCAAAAAACCAAACAATCCAATTTAAAAATAGGGTACACATGAAAACAGAATTATCTTTAAAGGAAACACAAGTAGCTAAGAAACACTTAAGGAAATGTTCAACATCCTTAGCCATCAGGGAAATGCAACTCAAAACTACTTTAAGATTCCATCTTACACCTCTCAGAACGGCTAAGATCAATAACACAAGTGACATCTCATGCTGGAGATGATATGGAATAAGGGGAATACTCATCAATTGCTAGTGGGAGTGCAAACTTGCACCACCATTATGTAAGTCAATATAGGAGTTCCTCAGAAAGTTAGGATCGATCTACTTCAAGATCCAGCTATACCACTCTTGGGCATAAATCCAAATGATGCTCCATCCTACCACAAGAATACTTGCTCAACCATATTCATTTCAGCTTATTCATAATAGCCAGAAACTGGAAACAACCTAGATGTCCCACAACAAAAGGATAGATAAAGAAAATGTGATGCATTTACACAATGGAGTATTATGCAGTTTTTGTTTGTTTGCTTGCTTGCTTGCTTTTTTTTAAGACATCGTGAAATTTGCAGGCAAATGGACAGAACTAGAAAAAAATCATCCTAAGTGAGGTAACCTATACCCAGAAAGACAAATATGGTATGTATTCACTTATAAGTGGACATTAGCTGTTAAGTAAATAATAACCAAGCCACAATCTGTAGACCCAGAGAGATTAGGTAGAGAGGAGGGATCCAAGGGGGACACAAGGATCCCTCTGAGAGGGGAAAGCAGAATAGATTTTATGGGCAGATTGGTGAGGGTGCGAACAGTAGTACAGTATGGAGGTATCAGGTAGGGAGAAAATGGGGTGGAGGGAGAGAGTGCAGAAAGAGACAGCTATAATTGGTTGGGTCATTTGGGGGTGGTATGGAAACCTAATGCAGTAGAAACTTCCTGAAATATATGAAGGTGATCCTAACAAGGACTCTTAGTAATGTGGGGAATACAGAGTTTCAACTGGCCATCTCTTGTAGGCAAGTAAGGTTTCCAGTGTTGGGATTGGGCTGCATTCAGTTGAGTTGTTGGCCAAGGAGGTCCCATGGAAATCCCCAAACAACCTAGGCTGTTGCTAAGACAAAGGGTTTCTCTCTGCAAACTGATAGTACATGCCCCATTGCCAAGGACAACAACCAACAACTCATTGAGCATGGAGAAGTTAATCAAGTATCTACATGGAGCCTTCACACCTACATTCTAGTGTTTGGTGCAGGAAGGTACTCTTCAGACCATCAAAAGAAAAACATGGACACAAATCCAGCCATAAAACCTTTGACCTACAATCTATCCTGCTTGCAAAATATGCTAGGGCAATGGCGGCAGAGAACTGGAAGATGTAGCCAACCAATGTCTTATTAAGGACCACTCCATGAGAAGGAACTCATACCTGACACTGCTTGGGTAACCAAGAACCAGAGACTAGATAGCCCAGAGACTAAAACCAAACTCTACTGCCCTAAAAAAAAAATCAATAAAGTTACTTCTAATGACATTCTGCTAAACCCATAGATCAGTGCCTTATCCAGTAATCATCAAAGAGACGTCCTCCAATAGCAGATGGGAACAGATTTAGAGACCCATAGACAGGGCATTATGGGGAGAGAGAGTCTAAATTAGAGGTCTCCATCAAATCCCTCCCTTAACTCAAGGAATCCCACAGAAGAGGAAGCAGAAAGATTGTAAGAACCAGAGAGGATGGAGGATACCAGGAAAACATGGCCCTCAGAATTAACTAAACACAGTGCTTATGAGCTTATAGAGACTGAAGCAGCAAGCATAGCGCCCATGTGAGTCTCCATCAGGTCCTCTGAGTATATATTATAGTTTTGAGCTTAGTGGTTTTTATGGTACTCTTGATGGTGAGAATGAGTGGGTCTCTGGCTTTTGTGCCTACTCTTGGGATTTTTTTCCTCCTGTTGGGTTGCCATGTCTAACATTGATATGATAATTTTTGTTTTATCTTACAATATTTTATTTTTTCATGTATGGTTGTTATCTCTTAGAAGTCTGTTGTTTTGAAGAAAAAGAAGTAATGAGAGACAGAAGGGAATGGATCTTGAGGGGAGGGGAGGGGGAGGAACTGAAAAGAGTAGAGAGAGGGGGGAACTATAATCAGCATATATTGTACTAGAAAAGAATCTGTTTTCAATAAGAGAAAAGAAATCAATAATAAAGTCAACTATAAGTCTCTCTGCAGTTTTGTACCACCGTGTGCCAACAATTATACCTGATGCCATTGATAAAAGGCTGCTCTCTGGGGACAACATGGTTATGTTCTACACTTTTGATAGGCCATATTTTCTTATCTTTAGAATTCAGATTTCTGTCTAACTCTATTTCCATAAAAGATTCAGTATATGCTGGATCTAACTTCAAAGCAGCTGTATGTGACTGAAGTAAAACACACTGCATGCTAGCAATTCCCTTTCTGCATTTGGAATTCTATCTCAAATAGACCTCAACACTGATGGGTACTGCACAAACTCTCCTCATCTGTTTCCTAACATCCAAATTACTACTTTATGTCCTTTCTGCCTTCTTAAGTCCACAACATTTCTGTCCAGCATTCTCACTGTCCTCTAAAGACCTAATGTAATTCACTGGACATACAAAAGAAATTAGATGAATACTCCCTTATTCTCCTACCTTCAAAATATCTTCCTACCTTGTAATTCTTTCCTTCTGTTCTAATAAATTAGCTGTTCCATTTCTGCGTGCTTTGCCACTCTCTATGAATTGTTCAAGGACTTGGTGTGTTACATAACCTCCTATCTTTCAGTTGGATGATTACACATAATAAAATAATGGATGGATGAATGGGTAGGTGGAAAAATGTTCTTTTGTTCATAACACCTTTACAGCCACAACCTCATTTCCCTGCTTGCTTGGCCAACAAAACACTTAACATGATACCCAGAGTCCTTCTCTTCATTTTCTCACTACCTTTCATAAGCCTGACCTAACTAGACTGCCACCATTTCATAAAACTGTGCTAAATAAGATCACCAACAATCTCCATCAGGTCCAATCCAACATAAGGGCTTATCATCCTTCAGCAACAGTGCTTGAGACTTTTTTGCCTGATATCTTTTCTCAATCCATTCATATCTTAGGAACAAATTTTATAGTTCATTTTCAAGAATACACATTTCTAGGTCTAGTATCAGCTTTGTCTAAATGACATTTGACTCTATTTCATCATATCCCACACTAAGTGTTCCATCTCCCATACATGTTCTCCCATCATCTTCCAGGGCAAAGCCAGACCATGCCCCAAATTAATCTCTAGCTCTTAATATCCTGTGGACTACTGTGTTTACCCTGTTTGAGAATTGAAGTCTCACCATGCAGTGCTTTGAAAGCAAGGTTGTGTTCCTATTGATGGGAAACTCTCTAAAGAGGTCCGACTCTGAGCATAGTGTCTGGATGATAAATTTGCACCTGACATAGATATCTAATGAATAGCAAAGACAATAAAACTTTGGTCTGCCCAGGTCTCAGAAATGACTAGCAGAAATCTACTAGCAGACTCTCAGTTTGTATGAGCTTGGTTTGTGGATAGAAATTTGGAGCAACCTCATTAAGCTACATATGGAGAATCTATACGTAAATGTGGAAGCACCATATCATAACTCATATTGGACCTGCCATGAGCACATACCAGAAACAAATAGACATACACATGTACATCTTTCCACTGTGTCAGAATTTATTGATTATCAATAAATTTGAATGGTCTGGCAGTTTTGACAAGAACAATTCACTGTATAATCCTGCCTACCTTGGTAGTCTGGCTGAAGCAAATGTCGGTTATTTTATCCCAATCTTATTAATTCTCATACCATGCAGTATAGTGTGTGTGTGTGTGTGTGTGTGTGTGTGTGTGTGTGTGTGTGTGTGTGTGTGTGTGTGTAAGAATGAATACAAGTTAGAAAGACTACAGTAGAGGTTTCAGACGTGGGCTGATCGAAATTCAAGTAGAGTCAGTGTTGATAAGATAATGAACCCACTGTCAAGGAAGAAGCTGTTGCTGTCAGGCCATGAGAGAGTCAGGATTTAAAGTGAAGATGTAGTCAGCTGCAGAGGCAAAAGGGCAGAACCCAGTCCAAAGCAGAAACAGCAGGTCTAGGTCCAGAATGGCCAGCAGGTGGACAGACAGGAAAATGGCAGTTGAGTAGGCCAAATCAACAGCTGGAAACCAAGTGAACCTAAGGAGTTCTCTGCCTGTCAATCTTTGATGCACTGGAGATGTCAGATGGCAATCATCTGACTGTTAGACATCTAGGGTACCACTTGATGGGGGACATGTGAGGGAGTTACACTCATTCCTGGATCTGACACCTTGGATCCGGCTTTCCTGGGTATGATTTTAATAAACCCATGTGCCCCTACTTTATCAATTCACCCTGATAAATTTGTAGAGCAGCATTCTTTCTGCTTCCAGGAATAAATCATTTTTCAGTCTGTGCAGCATGGTTGATGCTGGGTGAACAGAGTGGTTTCAGGTCCAGTGTGGAGCCCAACGATCCTCCCCTTTCAAAATGGAGTCAAAAGCTGATTGTGAAACAGACTTTCTCAGGGCAAGGCACATCCTGAAACAACACTATTCATACAGTTTGGAGTAATGTAGGGTAGGGTATAACATGATCTGACTCACACTGGCAACTCAATAAATGTTTTTAAATGTGTAGTTGATTTAAATGCATTAATAAACTCAGAGTCACCCATAATGCATCAATGTCACATTAAGGAAAAAAAATCAAATTACTTCCCTTTGGTGTCATTTAACCAAGAGCCAGTCCAGACTTGAACTCTCTACTTCATGCCCCCTGAGTCTTCTGTCCTTTCTGTCTGTTGTATGAGTCTGATTCTGTGCCTGCCTGAAGAAGGCTATCTTATAAATATCCCTGTATCTGTGTCTGTCCCTCTGTGCCTGTGTGTGTCTGTCCTATGTGTCTGTGGGTGGGTGTGTCAAAAACAAAGGACCTTCCTCTGTATTTACTGGGTAGCACAGAAAACATCCTATGGGGAAGGAATGAGAGACACTTTACAGAAATCTTTAACAATGTTTTACAAGGGATTAAAGCAGACTCTCAATATAACAAATAGTACTACAATTATTATTGTTTATCAAGCAATATCCATATGTTGCATTCAGCATTTATGATGTCTGTTCATTTTATAAGACTACTTTCAGGCTATTTGCTGTTTCCAGAAACTGATATACATGAAAACACACATGCAGTGTTCTGCATCTGGGACATGGAAGAGTACATAACATAATAGTACAGCTATGCACTACCTTTGGTTATAAAAGTTCATTACATGGGAAATCAAGGCAAGCAAGGCTGGCTTTTACATTGCTCTTTTAAAGGCATGTTAAACAAACAGGCTGAGTACACAGTAGGATAGCAATCTGAAGTCTTAAGTGACCTCAAAGGATATTATTAACTTTGGCTGTGAGATCCAGCAAAAGTCCCGGTCCCTTAGAGTACAAAAGATATTTTTATCCTAATGCATTGCCATGAAATGAATGAATGTGTTACATTTCAAACTCTGGGACCTGGAGGCCAAGTCCACTCTGATTTGTTAAATGGGCATCTCAGCCATGTGCCCCAGGGTTTGAGACTTAACAGAATGGAGATTATATACTGAAATACCTTATTTGCATAGGTATTTCCAAACTTTGTCTTTAAACAATGCTAAACTTTATTATTAGAACCAAAACACTTTAAAAGTGGTATAGTAACACAACCAGGTCTTTGTAGTAAAGTTTTATTATCTTGAAAAACAGGGCTTCTCCATGTCAACACTATCGGCATTTGGCATTAGAAAGATGTAGGATCCATTCTGTGTCCTGAAGAGTCTTTGGCAGTATCGCTGAGTTCTACCACCCAGTGCCAGTTCTACGCATGTTCTCTTGCATTCCTTGTTAGTAATATTTACATTATAACACATGATCTTTTTTATTTCATGGTTTTGACATAGTTCACTGCAATAAGATTAAGCAAAAAGAAAAAGAGATTGGCTTGGGGTGGCATAGGGTAAAGTAGAATAAAAGAAGAGGCTTGTGAGGAAAGAACAGGTAAGAACAGGTATGCCAATGAAAACATCTCCAGGCATTGCCAAATATCCTCCTCTACAGGAAAATAATCAATCTCTGTTGAGAACCAGTTCTTTAAAGTGGTGTTTCTCTGTTCCAAGCTATTAAGTGCTAATTTTAGACTGTAACACAGACAATGGTACTATAGCCTCTTAATTACTCCTCTTACCTTTTCTAAATCCCACGTTTATCCTCAAGAGGCTGAGGTCATTTAGATGCAATATCACCAGAATCAGATTTAATGGAGAGAGAAAAGAAATAAAATAAATCCCTCACTTACACACACACACACACACACACACACACACACACACACACACACACACAATCCAAACAACAACAGGGAGCATTGGAGGTGCAGAGAAAGGGGGTGCTTGTTTTATGGTCAGGTTAAAGCTGTCATTTGTGCAATGTAAGCAGAAGGAACGGGAAGAAAGCTGGAAACCATTTTCAAAATAAAGCATGGGTTAGTTCAACTACAGTGAATGTTCTTTTGTAACAAGGACTGATTTGATCATTGGGTTTTACTTGATCTTATCCAATGCTCTTCTTTCTCAAACACATTTTCCACCCCACCCCTTATCTCAAACCACCCCTCCTTTCATTTAGTTTTACTGCAGCACAAAACCATGCAACAAAACTCAATCATGCATTGCAAAGCTGTTCAGAAATGTTTTATCCTCTCCTGATAGAATTGGTCTCTGTCAGTATTTTGATATCAACTCTTCTAGCTGTGGAAAGCATTAAGAAATGCATATTTGATCTTGCAGTTCTCTCGGGATATACCATTTCGAGGCTTTGTGTGTCCCAACAAGTTTCAGCCTGCAGAGACTTGGCTTGCCCATTCAGGATCCCACCCCCTTTGCTGGGTATGTGGAATGTCTGGCATGCACATACACAGCTTTATCTGGATGCATGGCTAATGAGCATGGGTAGCTCAGAAAATCAGTCTGCACAGATGAGAAGGCAGAGTTAATTAGGAATAATTTTTTAAAAGAGAATTTCGAGAGGAAAGACTTCTTAACCCATTGATTCTAAAAATCTTTTTGAAACAAGCATAATACATAACATAAACAATACATATGGATTTTTAGAATTTAAATATTCTGTCAGTGTATACACTACTTTATAAAAGAATTAAGCGTGAGTACATAATTGACAGAAATTAGTATTTTTGTAATCAAGTCATGCCAGGTACTATGTGAGGTATATTAATTAGTTTTCTATTGCTGTAATTAAAATATGGTGACCAAAGCAACTCACAAAAGAAAGATTTTGGGGGAGCTCATGGTTCCAGAGGAACAGGAGTCCATGGTGGAAAGGTATGGCAACAAGAATAGGAAGCTGAAAGCTCACATCTTGAACCATAAACATAAAGCAGAGAAAAAGCAAACTGCCAGCAGCAAGAGGCTTTTCATCCCAAAGCCCGCCCCCAGTGATGTACTTCCTTTAGCAAGGCTACACCATCTCAACCTCCCCATATAGCCACCAACTGGGGACAAAATGTTCAAATGCCCAAGACGCATTTTTATTATACTTAAAATTAAGCACAACTGCCTTGAAAGATTTGTTTCTTCATTTTTAATCTTTTCTTAGTGTGTCCTCAAACAACCAGTCAGGAAATTCAGGAAGGTTCAAAGAGCCAAGACGTCATTCCCATAAGCACTCACAGCAAGCACGCGTCTAAAAAAAGCCTTACTTATTTCAGAAGCTTGCTAAAAGTGGTTCATAAGCTAAATTTCTCAGCCGATAAGTTTTGCTGAAACATGAAATGGGTCATAGGATAAAATCAGTCTGTACTTCGGGACTTTCCTATTTCGTATCACACAACAAACTACATTATCCTTGTTGCCCACAGCCAGTCTTAGTGCTGCAGCACATTCCTGAGTGCACACAGTTAAAAATAATAATAATAATAGAATAAAAATAAATCCATCAGAAATATAAGGACTCAAAATTTTTGATCATTCTTTCTTCACCAAACACGTGCACGCGTGCACGCACGCACGCACACACACACACACACACACACACACACATAAACACACTCGTAACAAAAAAAAAAAACTTTAACACAAAAAGTGACTACAAATAAAACATGTCAAGCACCTCAAGGCTGAGTCTTTTTTGAATGGAGTTTTTGCTGTATTTTGTGTTTAATTCTTTTCTAAGTAAATGTCTAGAAGTAAACATTATTTTCCTAAAGAAAAAAATTCAAAACTATACTGGCCAAAACAACTAAAAATAGATAAATAAAACTTTAAAAAAACTTACATTCATATATAGGACTAATTATAATTAATCAATTTAGGTGAGAAATAATAAAAACATTGCTTTCAAAAATATGGAAAAAAATGAGTAAATTTTAAAATCTGCTCCGAGTAAAGGGAGTGATTCCTTTTTGCTAAATATTTCATCAGCTACCCTACTATGTCATTAGCCAATTGACTTTGCTAATATAACTTCATTGTTTTTCTATAACTTCTTCAAACATAAAATAGATATATGAATCTTCCTAACATAGAAGAAATGAACTTAAAACACTGTTTTGTAATCACAATATGCAAAACAATTAAACATTGAAACCTTATGGACCAGAAAGATGGCTCTGTGGGTAAAGGTATCTCCTGTAGCAGCCGGGCACTTTGAATTCAATCCCCAGAACACATGTAAGTGGGGAGGAAAGAACCTTTCCCACAAAGTTGTCTCTTGCTGCCACACGTGTGCTGTGGTAAGGGGGTGTATACACACACACACACAAACACACACACACACACACACACACACACTCACACCATGCATACATACACATCTAGTAACAATTTTTTTTATTTATAAAAGATTGACTATTAAGCATACAGATGATACTGGGTGACTGTTAGAAATTTATCTTTTTCTCTTCATCCCTGTGTCATTCTCTTTATTACAGAGAGTATGGAAAGAATAGATAAGAGTCAAAACAATCATCTCAGTGACAGACTATTGTCTTATATGCTAGGCCAACCTTGTCATCCTCATCCTTTAAACGGACTCATGACATTTCCCCTTCCTGCCTCACACAGCTTTCTGACCATGCAATAAGGAAATGTAGGCTAAAAACACTCTCAGTTTATAATATTCTATATAAATGTAAGATGTTATGGGTGGGGCTTTAAAGTTAAAACTACAATGTCTTTGGGGGCCTGTGCATAACAGGTTACAACTAAAAGAAAATAACAACTTGCCACAAAGTCCATCAGTTATAAATCTTAAATCTGGGGAGGGTGGTACATATCTGAAATCCCAGTATTTTTGGAATTGGAAGCAGGAAGATCAGGGTCAGTCTCCAGAAGATCATATCTCCAAAAACCAAAGTAATAATCATAATAACTTTAGATGATCCTTAGTAAGGACTTCCAATCACTATTCATGTTTCCCTAACCCCACCCATTATCATACCTGGCTTGAAAAATCATACCATAATGTTCTAGAGAGCTATTTCATACTCTACAAAAACCTGCAGATTAATAAGGATAAAAATCTGGACCATGCAGATGCCTACACTCAGTTATATAATAGTGCACGTACATCAAAGATTTCCAAATATATTTCAGAAGAACAGAATAGCAAAACTAATATGATCCATGAGAGTAATGAAGAAATTATGCAGAACATGGAATAGAGAAAGACATTATGTGTGTGTGCCTCTCCTTCTGATAGAGGGGAAGCTACAGTTGCATCTTTGATTTACTTAGGTTACATGTTTGAATAGAAAAAGATGGACCATACAGGAGACGTCACATCATTTCTTCCACTTTTTTTGTTTTGTGTTGCTTTGTTTTGTTTTGTTTTTTCAAGACAGGGTTCCCCTATATAGCCCTGGCTGTCCTGGAACTAGCTCTGTAGACCAGGTTATACTTGAACTCACAGAGATCTACCTGCCTCTGCCTCGCTAGTGCTGGAATTAATGCATCACTACCATCCGGCCCAATTTATTCCACTTTTTAAGAAATAGAAACTGTATGCCAAATTCAAAGTATTTTTCAAAAAAAAAAAGGGAGGAGAAAAGTAAAGACAATTATTGAAAGTAACTTGCCATGCATTCTATAACCTAGCCATCAAGCTGATGGAAATCAAATGGACCAGGGATTTGTGCCCAACTCTATGATGTAAGAATATTTTGGAATCAGAGTTCTATGCAACAGGGGTCTTCTAAACCTGATGGTGATGGGTCAGTCTAAAATAACCATTTATGTACATCTTAATTTGAGATAAAGCAAGGAAATTTAATAGATGTTCCTCCTGGAGGGGGATGGAGCCTCAGTGAGTAGGGGCACCTGCTGTTCCTGCAAAAGACCTAGGTTCGATTACCAGCATCCACATGGCAGCTTACAACCTTACTTAACCCCCAGCTCCAGGAGATCAAGTGCCTTCTTACGTGGGTACCAGGCAAACAAACAGTGCACATACATACATGCAGGCAGAACATTCAAACACATAAAATACAAATAATAACTAAATCTTCAATTTTTTAAGTAAAAAATTTAAATGCATTTTAGAAAAAAAAATAAACAATGTAGCTGAAGTTTTCCTGGTCCTGCCTGGCCCATGGTCAGGACAAATCTCTCTCATTTACCAGTCCTGCAGCTGCTGGGACCCAAGCAAACACACAGAGACTTATATTACTTATAAACTGTATGGGCGTGGCAGGCTTCTTGCTGTCTAGTTCTAGTATCTTAAATTAACCCATTTCTATAAATCTATACCTTGCCACGTGGCTCATGGCTTACCAGTGTCTTCCATCGTGCTTCTCATGGTGGTGGCTGGCAGTGTCTCTCTGCCTCAGCCTTCCACTTCCTAGAATTCTCCTCTCTCCTTGTCCTGCCTATACTTCCTGCCAAGCATCCACAGACTGAACCTCCTCCTCCCTTTGTGTCATATATGGCATCACAGTGATCCAACAGCAACATAGAAAATGGTACCCAGAGTAGAAGTGTTGCTCTGACTCAACTTCACTATGTAGTTCTTAAGCATTTGGACCTGTCTTGGAGAAGGAATCTGGGAAAGTGTGAAGAAGCAGGCTAGGGAAAGCCTAGAGTATTGTAAGCTCAATTTAATGAGACAATTCATGGGTAGTCAGGAGACCAGAGTACTGACAAGAGGAAGGCTTCAAATGGAAAAGAAGGCTTGACTGAGAGGCTACAGGTCATTCAGATTCCATTACTGCAAGGAGATTGCATTTTCTCAGAAATTTTGGTAATGCCAAATTAATAGGCCTTGTGTATATTATGGATATTTCTGGCTGCTTTTAGCTGGATTTACACTGAAATTTTGAAGCAAAGAGCAGAGCTGAAGAATTTAGAACCTGTAGTCTGGCCAGAAAAAAAAAGGTGTCAGACAGGAAAGGTTCCCAGTTGTAGAGCAGGGGGGTATGGTGGTTAAAGAGTCTTCACAGTTAAATGATGTTAATAAGCACTTTGCAGAGATAACAGGAAGATTCCTTGAGGACATCTCATTTGTCAGACCCTGTAGTTGGTTGTTTTTATTTTTCTACTCTTTACTCTTTGGGTTTTTAGAGGCCCCACCACTCAGCTCCCAAAAAAATCACACAGAGGCTTTTTCATACTTATAAATGCTCAGCCTTGGCTTGGCTTGTTTCTAACCAGCTTTTCTTAGCTTAAATTATCCTGTCTAGCCGGGCGGTGGTGGCGCACGCCTTTAATCCCAGCACTCGGGAGGCAGAGCCAGGCGGATCTCTGTGAGTTCCAGGCCAGCCTGGGCTACCAAGTGAGTTCCAGGAAAGGCGCAAAGCTACACAGAGAAACCCTGTCTCGAAAAACCAAAAAAAAAAAAAAAAAATTATCCTGTCTACCTTTTGCCTATGGGCTTTTACCTTTCTCTATTTCTGTATATCTTTTCTTCCCTTCTTATTCCATGTCTGGCTGGCCCCTGATGTCTTCCTCTCCTTTTCTCACTCTCTAATCATCTCCTCCCAGATTTCTCCTCCTATTTATTCTCTCTGCTTGACAGCCCAGCCTATCCTTTCTCCCACCTCACTATTGGCCATTCAGCTCTTGATTAGAGCAATCAGGAATTTTAGACAGGCAAAGCAACACAGCTTCACAGAGTTAAACAAATGCAACACAAAAGAACACAATACATCTTTGCACCATTAAACCAATACTCCACAGCATAAACAAATGTCACACATCTTCAACCAATATTCTACAAGACCCCTTCCATTGAGAGTTCTATGACATGAAATTATAAATTCATTAGGAAAGACTTTCCTTTGAGTAAGGAGCACTGTGGGGTGCCGTGCTCACATGGGATTATCTAGGAAATGTGTCCCTGTGTTCAACTGCTCAGGCCCTCAGAGGCTATTGCAGTCACTGTCAAAAGGGTCCTCTATATTTACAAGCCAGGAGACCTTGGCATCAGAGTTGATAACCATGGACACCTAAGAAACCACATCATATGTAGCAGGGTCTTGGGTCATAGGTCTCTGCAGGTATTCCCTCATATAACAACACATGAAGCTGCGAGGGTGAAGCTGTGACAGAGACTCCAATATTTTAGAAATACTAAGAATATGGAACATTTGCTGTAGCTGAAGTTTTCCTGTGTCCCACCCAGCCCGCAGCTGCTCAGACCCAAGAAAACACACAGAGGCGTATATTAATTAAAACTGCTCAGCCATTATCTCAGGCTAACTACTGACTAGCTCTTACACTTAAACTCAGCTCATTTCTTTTAATCTATATGTTGCCACATGTTCCATAGCTTTACCTGTGTGCCATTACATGCTGCTCCCTGAACGACCAGTTGGTATCTCCTGACTCAGCCTTCCTCTTCCCAGAATTCTCTTTGTCTATTTATCCTGCCTATACTTGCTGCCTGGCCAGTAGCCAGGCAGCTTTTTATTTATCAACCAATCAGAGCAACACATTCACAGCATGCAAAACATCCCGCAGCAATTTGCTGAGGAAAGCCACAAACAACAAGTTAAGTCAGCCTAAGGGAGAGACCATGTAGGCTGACAATGACATGGCTAGAGTTTCCCTCCCCTGTTGGAGCCCATGATAAACCACCATGTGCCCTGGATGACAGATATAAAGGATTAATGATTCTCTATTGGGTTTTAGTCTTAGTTTGCCCCAAATCTTCTTTGCCACTCTTCTGTTTTTCCATTTTGGAATGGGAATGTTTACTAATCCTTGAGAGCCTAGAAATACGTTTATTTTATAAGCAGGTCACAAGCTAAGAGTTTGTCTTGAGACTCAGAGAAGATTTTGAACTCTGACTCTTAACAATGTTAGATTGTTGAGAGTTGGAACCTCTTATTAGAAATAGGTAAATGCTGATATGAGATAAACATGACCTTTGGGAACCAGAGACAGAATGTTATGGCTTGAATGTGAAAGTCTACTTGGATAGGTGTCAAGCTGGTGGTGCTATGTGATAGGTCCTGGACCTAATTGGAGGAAGTAGGCTATGGTTCTTCAGTCTAGCTTATCTCTGACCCCTCTTCTTTCCCTACTGTTTCCTGTCTGCCATGTTCCTATCTCCATGATGTACGGGGCCATGCAGCCATAGACTAAATCCTCTGATACCATGAGCTAAGCTAAATCTCTCCATTTGTCACAATGATACAAATGTAACTGATACATCAGTATCTAGTTGGGAGGGGATTTTGAGTGGGAAATCTATTGGCATTCAGTTTATTACTGACTGTTTTCCTAGTGTACTGATTGTGGGTCCTCGTGCACCAATTTAAGGACAAGGATGGTGAATGATCCTATGAGAAAAACATCTCACACCTTGCTCAAAAGGTTACCATGAGGTTCAAAATGAGACCATGTTTAGCATACAGTAAGCCTCAAGCTACTATTCATTCCTATTTTTAAATTAAAACACAATATCTGAAACCACAAGGCAGAAATTTGATGGGGGAATATCTTTCTATACACTGCAAATATGTGCTGCTCTGATTGGTTGATAAATAAAGCCGTTGGGCCTATGGCAAGGCAGCTTAGAGGCAGGCAGGAAATTCAAAGAGAGAGACAGGAAGAAGGAGAGGAGATGCCAGAGAGCCTCCCAAGGAGCAACATGTAATGGGATGCAGGTAAAGCCACGGAACATGTGACGATACATAGATTAATAGTTATGTGCTAATTTAAGATATAAGAGCTAACTAGCAAAAAGCTTGAGTCATGGCCATGCAGTTATAATTAATATAAGCCTCTGTGTGTTTACTTGGGGGATGTAAGTAGGAGAGATTTGTCCCGACCACCGGAAGGCTGGGACACAGGAAATCTTCCGACTACAGAGATTGGAGATTAGAAAGAAGTAATTGATGATGGAATAGAAGATATAGTACAAGGAAGCCAAAAAAAAAACAGGCTCTGAGTCACCAGCAAGATGGGTGACTATAATCACCCCAGTCCCCAGCATCGATGATCCTGAACTGCCTCAGAGTTTCCTGGCTCCCTTTTCAGACTTTGTTTGGTCATGACAATACACTGCAGTCACCTAACGTAACCTGAGAATATCTCAGCCCTGAAGTAACCAAACACACCAGTGAATTCATTTATTAAATTGCAGTCAACAAAATTGGCTTTTGGGCTGGTGTAAGATAAACAACCCCTTCACTGCATGAAAAAGCACTTTCCTCTTCTGACCTAACTGCACATCTAAGCTCTTCTCTTCCCTCTTCCTCTCTCCTTTTTTACAGGCTCTCCTCCCTATGAGGCCCACGTTGGCCTTGAACTCACTAACCTGCCTCACCTCCCAAGTCTTGAGATCACGGGCCTGTGTCAAAATACTCTAAACCTTTTTACTTTCTTTTTACAAAATGCTTTGTCATATCCACCAAAAACAAGTATTAAAAGCAAACTTTGCTAATGATATGGCAGGTAGAAATTTTCAATTTTACTTAGGTTCCTAGATGACTACCAATCAATATTTTTAAAACAAATGGTGCATGCATGCATGTGCATGCTTGTGTGCCTGTGTGTGTGCGCGCGCGCGCGCGCCCGTGTGTGCACGCCCGTGTGTTTGTGCGCATGCGTGTGTATATGTGGGGAAATACATTATATATGTGTGTTTGTGAAAGCCAGAGGCAAATCTCAAATGTCCTTCATGAGCCATCTACTTTGTTTTTGATTAACTAAGAAGGTTGGACAGTGAATGAGCTCCAAGAATTCACCTGTCTGCCTCCCTAGTGCCATCATACCTGGCTTCTTATGTGGGTTCGGAGGATTGAACTCAGGTCCTCATGCACACAGTGAAAGTCACATTCCAGTTATATGGGCTTGGTGATATTGCACGTCTTCTGAAATAATGCTGAGGTTGGGAAAAGCCTTCAATCAGACACACATACTGACTCTCTTAGGAAACTCAGTAGAGAAAATACTGTGATACAAATTCCATTTAGTGTTTTATTAGAAAATTGGAGTCTCTTAAACATCAACAGATTTCTTCATTGATAAAACAACTTCTACAATATAGCACAATTTCAAAAAGAGACTGTCTGTAAATTGATAACATTCTAATCCCTGAAGGGTGGTGGCTTATCACATAAGTTAAATTTTCCAAGCTTATTATTTAAGTTTTTTTCATAAGAAATTAAAATACCTTACTGAGATGTAAAAGCAAAAATTTGTGCTAGTGAGATGTTCAGTAGGTAAACTACCTGCTGCCAGTAATCAGGGACCTGAGTTACATCCTCAAGGTCCGTAGTGGAAAGAGAGAAATGACTCCCAAAGAGTTGTCCTTTGACCTCGCTGTGTGTGGCAGAGACCGAAAGAGAGAAGAGGGGGGAGATGTACACAGACACACACAATAAATAAGTTTAAAATGTAATCTATAAGCAAAAACAAGCATTTCACTTCATGCTTTCATATAAGTTCATACTTAAAACTGAGATTTCCAGTCAATTTTTACTGAACTGACAAAGGTGTTTATACTTTGGTTTATTGGTTTGTTTGGTTAAATAGATGGAGAAATGGATGGATGGATGGATGGATGGATGGATGGATGGATGGATGGATGGATGGTGGTGGTGGTTATATCTGTTTTTTGTCTTTTGGGTTTTTGGGGGTTTGAGGTTTTTTTTGTTGGTTTTGTTTTTGTTTTTCGAGACAGGGTTTTTCTGGGTAGCTTTGGAGCCTGTCCTGGAACTCACTCTGTAGCCCAGGCTGGCCTTGAAATCACAGAGATCCGCCTGCCTCTGCCCCCGAGTACTGAGATTAAAGGCGTGCGCCACCACCGCCCGGCTATCTGTTGTTTTTTAATACACATACTTATTGTACTTAAGATTTAGTATGTCTGTTCTAACTAAAATACCTCAAATAAGATATAAAAGAATAAAGCTATTCACATAGCTTTAAATGTCAGACAGCTTTTGAGAAAAAATGCTCAAAATTTCAAAATCTGAGTATTAAATATTAAAGCAGAATTTAGTAAGACTCTATTTGTATAGGAAGAAGATAAGTATTCAGTAGCATTTGTCTGAAAATTTATATTTGTGAGACATGATACTGATTTTAAAATTGTATAACTGTAAATTATCCATACATAACAATATTTTAATTTATAAATATAGCCTCCATAAGTGGTAGCAACTTTTCTGCCACTTATTAAGAGTACTTTATGTTTAATAGGGAGAGGGAGTGGGGAGGGAGTAGTAGGAGGAAATATGGGGAGAGATGGCTAAGATTAAGGGGCATTTAAGGAGTAGTATGGGGACCTAATAGATAGAAATCTCCCAAAATATAAACATATATGAAGTCAATGTAAATGACATCACCAAATAATGGGGGAGTCAGAGTCCCAACTAGCCATCTCTTGTCACCCAAAGAAGCCTCCAGTATGGAGATAGAGTTATACCTAATTGAGCTGTTGGCCAGAGAGTTCCCATGGAAATCTCCAAACAACCCAGGCCATTGCCAAAGCTATAGGTTGCTCTCCACAAACTGACAGCAAGGCTCCATTAATGAAGACAACACCCACACAACTCACTGAATGAGGAGATGTTGAGCTGGTGCCTGCACAGAGCCTTCACCCCTGTGTTCCAGCGTCTTTTTACAGGAAGGCACTCTGCATGCTATCAAAAGAGAAACATAAACACGAAGCCAACCACAAACCCTTTATCTACAGTGGTGTACAACCTGCAAGATACACTAAGATAATGGTGGCACACTGCTTGTGGGAGCAAACTACCAATAACTGATATGACTCAAGGCCCATTCCACAAGATGGAACCCATACTCAACACTGCTTGAGTGACCAAGAACCTGTGACTAGATAGCCCAGGGACCTAAGACAAAACCAAATAATACTAATCTTAAAACAAAAGACAAAAGAAGAAATGTCCTGATAAAATGATTCCTAATAATATTCTACTATAATCATAGTTCCTTGTTCAACCATCATCAGAGAAGCTCTCCCTGCAGCAAATGGGAACACATATAAAGCCTCACAGCCAGACATTACACAGAGAGTGAGAGGCCTTGGAATATTCAGCCCAAAATGGGATGTCTCCATCAAATCCCTCCCCTCAGAGCTCGGGGAACCCAACAGAAGAGGAGAGGCAATGTTAAGAGCCAGAGGGAATGGAGGACACCAAGAAAACAAGGTCTTCTAATTAAACATGAGCAAAGCTCACATGAACTTGCAAAGACAGAAGCAGCATGCATAGGTCTTATACGGGTCTGCACAAGGTCCTCCGCATTTATTCTATGGCTTTCGGTTTGGTGATTTTTATGGGATTCCTGAGTGTTCGAATGAGTGGGTCTCTGACTCTCGTGCCTTCTCTTGGGCTCTTTTCCTTCTGTTGGCTTGGCTTGTGCAAATTCAATGTGACTGTCTTTGTTTTACCTTGTTATATTTTTATTCTATTATTTTAAAAAATGAATGATTGAATGAATGTAAATCTAGCCACCAGGATAAAGGTTAACAATGGAACTGTCATTTATACCTGCTGGGAGAAGGAATATCAGTTTTCTCTGATGGAATGACACTGGGCATATCAACTACTCTGGGGCATGTTTCATGTTCAGGAGTAGTTGACCAACAAATAATGGACTCAAAAAAAGTCTTTATGTTTAATAAGAATGTGTTTGCATATTAAACAGTAGATACCAATATAGAGACAAGTATTCCATGTGCTGCCTGCAGACATGTATACAGTTCTATATATACAAACATAGTTATTAATAGTTTTATTCTTTGAAAAAGCCTCCAAGTTTCATTCATGAATTACTAATATTGTCTGTAGGCTTTTCATAAATGGCTACTTCAGTGTTTTAATTGAGCAAATACAGATTCAGCATCAAACAGTACATTTGATGCTGGCTCTCACTAGCTTAACTCTTTTTTTCTTAGGGGAATAAGAGAGAGTTTATTCTGGAGCCAAAATTGAATGACCATGGCCCAGGAACACAGATTTAGGTTATCCCAAATTCCAAGGCAGCTTCATGAAGTTTTACAGAACAAAGTCATAAATCAAGGCAAGTTTAAAATACACTGGTGGGTATATCAAAGAGGTAATTAGAGCATACAAGGGAAGCTTTTCTATGGGCCCCAGATGTTATCTGATGACATTCTTGGCTTTGGGATTGGTAGGATCTAGTGGTCCCCTAAGTTCATAGATTTCAAAAGATTTTAATCCATTAGTCACAGGAAGTTAGTTATGACACAGAGGTGGGCAAGGAATAGCTGAGAACTACTCATGGGGCTAACAGTAGCCCAAGATAAGGTAATTAGCCTCTGGACCTGCAACATTCCAACCTCACCACCTCACTGCAGTTTTATCAGTCAATCAGTCTCTGTAGACAAAGATTCTTTCCAGGAGTTCAAGTTCACAGTTCCTCCTGTTGGTGAAGCATCACAGGTATGTAAGGGGGACATATACTCCTTTATCTATTACCTTTGATAAAACTATGCACTTGATTGTTTTAATTTTAGGTATAGTAATCCTATTATACATCATATATAAACGTTATGTCAGATACAAAGGGTATTTTTAAAAAGTCAGATCAGGACCATGATGGCTTGTAGTTTTTATCTGCTCCAGGAATTTCTTTCTTAAAGCCCTTAACAGCTATTCCTGTCTCCAGAAGACTGGTGTCCTGCCCACTAGTCAACCTCACCTATCTAGGAATAAGCCTGATAGCTATGAAGAACCTTATAGCTTAACTTTTTAGGTCAGTCTTTCAGAGAGCATAATTGCACAGTGTCCTGAGAAAATCTCTTGATGGCAACCCAAAAATTACACATTCGGATATCGAATCCCAGATCTGCCGTGGATTGAGTAACTAGGATTTGGGGCCATGTCTTCCCTTCTCTAAGCAGCTGTAAAATGCAGACAGTGGCTCCTATCTTAAAGGCCTGCTATGATTTAGAGTTTAAGTGATCCCCCGAAGACCACGTGTTGAAGTTGGAAGGCTGCCAGCCTTTGACTCTGTTGGGAGGTAGTGGAACCATTTATAGATGGAGCCGACCCGCTGGGAGTTAGGTCACTGGAGATGTGCCCTTGAAGAAACAGAAACCTCAGTTCCTCCTCTCCTTTACTGATGCCCAGCTGCCCTGAGACAAATCACCTTGCCTTTCTGTTCCCCCATACTGTAAGGCATAATAAACCTCTCCCCCTTTGAAGTGGATATTCTTGGGCATTTTTGGACATTGGTTGGTATAACAAGCACTGGATAAGAAATGGAGAGAATGTGACTGTTGCTTGGTAACAAGGCCTATTTAGACTAGTATTGAAGTGGAGAGTAGCTATTGGAATTTGTATTGAGGTGGGGAAAGGCAGCCTGTTCTCTAAAGAACATTCTTGGAAACCCCAAAACCACCTTCCCATTCTCAAGTATGTTAAGCCATTCATTTTTGTCACAGACTCCCTTAGCACCTACATGAGCCTGACTGAGCTGGTCTCGGACAGAAAGGAGTCTGCACTGAAAGTCCCCACCGGTTCACAGAGGAAACAGCAGAGTGACACCTGCCCAAGAGGGAAGCATGGGCTTGTGGGAAAACACAGCACAATGAGCTCATTGTGAACACTGGATAGTGTGGGTGTCTGGGAGGCTCCCAAGGGGAAGTCTTAGCTGAATAGGGAGGAAGTGCCTAGACAGAGGTGGTTAATCATTAGCAGCCTGGCCTTGAAACCAAATCCCTGTCTCCAAAGCCAGTGAACTTCTCACTGTAACACAGCTTCTTTGATTAGACTCATCCACCAAGTATTTTCTTGGCAACTGTTTTATGGAAAAGGTGAATAATTAGAGCTCTTATTTCATGAGAGCAAAGTCAAATAGGACAGCCATACAGGTGACCAATTCAAGACATTGAGAAGCAGAAGAGAGGCGGGGATGTGGGGGGAATACTGAGGATTCTGTGTTAGTGTTCACCTGACTCAGACTCATTCCTCATACTCTGTGTGGGGAGTGGTGAACAGCGGTGTCACATTCACACATTCCATCCCACAGCTACGGGCACTACTAAGGAAAAAGCTAGGTGCCTATATCAACCACCTTACCTGTAAATTATAGCACAGCATCTTTCATTGCTTCTTTTCAGAAGCTGAAAAGAGCTCCTTTAACACCAATAGAAGACAAGAATTTTATATCCCACTATGAAAATATTTCTACCTACTTTACAACATTTTCTGCTGGAACCCATTTGAAAGAATTTCAACATCTCCACAGCTTTATCGTTGGAATTGGTCTTTGGTCTACTTTTGTGTACTGTCTTTTTCAGATTGTTGACTTCAAACAGTCATTGAGAATACCACTCTGTGCTTTGCAGCAATGTGGGAATTATTTGACCCTTAATGGCTTGATACAGCTCATCTAAACAACCCACTGAATCCTGATGTCAGTACTCATCAACAGCCATGCTCCTTGTTCAGCTCTGACTCAACTGAAGAATCTTTAATTCAATCCTCCCTGAAACCAGTAAGCATCAAACATATTCACTGGTCATTCTTCTCCTAAAAAATTGAAGAATTTTCATTAAATTGTTTTCTATATATGACTTGGACCCATCTTAAAAGATCATTGTGCTGTCTGATCTGTAGTTTTGAAGTAGCCTTTACCTTTCATATTTATTTCCTTTTTGACTTATAAGATCACTTATCACACTCTCCATGTAAGGTCAAACCTAATAGAAATTACCCTGATGAGGGCTGAATACTGCTTTAATCAATGGACATGACAATAAGTCACTAGGACTTAGTGTAACACTACATCCATTTAATAAAGTAATAGGTTCTCCTTTAGTGCCAGGGAAGTTTCCATTTGCATTAAGTAGTGATTAACACAGATACCCAACAAGTGTCAAGTTGCAAAGAGTAAGAGAGTGTGGAATGCTCAGCCCTAAATAGGGTATCTATATCACATCCCTTCCTCCCAAGCCTCGGGAATCTTAGAGGATATAGTGGGTAGAAAGAATGTAATAGCCAGAGGCATTTGATGATTACAAAGAAACAGTGTCTTCCGGACAAAACAGGACAGTTGTGCTTATGAATTCATAGCATTTACAGCAGCACACACAAGACTCACCTAATCTCCAGCCTGACCAAATCCCACCCCAAACCTAGGAGCTCTTGGCAGTTGAAAGCTGCTGGGAGAGAATTTGTTTCCTTTATGAGCTTAGGCCTTGGTAAGCCCACCACACTCCAGTCAACAGCCAAACATCCAAGACTCTAGGGGGAGCACAAATTGGACTTGATGTGTGGGAAAATAAAAGAGGATACAAAGTCAGTTAGGGAGGGAAGATGGATAGATCTGGGAGTCAGGGGAAGAGTGAATAGAGCAAAATGCATTGCACAGAAACCTCAAATAACTCAAAAAGAAAAAACAGACTACCTGTGCCACTACCCCAACTTCTGAAATAATTTAACCTTTACTTATTACCTTCCAGCATGCCTATGTTTAAAATGCTGTTCCCCAAAATCTATGCATTTTCTGGACCCACGGGAGAAACTAGCCACTTATATCTGAGAAGGCTCTGTATGGATCTCACACTGATGTATTGTCAGCTCAGTTTTGTTTCAGCTTGGTTCCAGAATTCTCTTTCATATTTCAGGATTTCTATAATCTCATAGAGATCAATAATTCATCTTCCCTCCTTTCCTTTAGTTTTAGAGCAGTTTCCATTTTTATTTCTAATTATTGTCAGGTTACAGTTTCAGTTTTTTCAAAGGAGAGCAAAGAAGAGACAGAGAGATAAATATAAAGACCCAAGATGTAATTTTAAAGGAAATCCAGATTATTGTGTTTTACTGTTTCAGGCACAATCCAACTGACCTTTTTCAAACTTGTTGCCATTTTCTTGAATCTCAGGATCCTATCAAAACTAATAGTTTCATGTATTATGGTCATTATAATAAATGTAAGCTTTTTCATCTAAATGCACTAGTATTTGTATAAGAACAGAAAGCTAATGCTTAAGAACAATGACGGGAAGTATAGTTGTTGCTTTTTTTCTCTTTGGGGGGCCTGTCACCCAGCTCCCAAATAAATACACATGAAGGCTTATTTTTCCTTATAAATGCCCGGCCTTAGCTTGGCTAATTTCTAACCAGCTTTTCTTAACTTATCCCATCTACCTTTTGCCTCTTGGCTTTTACCTTTCTCCATTTCTGTACATCTTTTCTTTCCTTCTTATTCCATGTCTGGCTGTGTAGCTGGGTGGCTGGCCCCTTCTTGTCTCACTCCTTGATATATTTTTCTCCTGAGAGTTCTCCACCTATTTATTCTCTCTGCCTGCCAGCCCCACCTATCCTTTCTCCTTCCTTGCTATTGGCCATCCAGTTCTTTATTAGACAGACAAAAGAACACAGCTTCACAGAGTTAAACAAATGCAACATAGAAGAATACAACACATCTTTGTATCATTAAATAAATTTTCCACAGCATAAACAAATGCAACACATCTTTAATATTCTACAAGAGGAAAGTTTTTATAACTACAAAAGATGAAATTACTAGGGACTGTTCTAGCCTCTTTAATATGTAATGAGTTAAGCCTTCATCTATTGACCTGACAGAAACAGCCTATTATGCAATGATCAAAAATGGAAATTCCACAAAAGTTTAAGAAACAAGTCATGTTAATAAAATATTTTACTTATTCTCAAATTATCTAGGTAAGAAAAATAGCTTCAGTTAATGTATATTACACTTGACAGTGGAGTAAGAAAACTTAGAGCGCTGCTTCCACTAATAAAAGAGAGGCAGCGAAAATCAGAAAGTGGGACTGGCAGTAGAAAGAAGGAAGCATTCATATTTTAAGAAGTAAAGTTAAATTAACTAGGGTAGATTCAATACAGACTTTGAAAAAGATAGGCCAATGGTGACTATTATCTACCTCTCATATTTTTCTTAGAAACTGTAGATAATAGTACCACTCAGAGAAGTAGTTTAGGAACAAAATAAGAAAGAACAAGTTCCTCTAAACTCAAGAATGAACCAAACTAGGACAATCAGCCATGTGAGCCTGAGATGAGCCGAAAGCTCAACACAGGGATTAACCAGCACAAACAAGGAGGACAGATGCAGACTGAGCAGGGAGGGAAAAGCGCGTCTCAGTAACATCATCAGTGTTTATGGGGCAAACAAATGCCTGCTGCAGAAGAAGCTGGGAAAGAGCTAATTTGGTGTCCCATGAAGACTCCTGAGACATTTATGATCTGAGACATTCATGGGGAAAGTTCTTCTCACCATCTTGTACTCAGCTTGGCAAGGTGTTTAACTCCTCATATTCATTATCACCTGCCCATTTCCAGTGTGCATACTCAAAAAACATACTTCCTCCTCCACGTGAACTAAAATTCTTGTTCTCCTTCAAACGAAACAGCAATCTGCAGTCTGGACAAGTAGCTCATTGGCAGGTCACTCACATAGCGTAAGTACAACTCTAAGTTCAAACCTGAGCATGTACATGCACACACATGTGCTCACAGGCATACACACACACACACACACACACACACACACACACACACACACACACACGAAGTCGTGCAGCCTCTAGTCTTCCAAGGATGTTTCTTTATGTTCCATGAGGTGAAAAGAAATCTGTTGAGTATTTAAACTGTAAAAGAAAAAACTCTCTAAGTTTCCCCTTAGCAGCTTTGCAAAACACAAAATGCTTCCTCCAGATGTTTCCAAGTTTTATCACAGTCAACCCAAGCCAAGGAGGGACCATGGTGTTCTCCAAAGAACAGAAACCCAGCACCTAGTCACCTCAGAAATGCAAAATAGAAGATAATGAAAAGTGTTATCACGACTGAAATTCTGGAGATCTCAGTTGATGTTTTGTTTGGTTTGGTTTTGGTTTGAACAAAAATCTTTCAGAACAAAAGCCGGGCGGTGGTGGCGCACGCCTTTAATCCCAGCACTCGGAAGGCAGAGCCAGGCGGATCTCTGTGAGTTCGAGGCCAGCCTGGGCTACCAAGTGAGTTCCAGGAAAGGCACAAAGCTACACAAGAAACCCTGTCTCGAAAAACCAAAAAAAAAAAAATCTTTCAGAACAAAAGTTAAAGATATCATCTCATCTCTGGGTAATTTAGTGAGAAGAATGATTCTTTCTTCCTTAAAACCAATATTGACTTACTCTTCCTAGAAAACTAACTACAGAATCACTAACATATACAATTAGACAAAAGTATCTCAGTCCTACCCACTAGATTTAGTATGTGCAATCTATTCACACATTTCTTTCTTCTTAGAGAAGAAAACAAGGTTTAAGGATATGAAGGGCTTCCCTGGAATCCTGCAGCTACCCTGGACAAGGTCTGCTGCATCAGCACCTTGGACACTTCAGCTGTCTCGAGCGTGTACCGTCATCGGCTTTCTGTTTCCATGGAGAATAGACTGTAGTAACTTGAGACTGTAACTTAGGCATCTCTGAGGTGAAGTTCACTAGGCTTTCATCTGTCATGTCAAATGCCTCAACTATTCTTCACAGTGGATAATGAATGGAGTCACCTGGATAGCAGAAATGGGTAACTTGATCACCTATTACTCTGCCTCTATCTCCCTGTTGAATATGAATTGACGAAAAGATAGCCAAATAAGATGTTGACATCTCATAGCCAGGTAAACTTTGCAAAATGCAAATTCTGTAACTACTTTCCACTAGCTTTCTTCTGCCTCTAACACTAACATGGGCAGGAAAGACCCATCTTTTACCTAGGTTATAAGACAAGGATGAAAGTCACATAGGGCAGTCATGAAGTTGCATAAATATGTATGAGCTGACCTCAATACCCATGAGAAATCTCATCTAAGATCTGTAGACCTTTCAGCCTTTCCAAGTCCAGATTGGCCAATCTTTAACACATCCAAGATGCTTTTTGGTGAGCCTACCCCAACCAAATATGGTGCCCCCAACCAACCAACTTATATTCGCATTGTTAACAAGTTTGAGCTGGTAATTGAGCTAGGCCATTTGGGTCCCAATGGTCTACAGATCTGCCTTGTTGACAAGAAGGCCAAAATACCCAGAAAGGATCATTCTGAACAGAAGCACCTAGAAGGATGTCAGCAGACTTTTCATTACATGAAAGGAAAGTTTGAGAAAGATGAGCTTTCCTGGCTCATGACTGGATAATATTCACTGAACATGTGAAATAAATTTGAAATTATACTTATTTCATCTTTGGTTTGAAACATGAAATTGGAGAAGTAACTTGAACTCTTGTTTAGGGTCCTTCCTAACCTTTCCCCATTTGTCCCCAGTCTTGCTTAGGTTACATCAAGGCTAGTGAGAAATTGAAAAGCAGCTGGGAGGTGGTGGCATATGCCTTTAATCCTAGCACTCAGGAGGCAGAGGCAGGCTGAACTCTGTGAATTCGAGGCCCGACTGGTCTACAGAGCAAGTTCCAGGACAGGCTCCACAGCTGCACAGAGAAACCCTGTCTAGAAAAAACAAAAAGAAAAAAGAAATTGAGATGCTCTGAGAATAGGAACTTTTCTGTGCTTCTGTGGGTAAAATGAGAAACAGGGCCAGAGAAATATTAACCAATAACTTACTCCCCTACCTATCATAGTTACCAGGCATTATTAGTTTGGTTCCAGGAATGTTCACTCATGTTCTCTGATGGATTGTGCAGCCATCAAAGTCCTGAAAACCTAAAGTGGCATGTAATAGTTTAGAAGACTAGATGGGATCTGCTCATGGTCATAATGTTCTGAATACCACAGTTTTAGAGACAATTAGGTCAGCCTAATGGCCACCCTGCCAGAAGACCTTAAAGTATTCATAGATCTCCATGGACTCCTGTAGGATATTGTTTTGCTTACAGTCATGATCAGTATTTTAATATTTTAAAGCCCATCTTATGCAAGTAAAGTAAAATTAGATACTGGGTGCTGGGGATTATCCATACTTGCCTGGCATGGATAAGACTTCCCTGAAAGTTCTGCCTGTCTAAATAGAGGAAATTCACCAAACTTCTAAACTGTAACTTGCAAAAATAATGTGAAGGACTTGAATCAATTTCAACAGAAATCAAGCTGATGAACACATTACTGGAAAGAGAAAACCTGGGTGACATTGACAAGGAGTAGGACATCTCCAGCTTGGAGGCAGCCTGAAGCAGTTTTACAGTGGAATTAACAAGAAGAAATACAAACATTCAGAACAAGTTGAGCCTGACATTACGAGAAATACTCATCGTTAGAATATACATCAAAACAATCCAATTTCAAGCATGTGCAAGCAAAATGGCTTTCAAAACCCATCAGAGGAAGGAAGAGCAACTTCACAATCACCAAAAAGGATGCTTCACATGAAAATTCCCATCTTCAAAGAGTAAAAATTTTTATTTCCGGTGAAGAATAAAAAACTGTTCTCATTCGATGTTAAAAAGCAGATAAAGTGAGAAAACTTTTTTGTCTGGAAAAAGTTTAATTAAAAAAACTAGTGCATATGGAGCAAACTCTAAATGATGAAGTTTTGGTCGAGCTCATGAGTAACTGTCATGGTTTGTGTTGGTAACTTGACAAAATCTACAATTACCTGAGAGATGTGCCTCTGGGCATACCTACAAGGGATGATCTTAGCTAGGTTAACCAAAGTTAGAAGACTGGTCTCCACTGTGGGTGGACCATTGCCTTAGCAGGGACCCTGAACTGTACACAGTGAACAAAGTGAGCTGAGCACACATATTCATTCATTGTCCTCTGCGTCTCGATTATAGATGTGCTGTGACCAGATGCTTCAAACTCCTCCTTCCATCTTGACTTCCTGTCATAGTGGACTGTGTGTGCCCTGGAACCGTGAGCAGAGTGAGCCTTTCTTCCTTACTACACATGAGAGATCACTGCATCTGTGGTTCATGAAGACAACATGGCTAGTGAAGGCTTGAAATTGAATATAATTAATAACTCAGAAAATGGGGCCCCTAGAAAGAGGAATCCAAAGGAGTTTTTGGAAAACTGACTGATACTGCTCAGTTAAATACAGCTTATCTAGACGAAGACTGCCAAGGTTTCTAATGCGTCTTCAGCTGGCTTGCTTTAAAATTTCTCTTAAAATTCTTAAAGAAACAAAACCAAATGTACCCTATAAAATAGTTGCTGGAGAGTTGATGCACTGAAGGACGCCAAGTAAGAAAGCTCCAGTACAATGTGACAGGGTGCAGACAGAGGAGAGGCAGAGAGTCAAAGTCCTTACTAAACTGTACTGAGAAAAAGAAATGCTGCTGTGTGTGTGGTGACAAACACCTGTAATCCCAGCATTTGGGGAACTGAGGCAGGAGACTGCCAGGAGTTTAAGGCCATCCTGACATGCACAGAAAATTTATAGGCTTGCCAGAACACAGTAAGACCCTATCTCAAAGACAATGACAGACAGACAGATAGACAGGAGAGGGAGGGAGAGAGGGGAGAAGGGGAGGGAAAGAGGAGGAGAGGGAGATGAGAGAAAATATATGGATTTTATCAGGTACTCAATTAGTCATAGAAAGAAAAATAGTGGATAATTTTGTTGAAAATATTAACTCTATAAAAAGCTGGGCATTGCAAACACATTTGTGAGAGGTAAGGGATAGCTTAAATATTTTAGAAAGTAACTCTGTTTTCCAGAAGTCCTCCAGATGGATCATAGACCTCAATGTAACAAATCTATAGGACTTGTAGAAGACGATGAAAGGGAAACTCAGGCTGGTTTGGGGCTTGACAGTCACTTTCACATGGAACAGCAAAGACCAAGAAGAGGGTGTGGCGGCTGACTGGACGGCGTTTCAGACCTGAGCCGTCAGCAGACAGGGAGACTGCTGCCAACTTCAGGTGCTGCAACAATAGGAGGTGCTGGTGCTGGTGCTGGTGCTGGTGCTGGTGCTGGTGCTGGTGCTGGTGCTGGTGCTGGTGCTGGTGCTGGTGCTGGTGCAGACACAGCCTGTGGCTGTCTTGTGGCCTACATGCCGGAAACCCTCTGCTGAAGCGGCAACACCTTTCATGTGCGGTCCTGGGATTTGCCATGGCTCAGTCTCTTTCCTTTGATGGTTGCTTTCTTGATCTTGTTCCACACGTAACCTAAATCGCTCCTTGAAATGTGGGCACTCATGGTAATCATGGATATAGTTTTCTGGATCTTACTATGAGTCTGAAAATGTAGTGTTGGTGTCACAGAAATGTACGTTATTTTTAAAGTCATCTCCTTAAAGGTTAAAAACTAACCTTTGGCAAAAATGGGGTGTGGTGATATTGTGTTCCCCAAAATATTGTACACCCTAATAAACTTATCTGGGGTCAGAGAACAGGACAGCCACTAGATATAGAGGCCAGAAAATGGTGGCACACACACCTTTAATCCTAGTATTCCAGAGGCAGAGATCCCTCTGGATCTCTGTGAGTTCAAAGCCACACTGGAAACAGCCAGGTGTGGTAACAAGAGCCTTTAATCCCAGGAAGTGATGGCAGGAAGCAGAGAGGTATATAAAGCATGAGGACGAAGACCTAGGGCCTGGTTAAGCTTTTAGGCTTTTAACAGTAGTCAGCTGAGATCCACACAGATGAGAACTCAGAGGCATCCAGTCTGAGGAAACAGGAACAGCTGAGGAATTGACAAGGTGAGGAAGCCGTGGCTTGTTCTGCTTCTCTGATCTTCCAGCATTCACCCCAATAACTGGCTTCAGGTTTGTTTTTATTAATAAGACCATTTAAGATTCATGATACGATGAGGTAATACTAAGGCGGACTTATCTGAAATTAAAATTTTCTGCCCTGCAAAAGACAAAAGGGAGAGAGAGAAAAAATAAAAAGAGCAGTCACAGGCTTACAGCAAAAATATGCAAATGCATTTATTTGATAAAGGACTGTAACTTAAAAACATAAAAACCTTAAAACTCAATAATAGGAAAATAACCTAATTTAAAATTGGCCAAATTTGACACCTTACCAACGAAAACAGACAAATGGCAAATATATACACAAAAATAAGTTATGCATCACATGCTTTCAGGGGACTGCAAACGAAGACTTGGTTAATTACATTAAGCCATGCACACCCTTTAGAATGGTCCAAATGTAGGACACTGAGAACATCAAGTGCCACCAGGGATGCAGAGTTACAGTAAGTGACATTGGGGATGAGCATGACAGGTTCAGCCACTTTTTGAGACAACGTGCTGTTGTCTTACAATACTAAACATGTTCTTATAATTAAGCAATCCAACCATTGCTGTCTAATCAAGGGGCTTGAAAACATGCCCATATAAAAACTTAAACATGTTTTATTCATGTTTGCCAAAACTTGGAAGCAACCTAGATATCCTTTAGTAGGTCAATAGAGAAAACAGCTATGGGAACTTCAAATAAGGGACTATTATTCTGTGATTAAAAAAAAAAAATGAAAGAAACCTAAAGGTCTATATACTTTAGATGCCAAACTCTAACACAGCATTCTGAAAGAGCAAAACTATGGAGATGCTAAAAAACAAGGTCAGCAGGTGCCAAAGGTATCAGAGACAGAGACACAAATGGGAACAGAGAGGGTAATTAGGGTAGTAAAAGTGCCCTCATAATACTGTGATGGTGGATACTGGTCGCTGTACATGCGCCTAAGCCCACAGGATGGACACCAACAAAAATGAGCCCTAATGTCAACCAAGGACTCTGGATGCTAATAATATGTCGATACAGGTTTATCATATGCGTCATCTGGGTGAGGTATGTTGATAATGGGAGAAGGTATGAATGTACTCGGACAGGAAACAAAGAGGTATTTTTCTTTACCTTGGTCTCAATTTTGTTGTGAACTTAATTCTGCTTCTTCTTTTTTTAAAGGTAATCTTACATAACTAATGATCACTAATGTGTCCAATAGGGTATTTAGAAGAAGAAGAAAGGACCACCAGGAAATCCAGAGAGGAGACAGATCACCAATCCCCGTGGAAAAGGTGCTAACTCAAGCTGAAATGGCAGGGCACCGAAGGGCCAGAGCCAGGTTAGCTGCTGATTCAATACATCAGCTGTCAGCACTGTGGAATATGGTGAGACTCCATCAGACCACTTCAATCCCTGGCACACCAGGTCCACAGTGCACAAGGTATAACTCGCCCTGATGCCCTTTAAACTGGCAGCCACTCGGGGTGTTCTTTGATTCATTCTTTCCACCTGAAAGGGGAACATGTCTCCCCAGCCATAACACCTACCAGTGGGCTGTAGGAAAACTGGCAACAGCAGAGATAAAAAGCGAGTGTCCCAATTATAGACAAGAAATCCATCCAACCTGCTCTGTTAAACACACTTGATGAAAAGAAACACAGAAGTATCTGACTTTCCGAAGCCGGGAAGTTTGGGGAGCACTGGTACCCTTAGCTCGGCATTTAGAGTTGATATTCAAAGCACAGCTGTGTCAGATTCTATTCACATCCCCACAACAGCTTCCTGACACCCAGTCATTTCCACTGAGATCCTGGGATGATGATGATGACGATGACAACGACGAAGATCATAATTCTCCTCCTCCTCCTCCTCCTCCTCCTCCTCCTCCTCCTCCTCCTCTTCCCCCTCCTTATGTGTTTAGTGTGATCTTAGTGCTTGGGTGATCAAGGCAACAGCAAGCATCAGGAGTCCAGCCTGGACTCAGAAAGAAGAGAGAGGGGAAGGGAAGGAGGAATAAAGGAGAGAGAGGGGAGGTGAGAGGGAGGAAAGGGAAAAGAAGGGATGGAGGAAGAGGAGAGGAAGGAAGAGAAGAAAGAGGAAGAGAGGGGGAAAGGAGAGAAGGGGAGGCAGAGGGAAAAAGAGAAAAGAGAAGAGGAAAGAAAAGGAAAAGGGGGAAGAGGATATATACAAGTGTCTATTATTATAAAGTAGTTCATGAATCAAAGGCCTAAAAAAATACATAAAATACACTAATGCTCTCTACTTAAAAAAATAGTGTATCAGATCTCATGCTGCCCCTGGTCCCTTCATACTTAAAAAACAGAAGGGAGAAAACACCCCCAGTGACTGACAGCCTATAAGCCTTTGAAATCTGACATGTCCTTAACCAAACACACCACATTTGAAAACCATAGTAAATACACTCCAACGAACACTCCAATTTCTTTGGCTAGAAATTAAAAACCCAGTCATAAGAAATGTCAAGAAAGAAACCCCTCACTTTGTTCCTGTGTTTTTTTCAGTCTACAGATCACTTCTGCAACTTACTTTGGGGGGGGGGGAGTATTTCTAACCACATTCTCCCATCAGCTCTCCACTCACAAAAACCAGCAGAAGGGATGGATGGTCCCCTGCTTTGTCACAGGCTCAGCCTTTAACTCACTAGCCTAGCAATTACTGCACACACCTATTCAAGATGTTTCGATTTATGTTAGCATTTTCCATTCAGAAAAAAAAAATCCGTATGTTCCTATTATTATTATTGTTGTTGTTGTTATGTTTTGTTTTAAAAGGTGATTACATTTCCAATGCCTTGCCTAAGTTTGCAGAACATACTCCAAAGCACAGAGGAAGCGGGGCACAACTAAGTAAAACCGCCAACACACACTAGTGGAGTGACTAATCCTTCTAAAACACAGGTCAAGCGTTACAGCAATGCATTCCTGACAAAAACACCAATTTTCTCTCTTAGCTTCTGGGCACGGAAGTTATAGTTTAAGAAATTAATAATAACTTTAAAAATCTGAGATCATATTATAGGAAAGAGTTGACGAGGAGTCTTGTGAAGTCATGTGTTCATTCTGAGGAAATATCTCACCAACTAAACTTAGACAAAATAAAACAGAAGAAAAGAAGACCCGGGTCACATTTCTGACTATATGAACATTACTAATGTTGTATCTGTTTCAATTATCTATCCTACTCTTTGCTGCATCCCTGACTTTAGGGTTTAAAAAAAATTTTTTTTAACTAACATTTCACAAAGGTGAGCCACAGGTTTAGAGTCCTTTCAAATTAGTGATTGAAACATCTGCCAAGTGGGGAAAAAAGCACATCGTTATTCACAGAATAATAATTCGGTTTTTTTAAATAATATATATTGGTGGGGATGGAAAGGCGGGGGGGGGGGCAGGTTGGGGAGCAGGAGGCGGGATGAGAGGGGGATCTGTGGTTGGTATGTAAAATTAATTTTAAAAAATTTTAAAAAGAATATATCTTGGTTCTAAATTTCTAAAGCGTGAGTTAGTACACATAAGTACTTTAATTCACAACAGGTAATTAATGGAGGAGACAGGCATTTGGCAAGGAAGACATTTTACTCCTCATATTATCTGTCTGACATTGTTAGAGAAAACATCGGCCCCCACTCTGGGAGAATCCACCGGGAATGTGTTCGGGCGCTCCCTCCAGTAGAGGGCATGGCAGATTCAACATGGAAACCCAGGCTTTGTTTATCAGCCAATCTCTCTCGCTGTGGCTTTGCCTGGCAACTTTTACAACCCACACTACATTGTTACTTCCGCCACCACAAAATGGAAACTGTGTGTCATCTTACCATTTAGCAATCCTATTTACCTAAAAGACAACTGTAACAACAACAAACTCAAAAAGGAAGTCACCCTGCATGTAGCTTTTACTTTAAATATGTAAGCCGGTCTTTAAAAAGACCTTAACATGCGGGTTTATTTTTGGTGGAGAGAGAATCCAGAGCCCCCTAGGTGCTAAGCAAGCTCTCTGCCATTATACTCTCTCCCAGCCCAACGTGGGAACTTCGTAAGAAAAAAGTTTCTACCTGTACTAGGGACTACCCAAACGCTCAAAAATACCTGTGGTTGTAAACTTACACAAACTTATCAAGCAACCACAATTTCCAGGGAGAAAAGTAATTGGGTGCCTTAGTATCGATTGTCAGTCTGAAAAGGTTCATGAAAAAAAACAAATACTTGTATTAAGTACAAAAAGCGTCTACGACAGTCTGTCTTTCAACCAGTTGTTGGTAGGGTACATGTATGTTCACTTTTGCTGATATATAAAAAGGACAGGGCTTTTCAGGCTTCAAGATTTAGAAGAGGTTAAATCTGAACTATTTGGCTTATTTTCCTTGCTTATTTATTATCCAAACAACAACTTATTAAATATCATAAGCTTGACACTACACATCTGCATTGTCTTGATGGCTAATAGCATTTACACATTTAGAACCCAATTAACTCTGAGTTAGTTCTCACGATTTTCCTATCCTAAAAAGCTGGCTTTGGATTGCCCTGCTTATGCATGCAAATTAACGAATGTTGTTGAAGTAATGAAAGGTCTTAAATATAAGATCTACATAATATTTTATAAGACTGGCCAAAAAACAAACAAACACCAACAAAAAGTCACACTTGCTGCTATTAGACTCCAGAAACTAGGGCTCCAGCAGGGGGAAAGTGACTGTCCCAACAGATACTTAGCAACTCCTGGTTAAACACTGGCTCTGATTACACCTGCTGACAGACTCAAGTGTCTAGGGACTCCTGACCGAGGAGGGAACATCAGTGTCTTTGATTTTTAACACCCAGGGTTGTAAGTGAAAAGTACATCCATGTTTTGTGTTGTTGAGAAAAATCAAATACGTCTGCACATCACACGTATTTTAAACAGCAACACTCTTTCTATTACATGTGCTTAATAAATAAGTCTTAAATCATCAGAAATTAAAATAGATGTAGGAACCGTGCAGTTCTATGTGGCTTATGAAGAATTCCATTTCACAGATTTATAAACACGCTTTCAAGCATTTGTTACTAAAATCAAAGTGAAATTCCTTTTGTAATAAAGGCTATACCTATTTTCTTCATTAGCGACTGCAGACTTTCCTACTCAAACCCGGAGCTCAACTACCCGCAGCTTGTAGCAATGTGTTGCCTGGCTCCCAGTTTGAGGATCGTGACTCCATTTTTCTTTTAGAAGGTCTAGTGTGAAGCAGGATAACTCCAGCCCACGCCACACTGCGTTGTTCATCTGTCTGCCCCGACTTTATGGGAAAACCACTTAGATATTCCGCTGCATCTTTCTGGTAACATAGGAAGCTGAATCAGTTTGTAACTGAAGTCATGGATTTGTTCTTACAAACCAGAGCATTTGAAAACCTGCGGGAGTGGAGATGGGTTTCGGAGGAATTCACAAATGAAGCTTGTCCAAGCAGACTGTTTACACCTCCCCGACTCTCCCCTCCAGCGCTAGCCCCCCCCCCTTAATTTAAACAGGTGAACAGCTGGTCAATTCTAAGCCTGCTCAACGAAGAAATGACTCATGAGGAAATCCTGATTCCTTACATACACTCTGAAACTACAAAACGATCCGCCTGCGTCCGAACTGCAAGATCTTGGGTTTCCCTTTGTATTTCTCACTATCAACTCAGATCTGTGCTGTGCCCAGGCAGGAGATACCCTGGGTGGGGAAGGACCCTGCCACGTCACAGCCTGCTGCAGCCAAGCCTTTAATGATCAAAAATCAAAAACACCGGCTTTTCCTAAGAGCACTTTCTCCACCTTCCTCCCTGACCAGCATGCATTCCCTTAAGGAATTCCAAGATGCCTGAGCCAGCAGCGGAGAGGCACACGGCACTTAGCTCCGGAGCCCACGTTTCTTTCGGGTTTCTCTAATTGTTTATGTCCTTCCCCCAGAATAGGTGGAGTGTCTGAGTGGGGCCGGCCGGGCTCGCCCCATCCCGGCTGCCTGCAGTTTATAGGTGTCCCGGTGAATTTTTAAAGATGGGGAACGATAGATAAGCTGCAAAGGTGGGGCTCAAAAAAATAAAATAAAATAAAAAGGGGAAGGTACGGTCTTGGACCCTTCCCGGCTCTGGCCGCCGGGACAGCCCAACAGTGCTCCCTCGGTGTCCCCGCCCGCCGCCTCCCCGCCTGTGTGCGCACGAGGCTGCGGCACCTACGTCAACAGCGCCCTCGCTTCCAGACCCTTCGGCGGCGGCGGCGGCGGCCGTGACTGCCGCAGGCCCGCGCGGCCCCGCCCTCGGGCCGTCCGCAGCGGGCCAATCCGCGCCCTCGGGAGGCGGGGCCGACGCCTCCAGGCCCCGCCCCTGCGCCGCAGCCTGCCTTAAAAGCCCGCGCCGCGCGCCGGGTCGGCGAACAGCTGCGCTGGCCGCGGGGAGTCTGAGTGATGCAAAGTGCCATGTTCCTGGCTGTCCAGCACGACTGCGTACCCATGGACAAGAGCGCAGGCAACGGCCCCAAGGTCGAGGAGAAGCGGGAGAAAATGAAGCGGACACTGTGAGTATGCCCTCTCTCCCGCAGGGCTCTCCTTACCCCTGCCTGGCTTTGCTGCTCGGGACCGACCTTCCTTCGATCTCGGCTTTTGACTTAAGCTATCTCCCGTCTGCACCTCAGGAGAGAAACGGGAGGAGTGGGGGGTGGGGGGCGGGGAGAAAGAAGGGAAAGTTAGCTTGCTAGATAGATCTCGCCGTTGTGCTTTTTCTGTGTGAGCTTAGAGAGTTTAGGAACTGCTGCGGGAAGTTGTTATGATGAAGTGGGAGGCAGATGGCCTGAGATGGCTCCGGTTGGCTTTTTCTGCATTTAATGTGACCTAAGAATCCTGCAGCTGAATAAGGGTCCTGCAGCGCCCGGACATTGCATTGTGAGTGCTGCGCTGCTTACACAGCTGCTGGGTAATGTTTGGGAAGATTCTGAACGTATTCGCTTTAGATACGGTTTTAAATCATAAAGTAGGTCTCTCCCAGTCACGACTGTGGAATGAGTAATTTGCTCTGCAGTATCTGCAGCGGAAAACACTGTGGGTGTCGCGGAGGGGGAGCTCGGGAATCCATCACACACACACACACACACACACACACACACACACACACACCTCTGTGCACTGCCAATGTCCCTTCTGCCTGGAGTGCGGAAAGAAAAGGAACATCAGCTGGCTCAAGATACTTCCCCTCCTGCTGCTGCTGTTCTCAATCCTCAAATGTCACCAAGTTGTAGTTACCCATGCAGAAAAAACGCGACCTTTTTTGTAGTCCGAAGTAACTTGTGAAAATTTAAAATATCCTCCGCTATGTTATGTAGTCCTATCCTGCTTGGGAAAACTCATTATAGTCAGATGAATGGATGAAAATATGTTCAATCCATGAGGTGCTGAGTTTATATGCTCCGGGGATGAGATTGATCGTTCTTGCCTATCGGGTTTGTTTGTAGCTTTTGGGGTGACTGACCTGTATGCTGTTGCAACTGGTGAGAAGTTTACTGTTCAAGAATTGCTGCTTGAAGTATTTTTTGTTTTTCTCTTTTCTAGCTTAAAAGATTGGAAGACTCGTTTGAGCTACTTCTTGCAAAATTCCTCCACTCCTGGGAAACCCAAAGCCGGCAAGAAAAGCAAACAACAAGCTTTCGCCAAGTAAGTTGCAGAGATGAACATGTAGCCACTGAACAGGAAAGGGGAACTGTCTTGTGTGGTGTAGCTCACGTGTGGAACTTCTCTTGCAGGCCTTCTCCTGAGGAAGCGAGGCTCTGGGCAGAAGCCTTTGATGAACTGCTAGCCAGTAAATGTAAGTGAACCTCTTGAATTTGATCTCTTACCAGTATCCCAAGCGCCTAGAACTGTGTCCACACCACACATGAGCAGCTTGCAGGAACTACCTCAGACTTTTACTGCATAAAGCCTGTTTTTCTTGCATTTAATCCTGGAAAAGCATGAAGTAGTTACTTCAGGTGGGGAAGAAAAATTATCCTAAAAAACTTAAAATGACAGTTACTCATAGTTAGGGTTAAGTCAGCTTTTCCATTGCATAGAATATTTTCAAAAAGCTCTAGTTCCCAGAGAACCAAGTGGATGGCTACTTGCATTGACAGTGAAGTTAAGCATATTTTTTGTTGCAGAATACAAACGTAAGCATTTTTGCCTACTGGCATCTTAGTGCTTAAAGAGCTGAACTGTGAGAATGGCAGGCTGGAGTGAAATCTAGAAAAGTGGCCATTCTAGTACTAGAAGAGCGGTGTGTTGTTGGGCCCCTCAGTTTCCGTTCTACATGCCTGTCTTCTTGTGCTTTCAGATGGACTTGCTGCGTTCAGGGCCTTTTTAAAATCTGAGTTCTGTGAAGAAAACATTGAATTCTGGTTGGCCTGTGAAGACTTCAAAAAAACCAAGTCACCCCAAAAACTGTCCTCAAAAGCAAGGAAAATATATACTGACTTCATAGAAAAGGAAGCTCCCAAAGAGGTAAGAAAACGTTATTCCTGTCAGCACAGTTTGGACATCTTCAACACTGTAGTGACACACAAGAATTGAATATACCAATTACAGGGCACATGAGGAGATCCATGTATGGCTCTCTACCCCAGCTGTCCCAACATTCAAGTTTCTCCAAAATTGATAGTTATAACCGATCACATATTACATCTTTTATGTTTTCTTATTAAGCATCGATTTGTAATGTTGAATACCAACTAAATCAAGTTTTGTTGTTTTTTTTTTTTCAGATAAACATAGACTTTCAAACAAAAACTCTCATTGCCCAAAATATCCAAGAGGCTACAAGTGGCTGCTTTACCACAGCTCAGAAGAGGGTATACAGCTTGATGGAGAACAATTCTTATCCCCGTTTCTTGGAGTCAGAATTCTACCAGGACTTGTGTAAAAAGCCACAGATCACCACGGAGCCCCATGCTACATGAGACAAAGAGCCCCCAACAGAGGACATTTCATTCTGTCTCCCTAGAGGAAAGGCTGTGACCTGCCAAAAGACTGACCTTGAATTCAGCCTGGGTGTGAGGAAACATCACCCAGAACTATTGATTCAAAGTTGGGTAGTGAATCAGGAAGCCAGCAACCCAGGACAGGCTGTGTGTGAAACAGCTTCCCTTGCTGTGTGAAGAACAGAGGGGAGGGGACAGTGCTCTGAATGTGCTGTTCCTCACTGGGAAAGCAGGGGTCTGAGATGAAAGATACGATGGAAAGTTGTTGGTCCAAACATTTAAAATCAATAGGTCTGGGATTATGTGGCCTTAGCTAGCTGGCTGTACATCTTTCCCTACATCAGTCCATTGTTACCACGTAGTGGTTTTACTTCTAGTTTTAATATTTCAGTACTAAGGAACATTAAAATGTTTACTGTGTGCAAGGGTGTTGACGTTCTTAGGACTACAGGTGGTTAGTACTGTCGTGTCCGGGATCACTGAAACCGAAGAGTATGTTTGCATTGTTAAACAGTGTGTGAGAGGCAATGAGCGCTGTTCTGTAGAAAACCGGTGTCTGTCATGAGTGCCAAAAACTGTCTTGCAGGCAGCTAAACTTTGAAGTGGTTTTTGAATACTTTTAATAAATTTATTTTGATAAATAATGTCATTGAACCTTTGGAAGTCCAGATGTGATTCTGTTGTGTTTGATTTCAGTAACTGGAATTGTGTCAGATATAAAAGAAAGCAACTTTCTAGTAAAGAGATATGACCATGGGTTGATTATTGTACCAGCCCACTGAGAGCTGACAGCCCTTAGAATTGAGAAATGGTTGCTTCAAGGAAGATAAACCTATAGACATGATGTAGTTGTAAGAAAATCAGATCACATCCCTAGGACCACTCATTGTGAAAGTCAAACTTGTTATTTAATAAAATAAAAAGAAAAAAAGAACATTGCCCTGTGTGTTAAGGACCAGTTAAAAATGGGTAATAAGAGAGCATTGGTGGAAAGAAGCCTGAAGGTTATGTGGCCAAGCAGCCTAAGAGAAGAAAGAAGTTGAAGTAAACATGTGTAGGCCTTCGGCCTGCCTGTTTTATTATCGGTTCCAGACACCTACATGGGGCTGACATGGGCAAGACACATACCTGGTCACTGTTTCTTTTGTGATGGGTCAATATGAGAATTTCAGAGTTTTTCCTGCGTCTCCTGCCTTCGCTAGGCTAATAATCCCTTAGGTAATGCTGAAGAAAGCAAGTGCTTTCCTTAGACTCAATGCAGGAATCTTCTGGCTGAGAAAGGCCTTCCTTCTATAGAGGAATTCCCTTTCCTTGGTGAGACAGGTTTTCAATCTCTGGAGGAGGGGGAGGTGTTAATAAATGGGAGGAGACAGGGCCCACCCTCAGCTTGAAATTGGAAGATCTGAGCCCAAGTAATGACATCCCGCAGCTTTGTGACCCGAAGAGTCCCCATTTTTCACCGTGGCTCCTCAGTGTGTACCTCTCTGCCTATCTCCCTGATATCCATACATAATGAGGGGTACTTTAGAAATGGGAAACACTAAGAGGTGCTTTTTCATTTTTTCCTGATTTTCCGAAGGATAATGGCCCTCAGTACTTCAAGTGCTGTTTCTTTGTGACAATTCTAATTCACATTTAACCAGATGTCTGGAAAAGGCACAGGTCCAGGAGGGGCTGCTCCTTCCTGTATCACCAGCAGCCAGAATGACATATGACAGATAGAGGATGAACACTGACTGCATGAGTGAGATCGGAGTTCACTGAAACAGTGATACTCGGATGGAAACATGACACAAATGTGTCAGGTCTGTAGAGCTCTTAACTCATAAAGGCTTTAGCTAACAAAGAAATCCACATTGCCCACCAAGTCCTATTTACTCCACCTCACACTGTGTCCAGCTTCTCCAGGGTTCCCACTCTGATGGAAGACGCCACCATGACTGCAATTAGCCCACCTCCCTCTGCTCGCCATCCCCCACACCTCATATATTTCCTTCTTAGATCTTGGGATCTTCTCAACACACAAACCCGATCTTGTCTCCTGTCACTTACCAGCCCCTGACAGGTCTCCTAAACATCAGGATGAAAGCAATCCCGAAGATAGCCTAGCCCCACAGGGCTGACTTCCTCTTACCTTCCAACCATGCACACAATTCCCTGCACCAGCCATGCTGGCTTTCTTCCATTGATGGAAGATGCTCTGCCCCCCAGCCCCAGGGAACCTTTCCTTCGGATCGTTCCTCTCTGCACAATGTATTTTTAGCTCTTACTCACCACTCACCTACCAACGCAATTGCCACTTCCCCGAGGAAGTGGATTCTGACCTCCTTTGCCTAGACCACATCCTTTTTTAGATGTTGTCACAGCACCAGGTTCTAGAATTTGGGGTACTTAATAGAGGTATTTCTTAATAGGAGTTACATAATTATTTGATAATTTTATTTTCTCCCCTAAGTTAGACCATGAAGAGCACAAGTGAAGATCCTGCACTTTTTTTCTTTTCTACTCTCTGCTGATTCCCAGCAATTGGTAAGCAGGACAGATGGATGGATGCATGGATGCATGGATGCATGGATGGACATTGGAAACTGTATGGAAATCAGTGAGATTAAAAAATATCTAGCCGGGCGTTGGTGGCGATGCTTTAATCCAGCATCGGAGCAGAGCAGCGGATCTCTGTGAGTTCGAGGCAGCTGGCTACAGAGTGAGTTCAGAACGGCGCAAAGCTACACAGAGAAACTGTCTCGAAAAACCAAAAAAAAAAAAAAAAAAAAAAAAAAATCTATCACTGCACAGAAAGATAAAGACAAAAATCACTGGGGATTTTTGGTTGTAGTTATTGTTTTATTTTGTTCGTTGATTTAAAAAGGAGATCAGATTATGGTCCCTAGGCTGGTCCTAAACTCCTAGGCTCAAATGATTCTCCTGTCTCAGCCTCTGAAGTAGAGGGGACTGCAGGCATATTTCACTGTATCCAGTTTTTTAAAAAGGGCAAGGTTTGAAAAGTCCACTGGCTCAAATGGCTGTAAATATTTCTAGAACTTTTTCATTTGACGATCAATCAATAAATATTTTTAACTAGGCATGTTCCCTGTGGCATTTGACCTTTGGTAGAAGGAAAAGCCAGCAACAAAAATAAATGATAAATAAATCAAAAGTTTTGATTTTCAGAGCTTCTGAAAGCTTAAGCTTTATTGAGATGGTATTTTCCATGTCTTCTTGTGTGGAACAAGCTGAAACAGATTTCAGATTAGAGACCACATACCTCCACAAATAAGTATAACTTACTGTTCCAGTTTCCCACAGTTCAAACACTTAGGACCCACAGTCCATTCACTTTGGTAATTTTTCATTGTCAATGTATTTTAATGCCAAGAATGTTTCAAAATATAGTCATTTCACACAGTCACCCTGAAATAAATAGAAAGTTGTTTTTACATGTCATGTGAGCACAGGGAGGCAATGAGTGACTTTCAATGAAATCACCCAAAATTTAATAGGAAAGACTTTTGGGGTGTGTCTGATCATAGTGTTTGATCATTTGGGGTTGGAGAGTAAGATGAGGCAGAGGTGGTGAACTTCCATTAGAAAGGAGTCACATACAAAAACACTGTGATTCTGGTCAAGATGAGGAGCCTGCCCTGTGCCAAGCACCGTTTTCCTAAATTAGCCGGAAACCGTAGCTGAGGGATTAGTCTCAGTCACGGAGAACATCGCTGGTACTGAAAGGCAAACTTTGACAGGTCTGGCGCAGATGCCTTTTGACGTACGTAGTCACTCTTGTCAATGGCAGCCAGATGAGTTCTCTGAAATTGTTGATAACTCTTGGCTAAGGAGTAGCTTGGAGTTACTCAATGAGCTGATAACAACTTAAGAAGTTCTTCTGTGACCTACAGGACAAAAAAGGTGTCTAAGGCCACAGCACGAAATAAAGGGCTGGCAGAAATTATTTTTGATCCATGAACCAGCAAGGACAACTCACGATGTTAAGGGTGGGGTGCAATATGGTAGCAGAAGAGTAGAGCAGGAGGTGGAGAGCCTTGAAGACCAAAGGTTAAGGTTTTATTATGAGCATTAGGCATCAAACTCAACTAAATGCAAGGAAATAACTCAGCAATATGAAGACTGAAAGTATGGAAGCTGGGAAGTCAGTTAAGAGATTGTAGTATGAGGTCAGATATGAAATTCCACCTGTCTACACAAGTGCAAGAACAAATAATTCCATTTCGCTTATATTAAATTATACATTTCTCTATTCTGGTCAAAGCACCTTAGCCACAAGGCAATTGATGAAAAGACACCTTCCCTTTTCTCTAAGTAGCACCTATTAAGTAATGGATGAAATAAACATAAAAATCAAAATATAGCCAGTATGTATGGTAACATGCTTAATCCCAGCACTTGACAGGGTGACAGAGAAGGATCAAGAGTTCGGCTGAGGGCAGTGGTAGCACACACCTTGACTCCCAGCATGTGGGAGGCAGAGGCAGGTGGATCTTTGTGAATCTGAGGCCAGCCTGGTCTACTGAGCGAGATTCAGGACAGCCAGGGCTACACAGAGAAGCCCTGTCTCGAAAAACCAAAGAGAGAGAGAGAGAGAGAAGAGAAAGAAGAAAATAGGAAAAAAAAAAAGAAGGAAAAAAAAGAAGAAGAGAGAGAGAGAGAGGGGCATCTTATAAATAATGTGAAGGATTTTGAAAATAGAGAGGGGATAATATTCAGGAGGAGAAATCATCTCAACGAGGAACAGCAGGATTACATCTTCATTGTATGATGATAATTTGGAAGGTGGGTATTTTAAAGCGATACATATTGGAAATTTACTGTTGACTTTAATTTTGGGAAATATTTGTGAAGGGTTCCTGAGTCTAGAAAACACAGAAGCATAGAAGAGATGTCCCTCTGCTGTGAAAGACAGATCAAAAGCAGAACTCAAACACTGCATTTCATGTCATTATTTTAAATGTTTATGTACTTTAATTAAAACAACTATATCACTTACTCTCTTCTCTTTCATCTCTCCCCCGCCTCCCAGGTACCCCCCCTCCAACTCTTCCCACACACACCCCACCCTAACTCCTAAATTGGTAGCCTCTTTTTCTTTGATTATTGTTGTTGTTGTTGTTACACACATTTATATGTGTGAACAAACATATAATACAACCTGCTGAATCTGTTTTTGCGGCTTACGTGTATACGGTTTCAGGGCTGACCACTTCGTATTGAATAAGTCATAAGGGGGCTCATCCCTGGCAGAGGCTAATTCTCCCTCTCCCAGCAGTCATCAGCTGTCTGTAGTTCGTTGCCTAGGGATGGGACCTGTGAAATGTTTCCCAGTTCATGTAATTAGATATATCCGCTATCCCAGTTTTGTTCATGCAGCCATTTCTAGGGGAGACTGTTTAACCTAAAACTTTCTGATATTCTGGCTCTTCTAATCTGACTCCTCTTCCAAGATGTTCCCTGAGCCATACCCGGATGCTGAGCTGGGTGGGGAGTGGATGTATCCACTGGGGCTGGGCTCCTCGTGATCCATGGGTTTCTTCACTGTTATCAGGCTTCAGTTTTCTGTAGTGGTCTCCATTTGCTGTGAAGAGAAGCTTTTACCGTGAAGGGTGTTAGCTACTATCCGTGGGTATAAGGATAAGACTTAGAATATAGTAAGGAATTATAGGTTGGGCTAATAAAGTGGTGTAGATTATTTTCTAAGGCCTGTGCCCTCACTAGCCCTGGGCATTTGGTTGGATTTACAGGACCAGGCATGATTTCCCTCCTGCTGAGTGGGTCTCAAGTCCAATTAGACAGCTGTAGGTTACCATCAACATGTGAGGGCCACTTACTACACCTTTACAGATATCTCGTCATGTTGGTGACTGCAGTGATGCTGCTACCTGTGTGTGGCAGCAGGCACAGACTACTAATTCCTTCCTTCACTTGACTTGCATAGTAGTTTCTGGAACCATGGAAGCTGTACCACAAGAAGGAGGCTTTCAGGTTTGTGGTGGCATTGTGTTTCCCAAAAGATTGTGCACTCTAATAAACTTATCTGGGGTCAGAGACAAAACAGCCACAATACTAAACATAGAGGTTAGGCAGTGGTAGCACACGCCTTTAATCCTAGCATTCCAGAGGCGGAGATCCCTCTGGATCTCTGTGAGTTCAAGGCCACATTGGAAACAGCCAGGCCTGGTGACGCACACCTTTAATCCCAGAGAGTGAGCCTTTAATCCCAGGGAGTGATGGCAGAAAGCAGGAAGGTATATAAGGCGTGAAGACCAGAAACTAGAAGCTTTTGGCATTTGGCTGGTTAAGCTTTTAGGCTTCTAGCAGCAGTTCAGCTGAGATCCATTTGGATATGAGGACTCAGAGGCTTCCAGTCTGAAGAAACAGGATCAGCTGAGGAACTGGCAAGGTGAGGAAGCTGTGGCTTTTTCTGCTTCTCTGATCTTCCAGCATTTACCTCAATACCTGGCCCAGGTTTGATTTCATTTACTTAAAATTAGATTCCATAAGCCCGTGACCTATAAGTTCATGATCATGGTGCTTCAAGCTTTATCAGATCTTCTTCCCCAGTACCCTAGGTACCTCTCCCCTCCCCGGTTACTGTGTTAGTCACTTTTCATCATTGTAACAAAATATTTGAGAAAAAAACTGTGATGGATGGTTTTATGTCAACTTGACACATGTTAAAGTCAACTGAGAGGAGGGAACCTCAATTAAAAAAATGCCTTCATAAGATAGGTTTGTAGGCAGGCATTTAAGGCATTTTCTTAATTAGTGATTGGTGAGGAAGGGCCCAGCCCATTCTGAGTGGTCCCATCTCTATGCTGACGGTCCTGGGTTCTATAAGAAAGCAGGCTGAGCAGGCCATGCTGAGCAAGCCAGTAAGCAGCGCTCCTCCATAGCCTCTGCATCAGCTCCTGCCTCAGGTTCCTGCCCTGTTTTGAGTCCCTGTCCTGACTTCCTTCGGTGCTGGACTGTGATGGGGAAGTATAAGCCAAATAAACCCTTTCCTCCCCAACTTGCTTTTGGGATCATGGTGTTTTGTCATAGCAATAGAAACCCTAACTAAGACAACAACTTAAAGGAAGAAAGATGCATTCTTACCAGGTTTCCAGAGGTTCAGTGTCTGATTGGATGATTCCGTTGTTTTATTCCCCATAGCAAAGTATAATATCATGACATCATGACAGAAGGACAAGGTAAAAGGAAGCTTTTCACATCATGACAGTCAGTAGATGAGACAAGAAGGAACATTATATATATATAATATATAATATATAATAAATAAAAAAAAAAAAAAAAAAAAATAAAAAATATATATATGTATGTCATACATATATATGTCATACATATGTATATATGTCATACAAAGGAACAACACCAATAATGCCATCAAATTTTGAATCCAGGCATGTCATATGTCATGTCATCTGTCTCATCCAGTGCAGCCACCTCCTTCAGCTCTTGGTCTTACTATGTGCTCCTTCTGTGTAAACCTGGTACCTCTTTTATAAAGGGTTGGTTAAGGAGGCTAGTGCTTACCACGGCAATAAATAAATAAATAAATAAATAAATAAATAAATAAATAAATAAGAAAGGAGTTGAAACTGAGAATACCCATCATGTTAGTTTGAAGGTAACAGAGCAGGACAATTGTGTGGAGTAATTTAAGACTAAGGGGTATACACTATTTAATAAAGTAATGGAAGCTTATTGTGAATGACAGAATTTGTCAGTTAGGTAATTTGGGTTTCTATTGCTGTGAAGAGACACCATGATCACAGCAACTCTTTTTTTTTGGGGGGGGGTTGTTTTTTTGCTTTGTTTTGGTTTTGTTTGTTTGTTTGTTTGTTTGTTTTTTCAAGATAGGGTTTCTCTGTGTAGTTTTGGTGCCTGTCCTGGATCTCCCTCTGTAGACCAGGCTGGCCTCAAACTCACAGAGATCCCCTGGCTCTGCCTCCTAAGTAGTGGGATTAAAGGCATGTGCCACCATGACCCAACTGCAGAACTTTTATAAAGGAAAATATTTAATTGAGTGGCTTACAGTTCAGAAGTTTAGTTCATCATCGTCATGGCAGGAAAAATGGCTGCACACAGGCAGACATGGTGCTGGAGAAGGACCTGAGAGTTCTACATCTGGATCCACAGGAAGTGAACTGACTCACTGGGTGTAGCTTCAGCATAGATGAGACCTCAGAGCCCACCCCCACAGTGACACACTTCCGCCAAGGCCACATCTCCTGCAACAAAGCCACACCTCCCAATAGTGCCACTTCCTATGAGCTTGTGGTGGCCAATTACATTCAAACTACCACAGCAGGAGCTATCCACTTAAAAGAGAACCTGCTACTTTACTCCAGAATTTTTTTTGTGACCAAAAATGTGAAAGCTACCATTTGATTCCATCCATAACTGTGCTACTATAGCTGGTTTTCTCTATTTTTTCATTTTCCCCTTCCCCATTCCTTTATAGTACGTAAAGTAACTGGTATATGTGCATCAAAAAATTATATAAATTCATTGATTCAGTCAGGACTCCTCATGATCTGGTCACCTCTCAGGATTAGATCTGCTAGGTAGATCTAAGCCCAACTTTCAGCAAATGAACCTTTGAGGGAATATCTCATGTCCAAACCATAACTCTTATCATAATCGTGTGCTTATTCCACATTGTCACTCTTACCTAATGCTCAGTAAGCCCCAGATCCTATACCATGCTTCCAATCAGTTCCTTAGAATACTGTTTGAATACTGCTATTCTCAAGTGATTTTTATGCTCAGAAAAATTTAAGAGGTTTCTAACAAGGTAAATTCCTTCCTGTGCCGAAGGCTACACCGTTTCTAGATTTCAGTTGGATTTTTCTGCCCATTTGACCTTATTTCCTGATACTGGCCAGAAGCATTTAATATTGGATTTTCTTGTCATTTCTCCACAATTACTAGATGAAACTGCACCTTGCGTACAACTGCTTTCTCTTCCCCTAACTGCTACCTAGTTTTCAAGGCACAGCTGACGTTTCAGCTTTGCAAAATCTTCCTGAAAGCATGTCTGTTTCACATTCCAATGAGGTGATCCATGATGACCGCCGTGACTTAATGTGTTTAGTTTGAAGAGTAGCTGTAATTGTCCAGATAGGAAGACTATTTGGTTTAGTCTGACTAACTCATGGCTTGACTGAATGATGGACTCTCATATTCTCCAATAAATTTGTATGCAATAACAAATGATTTTGTTTAAATATGCTAAACATTTGCAAAAAAAATGAGTTCACGAGTCTACGTATTTTTTCACCCTGACTGTATATGTCTACATTACAAATTTAGAGAACACTGAAGCATGTGGGTCTTGGATAAGGTCTTAATGTTTGGTTTTCCCAAATCTCAAGTCCATTTATTATTTATATAGTTTAAAAAGTGCACTGACCCATATGCAAACTTCGTGAGGAGACCATGTATTTATTTAGCTTGAGTGTATCTTAGACATGTACAGACATCACACCATAATCAAAATAATTTTAAAAAGAAATATTCCAAAAGTGAGTGAAAAGAAGCTATTGCCTGGTGACTCCTTTGGGGGTGAGGAGGACCCCAGAGTGGTAGCTGTTGTTGTTTTGTTTTGTTTTTACTTTTTTGTCTTGCTTTTTAATGCATTTGGGGCTTCCAATCTTTTAGGCCTATTTCCAGTCTCATTTCAAATCACTTTCTCAGTCTAAGCCTCAGAATGTAACCTCGGATAATCAACGATGATGATATTATGAAACAGCACTATTGAGCCCTGTTGAGAATACTGCATTTGCAGGAGCCTGGTGTAGTCTGGCAATGGTTCGATAACAAGCTTAGGTTTAGGAAGAAAGTGGTATTTTTCTGTGCCAATGAGGAAGCTTACACATTGATCTTCATTTGGCACAGACACTCATGGAGGGTGGCTCTCATGGAAGGTGACATTCATCAATGAAACACGACTGTCAGGACTTAAAGTCTTACTTCTTTCTAATGTTTTCAATTGGTTTCAAGATGCAGAGATTCACAAATACTGTGATGTTTCATAAAAGTACCACTAAAGTGTGGTGATACATTGTGTTCCCCAAAATATTGTGCCCCCTAATAAACTTATCTGGGGTCAGAGAACAGAACAGCCACTAGATATAGATGCCAGAAAAATGGTGACACACACACACCTTTAATCCTAGCATTCCAAAGGCAGAAATCTGTCTGAATCTCTGTAAGTTCAAAGCCACACTGGAAATGGCCAGGCATGGTGACTCACACCTTTAATCCCAGGAAATGGTGGCAGAAAGCAGAAAGATATATAAGGTGTGAAAACCAGGAACTAGAACTGGTTAAGCTTTTAGGCTTTTGAGCAGCAGTTCAGCTGAGATTCATTCTGGATGAGGACTCAGAGGCTTCCAGTTGGAGGAAACAGGATCAGCTGAGGAATTGGCAAGGTGAGGTGGCTGTGGCTTGTTCTGCTTCTCTGATCTTCCAGCATTCACCCCAATACCTGGCTTCAGGTTTGATTTTATTAATAAGAACTTTTAAGATTTGTGCTACACTAAAGTCATCAATATTTTAAGGTTAATTAATAATGTAACCATTTTAGAAATAATTTTGATTGTGACTCATCTGAAGGAAGTCACAGTTTTGTTTTTAAAAATAAATAAAAAGAGCTTAGAGTATCCCACAGTATCGAACAATGCTAAGCCACTTTTTGGACTGATGTATTTGTCTTACCGTCACTGAACAGTTAGCTCATGACAGTATTTGGGGTTCCAGGATGCATCTGATTTTGATCCTGACTGAATGGACTATTGTCTTCATCCAATCAAGCATGGCTGGCAAGTGTTAGCTATGGCAGCTGCATGTGAGAAAACCTCCAAATATTTCAGAGGAGCTGATCCAGTTCCCCTCCCACCCCCCACCCCACCCCCACCCAACCAAGAATCTGGTGACAGTAGGGAGGTAGCTGTTTTGTCCGTTTTAATTGGATTACTGAGTGCTCACATGAGTCTTGCATCAAACATGTGCTTCGAAACGTTGTCTCTCAATGCCATCTAAACAAGTGCTTCTAGCTTTGATGAACTCTAAAACTACCTAGTTTTCATTTTATGAATTTTGCTTTTGATGTCAAGCCTATGAACTCCTTGTCCAGCCCTAGGTTCCCAAGGATTTTCTCAGTTTTATATCAAAGTCCTTGCCTACAGGCTTGCCCACCGGCCAGCAGGGTGGGGACATCTCAGTTGAGGCTCTCTCTTCCATGATTCTAGCTTATGTCAAGTTGACATAAAACCAGCCAACACACAACTCTTCAAATGCATCAATAGAGGAAGATCAACAATCTGCAGCTGGAAGGGAGGATGCTCTCCAGGCAGTGGAAACAGTCGGGGTTAAAGCTTTTGTAACATCAAGGGGAATGGTTACAAGATCAAGTGTCAGGAGAAAGGATCCCACATCCCATAACCCAGATGGAAAGCACGAATTTCAAGAAGACACTGTTAAGGCAAAAGGTCCTTATGGGAAACCCACAGTGTCACCCTTCAGATGAGCAGGACCAGATGCTGCTTCTCTGCAAGGGTGCCAGCCATACTAGGAATATGGCAGCCTAGCCAAGAATGTATGTGAGTTCTGCCAAAGAAGCTTCAGTAATGCCTGTGCTACAACATGACTGTCCCATCATTCAAGTATCAGGCCTAAGGATTTGCAGTTCCTGATCACAGCAGTATTCCACCAGCCCCATCCTAAGACTTGAGTGCAAGACCTGAACCAACACATTCATATAGGGCCACTCTCTACTTACACTTGATGTCAGGATCCTCTTAGACCCCATCCTTAAAACTAAAGTGAAACCAAAGCAGGCAGAGGTGGCTTAAATAAACCAGTTGCATGGAGAAAAGATGGAGTGTTCTGGAAATTTTGCTCATTCTCTCTACTGGTTGTCTAAATTCACTCTGTTAATGCTTCTCTTTCAAAATTAAAGGGGACTAAGGAATGGAAGGAAGGAAGGAAGGAAGGAAGGAAGGAAGGAAGGAAGGAAGGAAGGAAGAGAGAGAGGGAGAGAGGGAGGAAGGAGAGAGGAAGGAAGGGAGGGATAAAAATTGAAAGACCAGAAAAGCAAAGGAGCAGTCACAGTTACTTCTTACCTCTATGGATCCTCTGACCAAATGGGCAATCCTGTCTCTACGGATCCTCAAACTAATGGGCTGAGATCCTGTCTTTACCTGACTTATATTCCTGTCTCCATGTGCCTAGTGCTGGGATTAAAGGCATGAGCCTCCCAAGTAGTGCACTTTTCAAGTACGGGGATCAAAAGTGTGAGCCTCCCAAATGTTGGGATCAAAGGCATGAGATCCCAAGTGCTGGGATCAAAGGTATGAGTCACCACCGCCTGGGCTCTGTTTCTCTTTTAGAATGGTTCAATGTCGTGCAGCCCAGGGTCCTAGAACTCCATATCTCCTTGCTTCCTCCTCCCAAGTGCTGGGATTAAAGGTGTGTGCCACCACTGCCTGACCTCCAAGGTTAACTAGTGCCTAGCTCCACCCTCTGATCTCCAGGCAAGCTTTGTCAGAACACAAACAAAATATCATACAACTGATGTTCTTTCCCTTTCTCCTACAAACATATCTATAGACACTTGAAGAGGTAAAGAGGTAATTTTTCTAAAACTAATTACATAAAACGTTCCTTGCATTCAGGAACCACCAAGAAGGTTAAACACACATACACATACACACACACACACACACACACACACACACACACAACGTCAAGTTGCTGAAGAGATAGATACACATTGGAGAAAACTTTGTAAGCAAATCACAGTAACTGATTTAGCACTTAGGAGCTATGGTAAGAATCACAATAGACCTGGGGTTAGAAATCACAGAAATGCAGCACTCGGAAGGCAGAGGCAGGCGGATCTCTGTGAGTTCAAGGCCAGCCTGGGCTACAAGTGAGTTCCAGAAAAGTGCAAGCTACACAGAGAAACCCTGTCCGGAAAAAAAAAAAAAAAAAAAAAAAAGAAATCACAGAAATGAAAGAAAGCATGATGAAATAGTTGATGTGAGGAAGGAATTAGAAAAGCATTCCCATAGCTGTCTATACCCAATAAAAATTATTCTTCCTACATGATAACAAAATAAAGACTTTATCAGGCAAGTAAAACATGGAGGGAATTTATGTCTAAACAGTCTTACATAGCAGTCTTACATGTCAACATAAGTTTTTCAGAGAGACGGTGAATGATATAGGTCAAAAGCTCACATCTCGGGAACAGTCACAGAGGAACCAATGAAGATAAAGTATAATGGTTTATTGTTGTTGTTCTTAACTCATTTGAACTATAAGTGCTTCTTTATGCTAATCACAGCAACCATAGTGGGATGATTATAGCTTATGGAGAAATGGAAGGAATGCCAGGGTTGCGTTAGGGACAGAAACAAGACACTGGAAATTCCCTAGCTTACACATGCTATATATAAAGTGGTGTGTTATTGTTTGATGACAAATTTAGACATCTTTGTAAATGCATGTTGGAAACTCCAAGGTAAAGTTATATTTCTTCCAAAAGAGAATAACCAAGCATAAAGGAGGAGGTGAAACAGGATCTTCCAATGCTCATTTTAACTGACAGAAAACTGAAAGAGAGAAATGGAGCCACAAATACGGGTCATGATCAGGAGACAGTCATAAATGTGGAAGGCAGTGTCGACATAAAAAAAAAAAATACAACTCTCACTTCTAAAGGGGGCAAGAAATAGTTTATCCTGGAACCAAATATGAATGAGCATGGGCTAGGAACGCAGATCTAAATCACCCCAAACTTCATGTCACATTTTGTGATCTATTTACTGAAGTTCCTATTGTAACAGAACAAGAAAGTCATAAATCAATCAAGCACTTTTTCAATACATTGGTGGGAACACCAGAGGGATGGGTTACAGCAACGGCAATGCAGGGAAATCTCTTATATCGGCCTCACAAGCTCTCTGACAGTATTATTCCCATTTCTGTATGTGGAAGCTATTAGTGGGCTAAGTTAGTACGCTTCTCAAAAGGTTTCATCTGGCAGACAAAAGAATTTTATATCAGATACAGAGGTGGGAAAGGAATGACTCATAAGAGTCTAAATGACAGTCCAAGACAAATTGTAATTAAGCTCTGGACCTGCAACATTCCAACCTCTCCACAAACACTAGCGTTCTAAATCAGTCCATCAGCCTTTGCAGAAGGTTAAGTTGGAGGTGCAATTTCTTGCTGGGAGCTTTTGTTCAGCAGGAAAAATATGCCTTAATTATAAAGAAGTCTATCATCGATAATCTCGAATGCCATTCTGAAAAATAATGAAAACTGAAGCTGAAATAAGTAGAAGAAAAGAAATAGCACACATCAGAGGAGGAATCAATGAAGCAGAAAAGCGACAGAGTAACCTTGAAAAAGCAAAATGCTTGCCCTGAGATCAGCGAACTGGATGAGCCGGAAGTTCACTAGGTAGAGGGGAAAAGGCAACACATTGCCAAGATCTGCATTTGGCAGTTAGCATCACCACAGGACCCACAGACATTAAAATGATAGGAATCCAAAGATTCAACAACATACATCAAATTGACTGTTTTCTTAAAACTCACAAACTACTGAAGTTCCCTCAAGAAGAAATTGATAATCTGAAGTCTTACATCTGTTAAAAATTCATTTCATATGCAAAATCACTTCCACACATAAACTACAGGTCTGAACAGGCCTCTGGCAAGTTGCATCAAACACCAAGGAAGAAATAATACCAAATTTGCATAAAGCCTCTCGGTCATTTCAATTTCAACTTTCAAATGCATATAACATCAGTGACAGCCTGACACTACGTAAGGTTTTCCCTCACTATGAAAAATAGTTGGAGGAATTCATTGAAAAGAAGGAAGATTTGTTTTTGCTCAGTTGCTGAGATTTTAGTCCATCACCCTTGGTGCCGTTGCTTCAGGGTCTATGATGAGTCAAGATGTCATGGTAGGTGCTTCAGGGTCTGTGGATGAGTCAGGAAGTCATGGTAAAGGGCTTTACAAAGCAAAACAGCTCGTCTCCCAGGAGCTAGGAAAGAAAAAGTGACAGGAAGAGGCCACAGACAAGATGTATCTCTCTGCATCACAGACCCAGTAACCCACTTCCTCCAACTAGGCTCTGTCTCCCACATTTTCTTCACCTTGCATTAGGCTATTGAGATTTCGTGTCTGTTAAGAGATTAACGCATTGACCAAGGTTAAAATCCTTAAGACTTACTTCCCCCAAGTCCCATCTCTGAACTCTGCACTGAGGGCCAATCCTTTAATCCACTTTAGTTGCAAACACAACAGACACTAAAAACAGAACTAATGCTTTACAAGAAGACATTAGGGTGGACATGGAGGGTGCATGCCTGTGATCTTGCATATAGGAAGAGGAGGCAGTAGGACCACAGGTCTGAATGAATGACCCAGGCATGGTGGCTCTTACCTGTAATCCTAGTACTTGGTAGACTGGAGCAGAGGATTACTGCAAGATGGAGGCTGATCTGGCCTACATGGAGACTTCTAGATGAGCCTAGAATCAGCCTACAGCAAGACACTGAAGAAAGAAAGTGGATGGGGGGGACAGGAGTGTGGTGATATTGTGTCCCCCAATATATTGTGCACCTAATAAACTTATCTGGGGTCAGAGACAGAACAGCCACTAGATAGACATAGAGGCCAGAAAATGGTGGCACACACACCTTTAATCCTAGCATTCTGACGCAGACATCCATCCGGATCTCTATGAGTTCAAGGCCACACTGGAAACAGCCAGGCATGGTGCCACACGCCTTTAATCCCAGGAAGTGATGGCAGGAAGCAGAAAGGTATATAAGGCATGAGGACCAGGAACTAAGGCCTTGTTAAGCTTTTAGGCTTTTAGCAGCAGTTCAGCTGAGATCCATTCGGATGAGGACATAGAGGCTTCCAGTTTGAGGAAACAGGATCAGCTGAGGAATTGTCGAGGTGAGGTGGCTGTGGCTTGTTCTGTCTCTCTGATCTTTCAGAATTTACCCCAATAGCTGGCACTGAGTTTTTTATTAATAAGATCTTCTAACAATTCATGCTCCAGCAGGAGGGAGGGAGGGAGGAAGGAAGAGAGCAGGAAGAGAGAGGAGGCAGGAGGGTGGGAGGAATCATTACTGCTGGGATCAGAAGAAAGACAAGGAGATGCACTCCCACCATATCTGTGAATGTTCAAATAAGGAAAGTTAAAAGAAGCTTACCCAACTATCTCCTGAAGTTAAAGTGATATTTGTCTACAGAATCTCAAGGGACCAAAGGACAAAGCAGTCAGCCAGTGAGGGTTCAGGATACAACATCGAAGGACACAAGTCAGTTTCACTGACCTGTCTTAGCACCATGCAGTGAGGAACTGAAACATACAGACTATACCAACAGAAAACACACACCCTGAAGGACAGTGTTTGAAGATCTAAACACTGAAACTACTGCTGAGAAAAATAAAGGGCCCGTAAGTGGACAAAAAATCTGTTCTTGTAGGAGGCACAGTCCAGAGTAAGCGTCGGAGACAGCCAAATTGTTAAGCACACAGGCCTGCCTTCTTCTATGGAAGGAAGAGTGAGGAGGCCTGGTCACCCAGAATACTGCAGTGGAAGTGATCGAACAAGCTAGTGACCCTCTGCTGTTCTACTAGAAGCCAGCCTTCATCTGAATCTCCCCCCACATCCCAAGATTTGTTTAAACCCTAATCCTGGGCTTTGTCTCTCAGTGAACAGAACTCATCCTTGTGAAAGACTTCTACCAATAGAACCCACCCTTACATTTATTACAAATCCTTCCCTAGGCTCTAGCTCTCAGTGTACCGTGAGTCTTATTAAATAAAAATCCAGAGCCAGATAATAGAGGTGAAAACCTGAGAGATCAGAGAAATAGGAAAAGCCATAAGCTAACCTCACCAACACCTCAGTCTCCAAAAAGAGACCTGCTTCCTGTCTACCCACACCTATATGCCTTTCTGTTCTGCTAAATCATTTGCTTTCTCCATCCAGCTACATCACTTCCTCTTCCTGCCCAGCTCTGTCACTTTCTCTCTGTCTGTACAGACTTCCAGACCTCCATGGTTAACTAGTGTCGGAATTTAAGGTGTGTGCCACCATGCCTGGCTCTGTTCCCAGTGTGGCCTTGAACTCACAGAGATCTAGACAGATCCCTGCCTCATTAGTGATAGGATTAAAGGCTTGTGCTACCATTGCCTGACTTATATGTTTAATATAGTGACTGGCTTTTTCCTCTGATCCTCAGAAAAAAATTTATTGGGGGACACAGATAAAATATCACCACACCTGAGCACTGTTTGCCAGTCAATAGAACGCATTCTTAAGATCAAGGTCCCAGGTACTTTGCTATAACAGGGTATTTTGTATTGGGTATCAATGTAGCCGTGACCTGAATTTGTGTTATGAGAATTATCACATGGAGACATGTAAGAAAGAGAGACCACGGGATGAGTGTCTCTAGAAGTTTTGATCCAGTCTGACTGACCAAGTCTGGTTGCACAGAGTTTTCCTTCTCACCTCTTTACAGTTTGTTTCCCTGCCAGCCGTGATGCCTGCAGGGACCCTCCAACACATGCTCATTGGTCAGAGGATTCTAGACAGTTCTGCCTAATCCAATTTAGGATCGATGCAACCCTAATCAAAATGTCAGGTCTTTTGGACCATCATTAGTCATAAATAATGTTCTCTCTCTCTCTCTCTCTCTCTCTCTCTCTCTCTCTCTCTCTCTCTCTCTCATTATCTCCCCCCTTCCTCCATTCCCTTAGATTTATCATTTTCTTTGCACTCTGTTTCTGTGCTTAAAAGTAAAAGCTTTGAAGTCAGAAAGACCAGCCAGCACAAGCTGAGCAAAGTCAGGAATGATCCCGATGTGATCTGTGGACTTGGCAATAATGAGGTGTCAGTGTGGATTCCTTCTCTGCAGGAAAAGCTCTCACTCTCATGGAAAACACAGATCATGGGAAGGACATTGATAATGTCACAGGGGGATGGGCATATGAGAAATCTCTGTGTTTTCTGTCAGCTTTGCTCTGAACTAAAACTTCTCTAAAAAAAAAAAAAACCGGAGTCTTTAAAAACAAACAAAGAAAGCCATAATTGCCTCAGACATGTTTGGCTGCTCTAAATCTCTGTTTCTTCGCTCATCAGATTGAAGGTAATGATGCTTACCTAAGCAGCATGGGCTCTATGAGATAACACTAAGTGTTTAGGGCAGTGCTTGCTTCATAAAAGCCGTCAGCGAAATAATTAAAGGTATGGGCTGAGATCTGGAGATTTCAGCAAGCCTCCCAGTTAAGTGCCCATGTGAATTCCTACAGGAAAATCCTTCCTTATCCCAAGTCCTTCAAAGGATGAGCCATGCAGTGATGTTTCAAGATGACTCAGTGAAATGCTGTGGCTGCATACTCAGTCTGCTGTTGGCCAGGAGCAATCCCCGAGCAACAGGCACTGATGGGGGGGGGGGGCAAGGGACAAGGGGGGGGATGGACGGGGGGACTCACTTGATGTGTCACCTGTGAGACTCTGTCCATCTTAGGAATCAGCTGGTGAACCCAATACAACTTGTGCTGTTGGAGGGATATGCTGTAATCCCTGAGATAGTTGCTTTATTTATATTTATAGTGGAATTTTTCCTAAGGGACTTTTTGGTTTTTGTTTCTTCTCTTCCCTTCAAAAGCATAGGTTTCTCTTCTGAATAGGAGGAGTCCGTGGGAGGGCAACTAAATACACTTCTGAGGTATCAATTGCCATGTTGATGCTGATAAAACAGCACCTGGGAGAGGGAGGGAAGGGAGGGTCTCGGGGGAGGAAATGGAGAAATGTGCAAGTCAAACAAATGGTAAGGATGAATGACCTTTTCCTTCCAGAACACTGAGAAATTTCCCCTTCGTTTGTATTCCCATGTCCAGAAGTATCATGGTAAGAACTAGGGGCCAGTCCAGCCACATTTTCAGAAATCTGTGTATTTGTTTTTAGATAACACCTTAAAAGGCTAGGAACATATATATAGTTTAAAGTACATTTTAGCTCTGCATGGGTGGCTCTTACCTGCATAGTGGTTATCAGCATGGGAGGTTAAATTGCTGTCAGTTTGAGGCTACCCTGGGCTACATAGTTTCAGGCCAACCTGGGCTACACAATAATTGAACAACAAATAAATATTTTATGTATAAGACAGTTTCTTTTCAGATACCAACCAAATCTCATAGTTGTATCTATGAGGAAAACTTTAACTCAAATAGTTACCTTATATTTTATTGCTTTGGAATATAACAGACTTAATATCTGTTTCTTAGCTTTTAGGGATATTGTTTTATTATTTTCCAATCTGTAAGAGCTGTAAATCAAATACTTTATTTGCCAGATTAAATGAGGTAAAAACATGAACTAAGTTGTTTTTGTTCCAGGACTTACTGTGTGTGCCTGTTTATAGCTCCGTAAACTCATTTTCAGGTAAAAATACCCTATGTGGAAAATATAGCTAATCCCCATGGCACACTACAGCTTGGCAACGCAGCCCTCCACAAAGCCCTGGTTGTTTACCCTCACACTTTCATGGCTGACTGACTAGGAGCTGTGGCTGGGTCTGTTCTCCAGGATCTTGACACAGTCAGCCAGGAAAAAAGTCAAAATTCAAATTCTGAATTCTGGCCTCAAATGAAGGTGATGTAGCCTTGGCCCCATTGTAAAGCTGAGCCCCAGAAGTTAGGGAACCATCTTTAGTACAAGTGAAGAGCTCGACCAGGTCTGCTGATCTCCTCTGGGTTTTCTGTCAGATACCCTCTGAGTCTGCTTTATATTCATTATTAAAAGGCATTTGTCATATAAATCAGTGTTTAACTATTTACCATCAGTTCTGAATATGGGTGAACAAACTTTCTGTGATCCTTTGACCAAAACAAAAACAAAAAACAAAAAAATAGTCTACATTTTTGTCCCCTCTGTTTTGAAACATGTATTTTTTAGGATCTTTCAAAGAATCTTCATATAACTTTGAATCACGCCTATCATGCCCCTGTTAGCAAAAGACATACAATATAATGTCTATTTTGATAGTTTTCAAGATTTCAGTTCAGTATTCTTTCAGGTGCAAGTCAGAAAATAACTTGACCCTCAGTGGTCAAGGGACGCATTGCGTTAGGTATGGTGGTAGTTGCCCTGCTAGAACTCAGATTCTTTTTGCAAAGTTTCTTGTGCGATTGGAGGTCCAGCATCAGAAGGGAGAATGCACTTGACTTTTAGGTTTCACGTATTAGGATGATTAAGTGAGTTAGCCCCAAAAGAGCTCAATATGAGCAGCTTAGGGCACATGCCAACGCTTTCCTTCAGCCAGGGCTCAGTGCTGGGATTGCTAGTCTAAGCAGAGTGGCATGGCCATGCATGGTTTTGTAAGAGTGTCTGGACTGGGAAAGGAAGAAGTCCAGAGGAAAACTCGCCCATCTCCTTTTGGTCTTATAGCCCTGGGACTTACCTAATACTTGCACGTAGAAATAGTGCAGGTTATAATCTTACCTATACATAAAAGAGGTGAGATAGAAGGTCTACACAGAAACTAGCTGAGGGTTACATTAGTGCTTTGTCTTAGTAGTTTGTTTCGGAGTACTTCTAGTGGTTTCTATCCCATGGATGAGTCTGAGTCTTGGTTCTCTGTCTTGTAGGACCCCTTGTCTTAGTTAGGGTTTCTATTGCTGTAACGAAACACTATGACCAAAAAGCAAGCTGGGGAGGAAAGGGTTTATTAGACTTACACTTCAGCATTGCTGTTCATCACTGAAGGAAGTCAGGAGAGGAACTCAAACAGAGCAAGATCCCAGAAGCAGGAGCTGATGCAGAGGTCATGGAGGGGAGTTACTGGCTTGCTTCCCATTGCTTGCTCAGCCCACCTTCTTAACAGAACTGAGGACCAGAAGCTCAGGGATAGCAGCACCCACCATTGCACTAGTGATTGTTGGGTCTAGGTGATAGATTCACAACATGCCCCCACGGTTGGGCAAGCCCAGCAGACCTAGACAATTCCGCCTAGCCAGTTCCAGGTCAAAATAGCCATTTCTGGGTCAAAACGTCTCGCGTGACCAGGACCTCATGGCTTTGCATGGTTGTGTAAAGTGCACAACGCAACCATGCACATGCCTGGAGTAGCCACATGAACCTGTGTACGCATGCGTGACCCAGCCTTTATAAGCCAGAGCCATATTCCTGGCTTCCTTCTTCTTTATTCATGTGTCCCTTTAGCAGGCCTGAGCACACTTCTCTCTCTCTCTTATCTTAATAAAACTCTTGTTAGTAGATTCTGTTGTGTTTCGTGACATTTCCTCACAGGGTAAGAGTGCCACCAAATAACTAACACTAGGGTCATACAATAATGGGGAACAGACCATCAAAGTTTATTAAAACCAGAAGCCGACTTTATCCCCGCCCCCACCCTCCCCAGAAAAAATAAGAAAGAAAAAAATCACTATGGGGCACAAAAGCTTATCAGCTAGCTAAGACCACAACCAGTGTTTGAGATTCTGAGGCTGTGGCAATGGAAATGGGTTCTGGCCCCCTTTTTATAGTAAGGAGGAAAGCATCAGGCATGAGGTGCATGCTAGGAGTCATGTAGAAACATCTATTAAAAGTTAACTTTGGTCCAGGCAGTTGTTGGCTACAAGGGGCAAAGGGGTTAAAAGTTAACCCCGGCTGTTGACAGAGGAGCTGGCTGTAAGCAGAGAGCCATTGTTAGAGCTGATGACTGTCAGCTTTTATTTTTTTTAGGTTTATAATTTTATATTTCTATATTCCTAGACCCTTCAGTGATCCTCCATTGATCACTAAATGAGAAAACGCCTCACAGATGGATCTCAAGGAGGCATTTTCTCAGCTGAGGCTCCTTCCTCTGATGACTCTATAGCTTGTGTCAAGTTGACACACAAAACCACCTAGCACACTCCTGGAAGCCAAGGAAAACGAATTATATAACGGCCAAGGTAGACAAGTAAGCGTCATAGTTATTTGAAAGCTCCCATTATATCTAAATATTCATCAATATTTTATAATATCCTCTATAACTTTCCTATTTAAGTTTAAATAAAGGATTGATTCAAGAAGTTGCTACATCAAGGCTGAGGGTGTAGTTCAGTAGTAGACCAGTTGCCAGCATGTGCAAGGTCCTAGGTCTAATCTCCAATGCCACAGAAAATTAAGATGAAACTCACACACACTCACAACCAAATCATGAAGAGAATATCATATTCAAGAGAATATGCTGTGTTTATCTGGTTTTAAATAACCCGGTATAAATAAATATCAATAGGCATGGGTAGAACCACTTTTCCACAGTAATAACTTGCTATCATGAAAAAACAGGTCATTATGGTAAAAGTCTTCTTGACTTCTTTGTGCACTTTATTTTAGAAGCAACTTTAAATCAGTAAGAGGCAAATTTTGCCAAGTGGCACATGGGGAATTACCAGCTGCTTGCCAGAGGTGGAAACTGTCCAAAGGTGAGTGAAGGTGAACAGGGCAAAAACAACTCTGTTGTTTACAGGACGGGTTTTTGTTTGGTTTATGTTCCCTTGTGAGAACCCAGAATTTAGCTTGTTTTCAATAAAGCTAGCTGATTTTCTGGAACTTATTTATTAACCTTTGAGCACTATAATTGTAGCCTAGGAGAAATAGAAAGCAGCAAAGAGCTGGATTTCTATTGAAGATACTTCCAATACATTCTCATAATATTTTGAATCTTGCCAAGGACTTTGATTTCCACTGTTATGTACTGGGGGTTTATAGATTTAAAAAAGGAACTCTCATGTTTTTGAAAAAACACATTACCTGCCACCCTAAATTCAAATACTCTGTTGACAAACTTTGAACTTTAATTAGGAAGATTTTGAAACAGTGAGAATTAAAACATGAAGGAATGGTTAATTACACAGACTGCTTAAACGCTTCCAACTTTTCCCACTGGCCTTGATAAGATAGTCAAACAATCCAGCAGAAATCGATGATGATATGCCATTTATTTCACAATGAAACAAACCGATAGGTCAAGGAGCAGTCGTCGTTAAAAGCCAAACAGACAGCAAAGTTAGGTAAGAAATACATGTTCTGAACACAGAATGAATTTTTACAAATAATGACTATTTCAGATGTTTTAACTCAGTCTGTTTTTCATTCTGTAAAAGATACCCTCTATAAAGAGGACCAAATTTGGAACCAATCAAATGACACATGAGTTCATATCCAATTTTTCCTACCTAATAGTGGCATGACCCTGGGAATACCCCTTAAATTCCAAGACTCATAGTTCCTTTATCAGTAAAGTAGAAATGATGAGATCTATTTTTTTTTTTTTTTTTTTTTTTTTTTTTTTTTTTTTTTTTGGATCATTGTAGCCGGCTGTAACTCAAGAGATCCTGCTTCCTGAGTCTGATAAAGCGTGGCAACGGCTGAGATCTATTTTATAATTAATGAATGTGGGAGATGATAGGGATATGGTAAGTAGTAGCTATAATTACTAATAACATGCAATACATTATTCTTTATGATATGAGGTATGGATTATATATGAAGTAACACTAAAATGAGTCAATTTGTGAAATTTGTGTCCATATTAATAATAAAAGTAAAAAAGCAAGCACAGTTTAAATATTTCATACGCTCTTGAAATCTTATATTTTATATTTTGATAATTTCACTTATAAATGCTAGACATCCAAATAGGTCATTTAATATCTCTGCACTCACCAACAGGATGGTATGCTCTTTCCAGTGAAGCAGGGTTTGTGCTAGAGAACCAACTCAGCAATTACCTAGACAGCTGATATCACCTCCACCCAGTGACATTAGCTTCCACCAAAGGATGATTATGACATTGTATTGTTCAATAATATAACAAGTTAAAAAAATATGAGCTCTGCTTTTGAATTTCTACCCCCAGACCAGTGAACTTATGGTCTCTCAGAGGTATCTCATCATGGAGAACATGACAACTTCCCTAGAGGGGAACCCAATGAGGGAGATGTTTAGTTCTGGCATAGCCTGCGTTACCTGCCAGCTTCTAGCCACTTTATGAACCTAACCTCTTCGCTTCCTGTCATTTCCAAATATTTCCCTAGAAAGGTATGAATGCAATTCCAGCTGTAAAATGCAAAGGGGTATTTTAGAACATGGAGTTACATTAACTTGAGCATTTGGTGTAGAGAAAACTAAGCTGGCATGTTGCTACTATCTTTCCAGAGAATTTGTATAAATTCAAGTATGTAGGATGCCGCGTTTGCCTTTGGCAAGTATCATGATTATTTTAGTTTAGAGAGCATGGCTGTGACAACGGGCTTCCATTTTTATTGCACTTCTCTAGCTCTGTTTAAAAAAAAAAAAAAAAAAAAAAGGCTCTTTAAGTAGTTAGATTTCAGTTTTCTGATTTCCAAAAGTACCTCCAAGTAACTAGGAAGAGCAAATGCTGTGGAGAAAGCATGAGAAGGGTCATCTCTTTCATTATTAGTTTATAGTTGTTTTTGTTAATATTAACTAGACCACATTACCTTTTTTTTTTTTTTTGGCAGACGTGTGATTTATTGAATTCTTCTAGAGAGAACTCAAGGATTTGGTTGGAATAAATGTTCTCTCTGTAAGAGTGAGGTTTTACATGCACCATAGTTCCATTATATTGTTAAAATGTTGACTTTCTCTTTTCTAACAAATCTCCAATACTTACGATTGATATCAGCATCTACTATGATAATTAAAAAGCAGGTTGCCATTATCCTTGGAAGGTGAACTGGCTTTTATGATTCAAAAACAACTTCCACAGAATATTTTATTCATTATAATTCCTTGTTCTCAGCTGATTTTTTTTTTCAGACTTTTAATGTTGGCTTCTTCCATGCTTGAATTTCAAAGCACTGTTTTCATGGGAAGGCTCCTGGCATAATTCCATTAACACACTTAGCTTCTCAGAAAAAAAAAAAAACACATTTATACCGATGATAAAACTAGAGTTTAGTATTTTATTATGTTATTGTCTCCTTTATTAAAGTTGTCATTTGGGCCAGTTATTTGTTCTAAAATATGATTATTTTACCACTAGAAATAAGTTAATAAAGTATAAAATATTTTAATGGTTCTGTTTTAGGGGCATTTACAACCAAAGGGCACATCTAATTATCCTTAGAACAAGGTGGCTGCAGTTGTCTAGGGGATTTCTTAAATTCATTCCCTGGCACAAACAACGGAGTGAATCATGGGAAAAGACAAAAGACCAATCCACGAAGGAAAGAAAAGTAACAACTCGATACTTTTGGAATGGGAGAAAACTAAGGCTTGAATCCATTAAAGAGAGGCTGGCTCGGGTATTTTTATAGAGCCCTGAGCTTCTGCTTTCCTCTAGTGGTCCTGTCTAGACACTGGCCCCTGAGGCTTCCTCCTGTTTCTCCTGGCAGCCTTCTGTAAACAAGAGGCTGCCTTAGCTTTCTCTGCCTACCTGTATTCCTCTCACCCTGCTTCATTCTACTATACTAAAAAAAAATCGTAGTAAGAAAAGAGTTTGAGAGCACTAACTACGAAGAACAACCCAAAGTTGAAGGCCAGAGAGAGACATGGATAAACGTAACTCATGCAAATCACTTTCAGCCATGTGTGCTATCCAACCTGATGGTGGAGGCTGTGCCCTGAAGAGGTTTAGCCTGCTGCAGAGCTCAGCTAGGAAGTCCCTTTTGTCAAGCTATAGACTTGCCTTACTTTGTTAGAAAGTATCTTCTGCTCTCTATTCTTCCCAAGGGTTAAAAATACAGAACAATCACCCATCCTTAAAGATTCTTAGAATCAGTCTCGCTTCTTAGTTTATCTACCACAATGGTTAATTTAGACTCTTACCTTGGCTGTGTGTGTGTGGTGTGTGTGTGTGTGCGTGTGTGCGTGCATAGTGATATTTTATTTGTACTGAAATGTGATTTGTATGTTAATAAATAAAGTTGCCCGCTATTAGCAAACCATAGCAGAAACTGGGCGGTGGTGGTGCATGCCATTAATGCCAGTACTTGGTAGGCAGAGCTAGGTAGATCTCTGTGTGTTCAAGGATACAGCCAGCATGGAGACACATGCCTTTAATCTCAAAACCAACCATAGAAGACCTGGAGGTCTGTACAGACAGGCAGTGACAAGGCAGTCATGTGGTTGGGTTTACAACCAATGAAAAGGCAGAACAGAAAGTCTTTATAAAGACAAACACACAGGAAGTAGGTCTCTTTCGGAGAGGTACAGAGAAAGTGAAGTGTAAGGTTTTTAGGTCTTAGCTATTGCTCTGACCTCTTGGCTTTCATCTTTGCATTGGTTCTGTATTTCTAATTGAATAAGACAGTTGATTACATATGTATGTGATTTGTGTATGTATTGTGTAAGTGTGTGTGTGTGTATGTGTGTGTGTATTACCTCATGTTGCATCCGGGAGGGCTTTTTCCAGAGTGGATTAGCTAAGGTAGTAAAGACCTTTCCTGAATAAATGTCAACTTCCAGTAGGTAGGTGTCCTAGTAAAAAGGAAAAAAAGTCAGCTGACCTTCAGCTCCCAGGGCTTCTAATCTGCCCAGAAAGGAGCAAGTCTCCACCTCTGCACCCACCAACCATCCTTCCACAGTCTTCTCCATCAACAGACTCCGTCCCCTGACTTCTAAGCAAAAATCGGCATGTCGTCCCTCACACATCCACTATTTCACACACGCCTAGCTTCTCTTTCATTCCTTACACCAGCTTGAACATTGGTCTATAAACAATTTACATGCTAAATTCCATTGGTAGGCAATGATCAGTGACTATTTAGAGCTTACTCAAAATAGAAAAGTCTTTGTTGTAAGGAGGTAGTATATATAATAAATAAGTTATATTCCTTATTTAAGTGGAATTTCCTGAACATAGTAAAACTGTCACTGCCTACTCATTGTAATTATATATTGAATATCCTCAAATTAGCTTGGTACGGTGTACGGTGGTCCTTGTCTTTAGTCCTAGCACTCAAGAGGCAGAAGCAGCCAAACTAATGATTCTCTGAATTTCATTGTTGTCTATTGTTATGTCCCCATTTTCTTTTTTTTTTTTTTCTTTAAGGTCCTCTATCATCTTCATAAGTTATTTTTAAGGTCTTTTTCTTCTGTGTTGGGATGTTCAGGTCTTGCTGTTGTAGAACCAATAGATTCTGGTGGTGCCATATTGCTCTTTATGTTGTTGAATGTATTCTTACCCTGCTGTTTACCCATCTAGCTTTGGAATAATTATAGGTACAAATGTTGATTCTTGTGATGTCTTTGTTGGACGGGTCTTTTGTTCCTTTTTGTCCTTTGGCCTGAATGACCTAGGGTTCTGGTGATTGGCTGGTTGTCAGGTCGAGTAGAGTTGTCTCAGCTGAAGTTTATGGGGGTTTGGTTGCCTAGATCCAGCATATTGTCCAGTTCTTCTGGCTGATGTGGGCTTTCCTTGTATCTATGGGGTCTGTTCTTCCAACTGGTGTGGGTTGTGCCTGTGCCTATGGAGTCTGTTCTTCTGACTGGTATAGGTTTTGGCTGTGCCTGTTCTTCCAACTGTTGTGGGTAGTGTTTGTGCCTATCAGGTCTGCTGAGGCTGCCTGAGAGGGCTGTTCACAGGGAGGATGCTGGGGTATGTGGGTTTGGGCAGCAGAGTGACCACAGCAACTCTTATAAAGGAAAACATTGAATTGGGGCTTGATTATAGTTTCAGAGATTTAATCAGTTTTCATCATGGCAGGGAGCATGATGGTACAGAGGCAGACATGGTGCTGGAGAAGTAGCTGAGAGTTCTATATCCAGATCTGCAGGCAGCATGAAGAGAGAGACTCTGGGCCTGGCATGGACTTTTAAGATCATAAAGCCCAACCCCTAGGACATACTTCTTTCAACAAGGCCACACCTACCCCCAAAAGGCCACACCTCTTAACTCCTCTCTAGTAGTGCCACTCCCTGATGACCAGGCATTCAAATATATGAGCCTATAAGAGCTATTAGTATTCAAACCATCACACATGACATGCCATAATTTTTTTAATGTCATGTTATTGAACATTTGTAGACTCATAGACTTGGTGATCTTTTCACTATTATCATCAGAATATATGTGGTTATTTCCTGGGATAAGCCTCTCTAATTGTATAGGGGCAGGGTACATGCATACCTATTTTTTATATGGTAAACTTTATGTTGCCTTTTTTTTTTCTGAGTAACAATTCTTAGTAGTATCTCACTGGGCGGCTAAGCAGGCTTGCCAAGGACCAGGGATGACTAGCCTATCTATATTTTACAAGTTACTGTATGATTCTGATGAGCCCAGATAACCATCCATGGCATGTTCTGAAAATAACCAAAGGAGACCTAAAGTGCATATAGAAATGTCAAACAAAGTGTTTTTGGACTTGTGACATCAGATGGTGCTGAGTCACAAATTACAGGATTATCTGTTCAGAACCTAAGATCACATCTTCCTTCAGTTCTTCTATAAATGGAACTTCAACTGGCAAAACCATTCTCTCTAAGGAGGCCAAATTGATACTGTAAGCCAAGCTACTAGGCTGCCTGCTTCCAGGAAAGGTAATTTCAGTGATTACTGGGGGGAAAAAACATAGCATTGCATCATGCTTTTTATTCGATCTCTTCAGTATTACATGAAAGCATGATGTTTCCCTGCACTGAGAAACTGAAGAGGGTAAACCATAGGAGAAGTCAAGACCATTGTTGGTATGACCCCGGGGAGACATTCTTCTAAGATACTGAGCTGATTTTCATTTTAACTTCTTCATGTGAGTAGGAATCCCTGAAGTGAAGTGTTTACCCCATTCAGTTGGTTATCCACAGCTCAGTGGGTCCCAGATCACTCTACAAATACTCATTTCAAACAAAAGGTTTTCTTCTATCCTCATTCTTTGCTTATGCAACAGAGAAAAACATTTCCATACTCACATTTAGCCAGAAAAATTTGGAGAATGTCAGTCACCATATCTGCATCTCTTTTCCCTCTTACTCTCTGCCATTCCAGCTGCTCATCCATACACACTCAGCTTTGCTCCCACTATTTGGAGTCCTCTCTGTTCTCCTGTGTACTCTGCCTTCTTCTATTACTCATGTTTTCTGTACTGTCTAAATGTGGTAACCTACTAAGGTCTTGGTTATCCTTTATTATCCTGGTAAATATCTCTTTAAAAGTACTCCCTTCTGAAAGCAGGCCCTGCACCTTGCCAGGGCAGCACAATAGAACCAACCCTGTTAGCCCAGGTATGAGTGAGCCAGCTCCAAAATTGTGAGCATGGGAGAGCTGGCCCCATTACCCATCTGTCCTGTGGTGCAGTGAACAGGAGAGAGCTACCCTATTCCTTCCTGCCCCATCAACCCCTGGGGCACATGAGAGAGCTGGCCTTGGGGTCATAAGAGTAAGAGAGCTGTCCTTGACCCCCACCAGCTGCAACACTCTGGAAAGCAGGCCCTGCACCTTGTCAGGGCAGCACAATAGAGCCAACATGGTTAGCACAGATGTAGGTGAGTAAGCCCCGAAATTGTGACCATGGGAGAACTGTCCCTATTTCCCATCTGGTAGACCAAACCTACAGCTGCCCAGGCCTAGACCCAGGGTTATGACTTGGCATGCCCCAACATCCACTCCATCTGCTGGAGCACATGAAGGGACCTGACCTACAGACCCAAAGTTGCAGGATCTCCACAACACAGGACACCATCTGGATGTCCAGGAAGAGTATTATTGGGGGCCCAGCATTGTGAAATGGAGACCAGGTGCCTCAAACCAAACCAATGACTTTGCAGTGAACATTTGCAAGTAGAGATGTATAAACAAAGGGGTATACGGTGTGACTGGTTGGGTCACACTGCAGCTTCCATGATGAGATTTTTAACTCCTTCCCTTTTTTGTTTTTTTATTTTTCTCATTTTGTTTTCTCTTGAATTTCACTTTATTCAGGGTGGAGGCAGGGGGCAGGGGCAGAGGGCTGATGCGAAGGGATAGGGAATGAATGGAATCAAGATACATGATGCGAAAAAGACATATTATAATTAAACTTTATTAATTAAAAAAAAAGTACTCCCAACATTTCAAATGCACGTTGATGGTACATGTGCTTTCTTCATCTAGAACCTTCCCTAGAACCAGGATTGTTGCTGACGACGATCTTTAAACTACATTGTAATCAGTCACATTCTTCAAGAACTATTTTTGGAGCTCTTGATTTTCCTTTTACGTTCTGGCAATTCAGCACAGGACCTAGGCAGAATATACTGGCACTAAAGTCTCCTCAATGAATGAACAAAGAAAGGAGTAGTTGAGCAAAATACCAGAAAAATACAGAAGTGCCAAGAGCTCCTTTCTGTTATACCTTAATACAATCCAAGAAGAGATGGGGAGAATGCCTTAAGGACATTCAGCTTCATGTTATAAAAATGAAATATCCAAAACAACTGACTTTATAAAGAAGAAATGTTTATTCAGTGCGCTCATTGTGGAGACTTAAATCCAAGATCGGTGTGTGGTGGGATAGGGGTTGGCTTTGTCAGGTTGGCCTCTGATGAGCGTGACAAAAACCAATGACAGGAATACCCGTCAGAGCAAGCCATCACAGCTCTAGCCAGGAAGCAGAGAGAGGGCAGGCTGAGCCCCTCAGTCCCTTCCAAGGACATAGTTCCAAAGACTTAATGGCCTTGACAACTTAATGGTTTCACCATTTTTTAAAAGCAAGGCCCTGGGCAGCAATCAATCAATCATGCGCCATCAAGGGAGAGCCTAGTCAATACCCAAGCCAACAGCAAGTGCCAGGTCATTTTTCAAAGTACCTTTTCGTGTTTCTAAAGGAGTGGGCACTGACACTGTGATTTGAGTGGAATGGAAGCTGGATCGTGGGTCTCAAGCCATGGGGGTAGCATGCATGAGTAACTAGCACCCATTCCTGGGGATCCTTAAAGTGGGAAGCAGTGATTGCAAGGAGCCCCAGGTGGGCATCTTAAGGAATGAGGAAAGCCAGAAAGGGGCAAGAATAGAATCTGTTGACTGTGGGTCATGAGCTATAACAAGCCTGTTGTTTTGTTCACAATCAGACTTGTAAGAAAAAGAAAAGACGTTGGTGATTATTATGTTCCTCAAAATTACTTCTCTTGAAAAAACAAAATGGAATTTTCCATCGGCCAAATGAACAATGTGATGGCTCAACAGCAAGGTGTGTCAGGCTGAAGACCATCTGCCTCCTGCATCCCACTCCTGCATCCCACTCCTGCATCCCACTCCTGCATCCCACTCCTGCATCCCACTCCTGCCATGAATGCAGCCCAATACAAAATTGCAAACTTGCATAAAACATTATGAGGTTTTTTTCAATCATTTTTGTAACTCAGTTATGCAGTTTGTAGATGACAATGCCATGTCAAAATGTCAAAAGGTTGGCTACCCTGAGGGTGAGTGGGATCCATCCCAAGAACTGCTGACTGTAATTCTGAGATGGCACCTAGGACAATGCTGACATATTGCTATTGGTATGGGGCATGGACAGCACGTTACAAGGTCCCTTCTCCACAGGGACATCCAAGTTATCCAGAGGGTTAAGACAGGAATGTAAATAGTGTCCTCAGTTTCACTTTTGCAAAATTCCCTAAGTGTATGGCTGTAAGAAGGCTTTATCAAAGTCTTAAAAATAAAGGAGCTAACCTGAAATGTTAGTGTATCTAAATTAGTTAGTTAGTTAGTGTATCTAAATTCTAAGATGTTTCACTGGTGATTGACAACAATGAGTGATCCCATAGATGCCCAGTTAGCTTACACAGAGATAGAGCTGACCTATGCTTTCAAAGAGTTTGTTCCACATAGTGATAATGTTCCCACCAAAGGGCCATAGACTACTTAGCAAAACCTTCAGTACCAGGCATAGGCAGGCTCCCTTCGAGGTATTGGAAAGGGTAGTCTGTAGCAGGAATCTTAAAAGTTCTTATTAATAAAATCAAACCTGAGGCGAGTTATTGGGGTCCATGCTGGTAGATCAGAGAGACAGAACAGCCGCAGCTATCTCACCTCGCCGGATCCTCAGCTGGTCTTGTCTCCTCAGACTGGAGGCCTCTGAGTCCTCATCCGGAATAGGTCTCAGCTGAATTACTGCTCAAAAGCCTGAAGGCTTAACCAGCCACATGCTTAACCAGCCAAATGCTTAACCAGCCAAAATGCTTCTAGTTTCTCACCCTCACGCCTTATATATCTTCCTGCTTTCTACCACCACTCCCTGGGATTAAAGGCTGGCTTTCTGGGATTAAAGGCGTGTCACCATGCTTGGCTATTTCCAATGTGGCCTTGAACTCACAGAGATCCAGAGGGATTTCTATCTCTGGGATGCTAGGATTAAAGGTGTGAGTGCCACCATTTTCTAGCCTTTGTATCTAGTGGCTGTCTGTTCTCTGACCCCAGATATTTTTATTAGAGTACACAATATTTTGGTGAACACAATACCACCACAGTAGTCCAAGAAACCCCCATCAACAGTATAGGCTACTGTTATTGCCATTGGCTACCTCCAAGTACTTGAAGGCAGGACACCATTGCTGAAGACACCACACACTTCAGACACAGGACTTAGAGAAATTATGCTAGAACTGACTTGGAAGCCTCCTCCCTGAGGACTAGCTCTTCAGTACAGGAAAGTCATATACAAGCTGCCAAGGGGAGAAAAATACTAATTATTAGTCCTACCCAGCTGTAAAGCCTACAAACCACAATGGCTGACCTAGCAGGATATCTCCAGTGGTGCAATGACCACACTTAGATCCTGGGGGTAACTGACAGCCATCTAATTGGACATAAGTTCAGCTTCAATAGGATTGAATTCACTCCTGGTACTGTGAATTTAGCTAACTACCCATGGCTGAAGGGGTCACAGAGCCTAGAAGAGAAACTGCCACTGCCGTTTTCCTAAACCAAGATAACTCCCAACTATAGTCTAAATACTTATCTGTATTCCCATAGGTAAATTGTAGCTCTCAACCTTCATCAAAGATGCTGCGTTTGGAAGCAGAAGACTACTACAGAGATCGCTAGTCAAAATGCAAAGGATATTGACCATGGGCCCAATCACAACTGATACAACTACAACACAACCCCATACACCCAAAGGCTCATGGGAAACTTAAGAGGAATGGGTGAAAAGACCGAAAGAGCCAGAGGACCAGCATGCCAGCTATGAGGAGATAGTGTCTTTTAGACACAACAGGGACTCTGCACCCTTCGAATCTCAGTTGTCAAATGTTTCCATTATGACAACACTGGCTGGCATGCCAACATGTATGACAGAAATTCCACAAGGTCCCAATTCCTAAAGGAAGAGCTACTGGCGATCAATAGTGGCTGGAAGGAGTTTTCTTTAGGGATGAGTGTCCTGTTAGCTTATCCAGCCCCAAGTGGTCAGCCCTAAACACACGTACATACAAGCAACACTAAATGGACTCTAGTATTCAACAGAGTCTGGTTTTCAGGTTCTTCATCAAACCTCATTTTACTTTTTTTGTTGGCATTATAGAGTAATAAGTGCCAATTTGCATAAATTCATGACACATGCCATAGTGGTTGCCTAGAAACTAACTTCCCAATGGATTTGTTTCGTCCTAAATAAGCGCACTCTCTCTCCTCTCTCTCTTCTCTTTCTCTCCTCTCCTCTCTTTCTCTCCTCTCCTCTCTCTTTCTGCTCTCCTCTCTTTCTCTCTCTCTCCTGTCCTCTCTGTCTGTTCCCTCTCTCCTCTCTCCCCCTTCCTCTCTTTCCTGAGTCAGAAACGAGGTAGATGACAGAGACCACATAGATCAACCCCCTAATAGTAAAGGGTACAAGCTTTGACAGGATGTTGGATTGATCTGTACCTGGATTAAAAGTACAATGAGGACTGAGATGTCAACAGACCTTCAAGTCAGTGGCAGGAATTCCTTTTCTCTTAAAGAATTCTCTGAAGAATTCTGAGTCAGATAACCTTTCCAGCATATTTCAGCTCAGCCAGATTCTAAGAGAAACCCCTGCTATTGTGATACTCAGGGAGCTGGTTTAGGGCAGGCTTGCAAACTTGAAATGAAGAAAACTATCTGACAAGGAGGAAGAAGAGAGATTTCACTTCTGTCCTCAGTGGCTGACTCTGAGCACAGTAATCAGGGGGCTTTCTGGAGGCCACTGGAGAACTGTTCCTCCATATTTCATCATCTTTCTTACAGACATAGCACAGACTTCAGCCTCCTCCAACATACCATTCCCTATCTCAAAAAAAGAACACAAGGATGAATTTTACTGGGCTTGCTGAGCAGCACTCTGCCCTGGGGGCAGTCCTGGAGAAAGCAGGCAGTGTCCCTTGTCAGGGCCAGGGAGTCACAGTACCCATTGCACCTCACAACTTCTGAGACACAGAGGACAAGCAGCACAGACAGGCCACTCTCCTCCTCACAGCACAGTCTCTTTTGGTGAATATCTTCATGACTGTGGAGCCTCCATCATGAGCTGACATGCTGATGTGCCCTAGAGCTTTAAAATAGGAAAAAAAAAAAAAAAAAAAAAAGTCTTACTCAAAAATGGGCACAAGCCACACTCTAATCTTCTGGTAACATTCTGACTTCACCTGTTTAGTCTCCTTTCTTTGATTCTTCTCAACTTTCAGCCCACTGGGGGTGTGTACGAGAAGTAGCCCATATGCAAAAGACCTAGAAGTTCAAGTTGATAATGATAATTTACTGTTGTCCATACGCTCTAATGTCGTATTAAGCCATGTTAAGAGTATTTAGGATGAGGGACATGATGGACTCAGTCTGTTAGTAACCTATCCTAGCAGACACATCACTAGAGCTCTGGACCCCAGTCTATGAAAAGATTTCACCCTTGCAGTTCTAAGATGCTCTTAAATTAGTACCCCACTCTCCCTGACCACTCCCTCTCTATTGTCACATCTGGCTATTAATCAGGTGACCTGAATATAGGCACCAGGGGTGCAGCGGGTTCAGCTTGGCAAAGGGAGGGATCCAGTGCAGATGGCTTGGTGTCTGTCATAGAAAAAGGGTCCATATTCGAATATCACTAGTTTGTTAGCCAGCACATAGCTCTGCATCTCACCCACTCTGAAGGCTCCAATTGTCATTTCCATATCAATGTCCCTTTCAGACAACGCCTATAGTTGCTAAGTGACAGGGGAAGGCTGACAAGAAATTTCTGAGGGAAAAAAAAAAATTCACCTCCGTTTTTTTTTTCCTTTTATTTTATTTTACAATACCATTCAGTTCTACATAACAGCCACAGATTCCCTTGTTCTCCCCCTTCCTGCCCCCTCCCCTTCCCCCCAGCTCACCCCCCATATCCACCTCCTCCAGGGCAAAGCCTCCCCTGAAAACTGAGATCGACCTGGTAGACTCAGTCCAGGGACACTTGGCTCACCTCAGTTTTAAAAGGAAGACAAGAACCTGTTTCTGCAAAATGCAAATGGGAGGGGAAACTCTTTTTTCTCCCTCCTCCTGGCATGGAGGCAAAAGTTCGCTGCATCTAAAGCGTGGCTCCATGGGGAATTCACCGCCCTGGGGTGGGAAGTATCACTTCTGGAGACCCAGTGGTGTCCACACTGCTTTATACAGCAGACCAAGTCTCCCCCTCATCCATCGTGGCCCATCATGTGGAACTCACAGAGCTAGCTGTCCAAGCCTTGGGCAAACACCAAGGCTGTGTCTGTGCCTGTGCATCCTACCATGAAGAACCCATGTCTGTAAGTTGTTTGACACTCTTTATGCTCAGCACCAGCCGATGCTCAGGCTGTGAGTCACGCCCACAGAGGTGAAAAAGATGTGTACTCACTGGACTGCAGAGCCAACCAACCCACGGGACCACCCCGGCTCTCATTCATCTTTGATATGTGAACTAATAAATTCCTACTTGTTCAAGCCAGTTCTGATTTGGATTTTTAGTGGCCTGATGTAAAACTACATCCCAAATTAAATATTCTGTGGTGTCCATTAGATTTCTGATTGTAACAATGGCTATGCACTGAACTATCTACCTTTATTTCATAGGTCACTAACAGGTTGTACCTATCACTTAGTCTAGTAAAACGATGTCCTAGGAGTACTGGGGGGATGGCTCAGTTGGTAAACTACTTGTTACACAAACACTAGACCCTGAATTGGATTCCCTGGCACTTCTGTAAAGCTGGACATGGCGGCACGTGTCTGCAGTTCCAGCAATGGGGTGGGGAAGCGGGTCAGGAAGATCCCTGGGGCTTGTTGGACCACTGGTCTCACAAAAATCAATGAGCTCCAGGGTCACTTAAAGACCTTGTCTCATGGGGATCACCCAATGACGGAGAAATGGATGAGATCTACATGAACAGCCTGGACATGAGTAGGAGCAATGAAGGATGAGGGTCGAGGGAAAGAGAGCGGGAGATCCCAGCTGGATCAAGAACAAAGAGGGAGAACAAGGAATAGGAGACCATGGTAAATGAAGACCACATGAGAAAAGGAAGAAACAAAGTGCTAAAGAGGCCCACAGAAATCCACAAAGATACCCCCACAAAAGACTGCTGGCAATGGCCGAGAGACAGCCGGGACTGACCTACTCTGGTGATGGGATGACCAAACACCCTAATAGTTGTGCCAGAAACCCCATCCAAGGACTGAGGAATCTGGATGCAGACATCCATGGCTAGGCCCCAGGTGGAGCGCAGGGAGTCTAGTTAGAGAGAAAGAGGAGGGTTTATATGAGCAAGAATTGTTGAGACCAAGGTTGGATAAAGCACAGGGACAAATAGCCAAATGAATGGAAACACATGAACTATGAACCAAAGGCTGAGGGGCCCCCAACTGGATCAGGCCCTCTGAATAGGTGAGACAGTTGATTGGCTTGATCTGTTTGGGAGGCATCTAGGCAGTGGACCAGGTCCTGTGCTCATTGCATGAGTTGGCTGTTTGAAACCTGGGGCTTATGCAAGGACGTTTGGCTCAATCTGGGAGGAGAGGACTGGACCTGCCTGGACTGAGTCTATCAGGTCAATCTCAGTCCTCGGGGGAGGCCTTGATCTGGAGGTGGTGGGAATGGGAGGTGGGCTGGGGGGAAGGGGAGGGGGGCAGGAAGGGGGAGAACAAGGGAATCTGTGACTGTTATGTAGAACTGAATAGTATTGTAAAATAAAATAAAATAAAATAAAGACCTTGTCTCAAAAAACAAGGTAAAGAGCAATTGAGGAAGATGCCGAACATCAACCTCTGGCCTCCAGACACAGGTGTACACATGTGTATGAATATTTGCACATACATGAACACTTAAACACACATACACACACACACACACACAATCACACACAAAAAGAAGGGTGCCTACCTATGAGTGTAAGAGCAGAGGGGAGGGGGGTTGCTTGAGTCTCTTATATGTATGAACAGAGCAGAGTGCCCAGGAGGGGTGTGAAACCCTAGCGCTTCTCTCAATAGCCGTCTAACCCTGACAAGGTTATTGGGCTTTATGACCTCCTTTTCTTCAACTTCCAATGAAGACAGTCATAGCACTTGCCTCAGGATCAAATGGAATGAGTACCGAACCAAATAAGTGATTAAAACCACAGCTTCCACAAAACAGATTTTTTTTCTTTCATTCGCACACCCAAAGACGCAAAGATTGAGGAGACACTTGCTCCTTCTCCCTTGTTATCTATCACACAACCCATTCTCCGGCCTCATCCCTCACATTCCGTTCCTCACTTGTTACTGTGGCTGGCCTGTCAAAGCAGATTCTCAAAAGATGTAAGAGCAACGCACCTTGAAGCAAGTGTAGTTTGAAACCAGGGTTGTCAAGTCCTCCGATGCTAACGCTCTGAATGCATACTGTAGGGTGTGATGCTGCTGTGCCTGGGCGATAAAAAACTGAATATGATCCAAAGGCTCAAATGAAAGGCTAAGAATGAAAGGCCAATGGGGAAAGCATGTACAGAATCACCGTGGTCTTCCACATCACAGATGGACAGGAAAATGTGCTCAGCGAGGGGCCACATCCAAAGTTCCCTGTGATACTCAGTGGTTCGAGGAGCCCCACCTGTTCAGTGCCCAGACCCTGCAGAAAGAGAAAAGGGGGAACCTCCTGCAACTCTGTGGGGTCACTTCCTAGAAGTCACTGCACAGTGCTCCCACAGCTGAGCCCAGTTACAAATCGAGACTTTTGTCAGGAAGAAAGGAACAACGCATCCAGCTTCCACCACAGCCTGTGTGTGGAATGTGACCACTGCGATGAGGACCAGTGCCATGTCAGTGCAGGGCAGTTATTCGTAATGAAATCTCCATTTCTCTCTACTCCACGAGGATGTCCTCGCCCTAATACCTAGCCGCTCACTCGAGCCTTACTTCTAACAACATGCACCCTGTTTTCTTAGGTCCATCAGCTGTCTGTTTAAACCAGAAGTCATCAAGACAGCATACTGGAAGCACAGAACCACACCCTGCTCTCAAGAATCTCGCTGTTAAACAAAAGATGTTATAATCAAGTGATCGCATTGTGAAGCTGCGCCTGGTTCACAGCAAGTGCCCAAACAGTCTCTTTTCAACTATGTTTGTGGTTAAATGTAGACTATGGGGTCAGGAGGACTGGAGCAACTGAATTCCTGCTGTGGCGCTCCCCAGTTGTGTAACCTAGGGCAAGTCACCACATCTGTCTGGGTGATAGCCCCATTTCCATGCCTGAGACAGCTGCATTCCATGCCTGAGACAGCTGCATTCACCTCCCATTTTATGTATTCTAAGAAAGAACATTGTGTATTGAGATTCCCGTCTACACTTGACATTTCAATCACAACCCTTGCAGACTACAGCAGGGCAAGAAGCGATTGTCCAGAGTCGGATGTCTAAATGTCACTATCTGAGTTTCTCAGGCCTCCCCAGTTAACCAGTAATTCCGAGAACACATTTTGTCAAGGAGCAAAGGTTCAAAATACACCAGAAGCATCTTCCTAGGACAAAGAACAAACAGTCCGGAAAATGCATAAACTTTCTTTGCACAAATTTGCTCATCTTCCAAGTAAATAGAAGGCAGCTAACACTGTGACCACTGAGTTCAGATGCGCAAATAGCTTCTTCATAAAAAGCCAGATCTCTTAAACATGAAATAGAAAATCTGGGAAGGAGGTAGATTAGGTTTCTCATCTCATCCACCACTAACTGGCAATTAGTTAAGTGTGAGCAGCATTTGATTGCCTAGTTTACGGTTGACTCATTGGTCTTCTCATGGGAGATTGAAAGAGAAGTCCACGTTTCCAGAAAAAAATATGCTCATGTTAGATGAGGAAAAAAGGAAGGAGGGTAGAAAAGGAAAGAGGCCGAAAGAGACAGAATGTGAACTTTCCATTTGTATCAAACTTGGGCATGTTGTGGCCTTCAGCAGAGACCCCGACGCTCATGTTTAGGCTAATGAAGAAATTCCTTCCTGCATCTCAGCTGGCACTTGCAGCACAGGCAGACTAACTCAGTGAAGGGCACTGTGGTCTCAGGCTAACAAACCCAGACACGCTGATCCTCCCTTTTTTTCTAGAAACAGCTAAATTAAAACTGAGATGTATTTATGCGTGCAGTAAGTGGTAGCCTGCTTCAGGAGACGTGACTAGATGATTACAAATCATTTAATCGAGGCTCTAAAAATATTAGTTACAAATATTAAAAAAATTAGCACCAAAGAGTTATGAGATTCTTTGGACATTCCTAAGGACACCAATACTGACTGAAGATTTTGCTAATCAGCAGAGCACATTCTAGTCTCTGGTCTCACATTCCGTTCCACAGTTGTTACATGGTCTGTCAAAAACAAGTCTCAAAAGACCAGAGCGAATGCACCTCTCAGCACACAGCCCCAAAGGGACGGCAGGTATAAACCAGAAAGATTTTAAGGACTTGCTATGTCAGCAAAGAGGAAAACATGGTGAATTTTGTTGGTTATGATGCTTGCCTGAGTGATAAAGGCAAATCTGAGGCAGAGGCTCAAACAAAGAGAAAGGACACACAGCAAAGGGGACACGCATGTCCAAAATCAGGGTGGCCTTCAGTCCTGATTGGATCCACCTGATTGGATGCCCCTTCAGTCTCTGCTCCCGGCCCCCAACTCTCTTCCCCAGCACCAGTTTGCTGAGCCTTTCCCTGTGGGGAAGCTCCAGACCTCAGGTTCCCATGCCACACTATCTGAAGAAAAGGGAACTTCTCTCAACTGTTGCCCCAAAGTAGAGCAGATGAGGTTTCCCAGAATCTCTCAGCACCTCCTCCTCTCATCCACTGAAGGGGACTGGGGGCCGGGAGGTAGTTTCTGGGCCCACCTTCAACACCACCACCACGAACCAAGAGCAAAGGCTTTGCTGCCATCAGCCACAAGGAGGCTTATTTAGACCTGGCAATGAAGTTGGTTCCACCCTCCTCACCTTCAGAATACTTAAGATTCTTGAAGTGCCATAGAATCAAGTAACTCAATGCTGATAGAAAGGGGGAATGTGGGTGACAGGGAATCAAGAATGAATTCCAAGGAGGCAAACAACAGACCTCCACTACAATTTGAGATTGTGTGTGAAAAAAGTGCAGAGACAGGGTTCTGACTAGTTTGAACTGTGGGGAAAACCTGCAAATAATCCTTAGGCTCGAAGATGTGAAAGCTACGAAACTTCTGGAAGATCTAGGGCAGGGTGCAAGGTCCCTGGGATTTCCCATCCGCTGTTGCTGCTCATGCCTGTGGATGATATTCTTCTCCTTGTCTACGACTCTTTCTTCTGTTTTTTTATTTATTTATTTATTTATTTATTTATTTATTTATTTGTCTATCTATTTACTTGGTTTTTTGAGACAGGGTTTCTCTGTGCAGCTTTGCGCCTGCTGGGATTAAAGGCGTGCGCCACCACCGCCCGGCTTCTTTCTTCTATTTTAAATCTGTACTGCAAAGCAAGCCTTTGAGCAGCTCCTAAGCAGGCATGGGTGCCTCTCCTCAAAGCAACTGGTCCCACTCTCTGGGACTCAGTTCCCGAGTTCTAGGAAAGAGACTCTGAGCTGGGACCATGTGATTCTCCTTGGGTAGGAGTCGGAGTTACATTTTGAAGAATTATCCCCAAGGGCCTACTTCTGTAACTTTATGGACAGTGAGGTCATTCGGCAGTTCCCAGAAAAAGGATGGTATAGAACAGGCCTTGCCGTGAGAGGCAAATTCACACACTGATATGTTTTGCCTGATACTGGGCTCGTGGAACATTTGGAGTATAAACTTTGTTCTTGATTCAAATGAAATCAAAAGAAAAAGAAAAAGGAGGAGAAGGAGGAGCAACATCAAGCCACAGACTTGGAATAAAGGAGCAAGAAAAAGCTCCTATTTTTCCTCGGTTTTTGGCTTCCTGGTTTCTGACGTCTTCTGTGTTCCAGTAACACTCTGTACCTGTGCCTGTGAGCACAGTGTATTGCAAGATCACAGCTACTTCCATGAGCATTCCCTGAAATGACAGCATTCTCTTCAAACCGGAAAGGTGTTTTGTTATTCACGCACCCAACAACTCAGCTACTGCTTACCTTGGAGTTAAGGCTTAGTCAGATTATTGTATTTACTCAATGAGTATATTGGTAAATAAATAGGTCTCAGATTCTCTTATTCCTTCATCCACTGGACATTTCAATAAAGGTTTTATTTGAAGACTCTTTGAACAGTTAGAGAAAACATCAAATATCAGAGATGTTTCTCTCCTTGTATTTTGTGTTTACATAAAAATATGTTTAAAATGTACCCAAATGGGTGGGGGCAGGGACAGTGGGATCCCTTAAGAAGTGTTCTCCCACCCTACAGGGTGGTGGTGATGATGGTGCATGACTTGACTTTAATCCCAGCACTCAGGAGGCAGAGGAAAGCAGATCTCTGAGTTCAAGGTCAGCCTGGTCTATGGACCCAGTTCCAGGACAGACAGGGTTACATAGAGAAACTTGTCTAAAAAAAAAAAAGTTTCATCTTATTCCTATTCATATTATTTAATTGACTATTGTCAATTTGTAGCTTTCTCTTGTGTGTACACAATAAAAATGTCAACATTGTATATTTGTTATGTAGTATGATTTCAACAGTCACTTGTTAATAATTATTAACTTCAAGTATGTGTTTAGAAAATGCTTTCCCAAATGTTTTCACACCATAGTACACCTAAAAAAAAAAAAAAAAAAAAAAAAAAAAAAAAAAAAAAAACTGAATTCTTTAGTCTAGATAACTGTGGGTTTTCCAAGAGGTGACTAGATAAACCTGGGGCTCTGATAAGTCTAGGCAATGACAGAAATCCTGGCACATTTTCTTATGAACCAAAAAGGGAGGCTGGGTACCATGTGTTTCTATTTTCCATCCTAGAGGCCTCAACTCCTTACAGACTGAGCGACAGTTAAAGAGGATTTATTTTTTCAGAGTCATCTTTTAGGTAAGTCACTTTTAGCACTACTGGCTACGCCATCTTTTTTTTTTTACACAAAGGATCATCATTCCAAATAAAATGCAGAGGAAGCTGATTTTAAATAATGCCAAGTTACTACAGCCTCCAAAGCATCGGCTACAGGAAACTGGAATTTCTGAAGGTCTTTTTAATGTGTTTTCTTTGGTTCCAGCTCTTTGTCTTCTATTTTCAGAAATCACCAGAGCTACAATTCTAGGAATGTTGAATTACATTTCCTAATGGGAAGAGAAACCGTTAGAAGACCATTCAGTGACCCTTCGAGAAACCTGAGATCCTTGTGTCCTTCTGCCTGTAAAACTTTCCCTCTGTTGATTCCAGGCACCTTACACTTAACTCCTTCCTGGCCCCTCTTCTCGTATGCATTTGTGTAGACAGCCACTCTTCCGCATGCGTTTGCTGGCCGCACTGAGGCTGGGTCGGTTTCCCTCCTCCCTCTCATCCCTGTCTTGTACAGCTTCCTGTGGTTTCTAACATGTCCACACATCGTCAGCCATTGCAGAGTCCCAGAGGCACCCTGATTCCTCTCTGACCACACGCAGCCCCTCTTAACCTCCTTTGTAAACCAGTCACAGGGCGCTATTGCTTTAGCACACACACTTCCGTCTTGCTAGAGTCCTTTTCAAAGTCTCCCTGCCTTTATTTCAACTCCCTTATTCAATTCCTGCTACTCTAGCCAAAACGATCTTAAAACTGTGAATATGAACGTCTCCTTTTCGTGCTCAAAAATCTCCAGTGTGGTTCCCCATCTCCCACAGGAGAAGAACTCAGCCTGGCAGAGCCCAAACCTAGCTGTCTCGCTTCACGTCCTTGGGCTACCCCTCAGGTTCCGATAACTTTAAGTGACTCGAATCTTTCTTCTCTCATGCATCTCTGACTTTCACACGCTGTTCTCTCTACCTGGAACAAATGTTCACAACTCCACCACTCATGCTTAGAGGAACATTGTTATCATCGAGAGCTTACTCAGGAAACATCTTTAACAGAACTTTCCTCAAGCCTCTGGCCTGAGGACTTAAGTACACCTCTGCCGCAGAGGCTGTAGAAGTCTGGTCCATATTCCTAGCTCTTCATACTCCGGGACACTCAAGCTTGCTGTCAGCAAGCTGCATTTGTCTGCCAAGGATACTTGTTGTCTGTCATGGAACAAACTTAAACTGACCTGAATGATGTCCCCAGGAGCAACTTCAATCCGTGACTGGTGGAAGCTGACGTATAAATAGTCCAACTCCCTACCTTTTAATCCGTAGTAACTCTCCCAGATCCCCACCACCATGGGAAATTCCCAATGTGCAGTGGTAGCTGCCTTGACACACCTTCCTTTTTGTCTGGGTTCCATTTCCCTCTCCTTTGACCCCTCCCCTACTGCAATTCCCTTTACTTGCCAAAAATTCTATTTGCATTTGAATTTGCGTCTTAAAAGCTTTACTGAAGCAATAGCAACTCAGGCATCCTTTCTTGCTAAGTTTCCCTGACACTGAATCTGTTTCGCATTGTATAAATAAATTTAAAATGCAATAGTCTGATTCCCAAGGTCATTAAAGTATTAAGATCAGGAAGTGTATATAATTCTTCCTTTTCCCGCAGGTAAAAGAAATGCTTGTTAACATTACATAATCTGCAAATGCTTACAGAATAAAAGAGCTGATTTCTTTTTCACTTTATTTGCAAAAGGATTCTGATATGGATGCAATTTTCAAAGTATGAATAAAAGAAGAGGAGGGGAAATATAAAAAATAGAAGTAAAGTTGGATTATGATCATTGACCAAATGTAAAAGTGAGTTCTGAGAGATAAGATTTTTAAAGATTTACTTTATTTTATGTATATGTATGCCTCCATGTATGTATGTGTACTATTTGTTCCTGGTGCCTGCAGAGGCCAGAAGAAGATATCAGATCCCCTGAAACTAGAGTTACAAATGATTGTTAGTCACCATGTGGGTGCTGGGAACCAAACTGGTTCCTCTGGGAGAGCAGCAAGTACTCTTAACTGCTGAGCCCTCTCTCCAGAATTTTGAACATAATTAATCCATTGTCCCATGAATTATATTTAAATACACATACAATATTAGATCATAGTCAAAGAGTTCTTCTGACGACCTAAAGCAGGTGCAGTTAGCTCAAGGGTCAAGAGTGAAAGATCTCTGTAGCTCTATATTCCACATCCATAAGAAGAGACTTGGGGGGGGGAGCAATACTACTTCACTGGATTCCTGAGATGCTCAATGAAACAATACATGAAAAGCACTTTAGACAATGCCTACTACATTGTTCTCTATTCATGATTATAAAATTCATGATTAATGTTGGTGCCTTATGAATATTAAAACCCAATGATTAAAAAAAAAAACCTGCAGGTTATTGGTCAGATCTCCAACTTTTGTTGAAATAAGAAAAATAGAAGGCCACCTATGTAACAATTCACATATATATTCACCTGTATAATTGAACGAGACTGGATATGTAGCTCAGTGGTGGAACGGTTGTCTAACAAGCAAGAGTCCCCAGGTTTCATCCTCAGAATCACAAATAATAAAAATAAATATAATCTAAAATAAATTATTATTGCTCCTTTAAAAGATATTTTTATTTTATGTGTATAAATGTTTTTGCATGCATGCATGCATGTATGTGCACTGTGTGCATGCCCGCTGCTTGCAGAGTCCAGGAAGAAGGCTCTAGACCCCCTAGAAAAGGAGTTGTATATGATTGTGAGCTGCCATGTGGGAACTGAACCTGGGTCCTCGGTATAAGCAGCAAGCACTCCAAACCACCAAGCCATCTCTCCAAGGCCAAGATAATTTAATTTTAATAACACGGGAACAACTGCCAATTCATGATCAGCTCCTAGGTAAGAAAAGACATCAGGGACTATACCCTGGTACTAGGCAGATACAGAGTCAAGCCCTGTCCCCTCATCTGACGTTTACAAGATTCCTGTTCTCATCTGTCAAATGAAAATACTTTCAGCACTCAGAGATTAAAAAAAAAAAAAAAGTAATATATTTAAGAACTTTATTCCAGTGCTTGTCCTGGTGTAAACACTTAATAAATGTCAATTTTAGACACTGTACTACCAAGTCAGAGAACCATTACAGACATGATCATATTTATTAGGAGTAGATTAAAAAACTAGAAGTTAATTTGTCAAAGGATAGGGTGATGTATGCCCTAAAAGCAAGCTGGACTGAACCCTGCATCTGGCTACCTGATGGCAAGGGACTGGTAGGAAGCCAGAAGCAAGGGTAATTAGGAAAAGATCCAACTCAGAAGAGCCAGGCCAAGGTAAACAAGCCAGCAGAGTGGAGGCCCAAGCCCAGAGTCCCATGCCAAGTGTACACTAAGCATTGTTTCAACAGCAGAGGAGGACTTCAGGGTGGCTTTCATCATAATTGGATATGTAATACTGAAGGTCACATCGCAGAAGTGAGAGGAAACACTGAGGAGTTGACACTATGGATTTATTCTGATCATCAAGACCCATCTAACTGGTGCTGTGAGCATCATGAAAGCCTTAGGGAAGAAGAAAAAAAAAATACAAAGTTACCATAACATTCTCAATAACAAAAGGCGGTCAACATGGACACTGTAAACTGCGTCTTCTGATGACAGCATACTTCACAATTCCCAAGTGAAGACAGGGGCACTTCTATAGTAGGGAACCAAAGGGGCGAGGAAGGCTGAGGGAGACAGAGGTTCCTGCTTACTCATCCAACAAGTATTTATTGAGAGTCCTTAAGACAGAGCGGAGGAGCCTGGGCTGCACCAAGAGCCTGAGATTGGAAGTCAGGCAGACAAGGATCTTCCTGCCACTTAAAAGATAACATGAGCTCAGCAAATGGCTTCCTCTCTCTGTCTTGCTTGAGTCACTTATAAGAGTGGGGATAATAACAAACTTTAGCTGACTACTGTGGTGATATGAATGCATACAACACACGGTGCCTATCTATCAAGATAGCTAAACAGCTAGAAATAATACTATCCAGAGCACAACACAGAGGAGACATTGAAATATCAAGGATACAGAACTACTTCTATGGGAAACACGATGGGGGAAATTAAATCTGACCATGAAAATCAAGCTTTTGTGAATGATATCACACTTGAATCTGGCCTTGAATTGGGATTCCAAATTCAAGGAAGTGAAAAAGCAAGAGACAAACAAGATCGGGGCTCTGCATTCTATGTGTCACACAACCTATATTTGGGGGCCAGTGGGATGGCTCATCAGGTAAATGCACCTGCTGTCAATCCTAAGACCAGAGCCCACATGGTAGAAGGAGAAAATTGACTCCCACAAGCTGTCCTCTAGCTTCCACATGCATACTGTGGCACACATGTGGGCACAAGAGTACACACACACACACACACACAGAGAGAGAGAGAGAGAGAGAGAGAGAGAGAGAGAGAGAGAGAGAGAGAGAGAGAGAGAGAGAGAATACCCAAATGTTTAAGAGGACATACATTTTATGCTATGCTATTCACAATATCCAGTATATAGAACCAGCCTAGATATTTGTCAACAAATAAATGGATAAAGAAAATGGATACAATAGAATCTTATGCAGCAATAAATAAAAACAAAATCATGATTTTTTTTTCAGAAAAAATGGATGTCATTAAAAAATCATTATGTTAAGCAAAATAAGCCAGATTTAGAAAGCCAAACTATGTTTTCTCTTGTGCAGAACCTAAATTTAAAATTACATAGGTATATATGTGTGAGTAGGTCGTGAGACTAGCAAGAGGATTGTGAGAAGGGAGAGGGAGCTCCTGTGTGGGGGGGGGCTTTAGAGGGTGATGGAATACATGTACTAAGAAATCAGAATTTGAGACTAATTGGGGGAATAAAAGGAACAAAGTGCATGGGAAACAGGGATGGTGGAGGGCATTGGGAAAGGGGAACAAATGAGAAAAAGCATAATAACACATATGGATGAAGACCATGGTGAAACCCAGTGCTTTGTATATTAAGCTAAAAAAATCCATTTTAAAAACCTCTTCATCTTATTGGCCTTAATTACCTCATGCACCATCTTCTCTAAATTCCCCCTAAGTCTTTACATTTGATGTATGAACTACTTTCCCTATCTTATTTTTTGATAAAACATACTAGCTGTGTGTATTATTATATTTCACTATGACTATCTATGGCCACCCTACCATGCAATAATATCCAGAACTTCTCCTATTTACCTGAAACTGAGTACCCACTGAGGTAGCTATTCACATTAATGGGGCCCAGTGTGATATTGCAATACATGTATCCATCTTACACTGATGAACTTAAGGCAATTAACATTTCCCTCTTACACCTTATGTTTGGAGCCTTTGGGATCCTCGCTTCTAGATCTCCGTAAAATATGGAATGGTCTGCTGTAAACTACACTCAATCTCTGCTTTGGGACTTGCCATCCAACTCTCTTTATTTATCTTCTACCTCCCCAGCTTCTACTGATTGCTAGTCTACAGCATTCAAGCTGGCGGTATTTGTAGCTTTCTCTTGTGAGATCAAGCACATGATCCTGCTTTTCTGTGTTTGGTGTCCACTTTTAACACAGATAAGGAAACTGCGTCTCTGTGATGTGCCAATCCATCAATCAAAAGTTTCAGAGCTCAGATAGAAAATAGAACTGTTGACTATTTGGCCAATGTTCCTTCAACACTGCCCAGCTCTCTCACCTGAAGCACGTTAGGGAGCCGAGCGTACAAGTGATGTTTTGTTGCATCAGCCGTGACTATCTGAGCTGCATGCGACGTCTGCTTCATGAATTGTGTTATTGGGCAAGTGAGGTGATGTGAAGTAGAACAGAAGAGGTATGAACCAATTTATCAGACTTGAAGTACGGCAGCCAGGCAGTTCCTGTAACAGGATGGAGTCACCTCTGGATAAGAAAAAGTTGCATGCCGAGGCTGATTTCTTAGTACTGACTGAGAACCCATATTGAATTTTTGCCACCTCTGAATATGGATAAAGTCTCAACTAAACTCGCCAACTCTTGCATAAATAAAGTTGCTCTAAACTCAAATCACCCACTATATTTCTAGGCCTGATACCTTTACACCCTTGTTATTGTTGATGGAGATTCACTGGCACAGAATATTTAATTTAAGTAGATATTGTATATGACTCATACAACACTTCTTGGTTTATGATTCTTTCAAATCACATACTTGGTCCCACAAACTGATCTAGGCGTTTGATAAGTCGGGCTTGCTATGTATACACTCTCTACAATAGAACTCGCGTCAGTCGTTGACTATGTATGAGGAAAATTAATGCTCGGGTACAAATATTAACATAACGTATGCTCTCAGGACAAGCCACAAGACGATCTTGCATTGAGTAATCACAGTGATCCTTAGCTATGCCACAGACCATTCTCATTTTCTCTTCCATCAAGTTCAATTCTTTAGAAGAAAGACAAAGAGTTAACTTATATGTGAATTCTTTAATTTAATGTGTGTTATACAAAAACCATTCCCAGCATTTAACAAACTACACCAGCTCGGATCTGGATAGCTTCCGCCCACTTGAGCTCCCAGAAATGCGATGATTATACACAAGTGTGTGTTAGAGGTACAAACTGGAACGTTAAACAGGTTTTAGAGGAGAGGGCACACACAGTCCACCAGTCTACATCCCTATAACAGTTTTGCAGGCCTACCGTGAAGAAATTTTTCCCATATTTATATTTATTTAGTTTGTTAATTAATATATCAATGGGGACAATATCCACTTGAGATATACCCAAAATCACTGCTCTTAAAGCTGCTTAACGAAGCAATTTAGGGAGGCATCGAAAGGTGACAAGATATGTTGAGTCTGGCAGGCTTATGTTTTGTTTGGAGGGCTGGTAGCCTTGAAGTCTAATCCTCTATATTGGGAAATAAGTTAGCCTAGAGTTTGGGATTCTCTAATAATTTTTGTGAGTTTATCATTTACTATACTTGTTAGTACTGGGAGTTGAATCCAGCCTCACACATATATAATTGATAGAAGGTAGGATGAATGAGCAGACCTCTGATCGATAACCATCCCCAATTTTAAAAATTATGATATTTGATTTGGATTCGAGCCATGCAATAAAATCAATGATTTTTTTATGAACTGTTTATAGTGCAAAGTTTCAGAATAAGCGGAAGAACAGAAACAAGAGTACTGGTGGGGAATATAGAACTCCAACGAGTCAGGGAACTGTTCAAGTCTGAGGAAAATTAGTTTCATTCCTGACTAGAAGCATGTTTACTACTGTTTTGTTCCTTTCTCCACTTCAATCAATCCTCGAATCTGTCTACTCTGCGCAATTTTGTAAGTAGAATGAATGGATGTGATATTGCAATCTAGAGTGGAGGGTTAATTTAAGCTACCCTTTAATTTTTCGGGACACCATAGATATTGTAATTAAACTGTTGAGAATTTTAAGCCTTTTTCTTTTCTCTTGATTAAATAGCTCTCCTTCTAAAAATATATAGTGATAACAAGAGTTAATTTACTAAATGTGTGGGAAAATAGTGTAGACATTCACCAAAAGTGTACGGCGTGACGATGATGATATATAAGATAACCCTTACACGATGGCAAACTTTGCAAACAATAGACAACTGGCGCTTTCCAGTGAATGCGCAAACGAAGTAGAGTAGACGAGAGGGCCTAGGTTATGAAGTAGCGGTGGTCTTTTTTGTTCTTTGTTTGTTTGTCCTTTAGTTGATTGTACGCTTGCTGATATGTATCATAATTGGTTTTGTTTTGGCTTTGCTTATGTCTTTGTTCTTGATTTTTCATTGTAACACAGAGATCCTATGATGTAAAGATAAGGACGTGGAACAGAATAACCTATCGTATGGGTTTCTGGCAAAAATAAATCTGGCGTAGCGTCATTGGCATATAGCTTCACAAATTGCTGTAGAAATTACAGCACTCTTACCCTCAAATATACTAATGACCTCTTGTACCGACCCCTTTCTCACTTACTCTATCTGACCAACCATGTACCCAGAAACTGTATAAATGAAAAATTGATTGGACTATCAAAGAATAAGTATTCAATTAACAAAAGAAATGACAAATTCGTAAGGTTACTAGAACCCCACAGAAGCTGTTTCATAACTCTCATTTTTTCAGTTTCTCAGCTCTTGCTTTGTTTGGTACTTGGTTTTTAGTATGAACTCTGAGCGGGTCTATTATTTTTCCTTTGTTGCTCGTCCTGAGGACTTGTTCCAGATGCCCAAATCCTAGTTCCTTGTGGACTAGACCAAAGCTGGCCTCAAACCCACAGAGAGCTGGCATGGTTCTTCTCCGCTTCTCTGAGTGCTGCTTCCCTCCCTTTTTTTAAGAAGCTGGATTAGCCTCACTGTTTTCTTTTACATCATCAATTGTCATATATTTCTTAATTTGTACTTTTATATCACCCATTATTAAAAATTATTTTAGAGGTTCTGGAATTCAGTTTTGCAGTTCAAAATATTATCCCTAATAGTTTTAAATACACAAGAAGTATTTTCACAAAATTGAAAAACCTTTATTAGTTTTAAAAGGAACAAGTATATATTTGTCTATAAAAAGGTGATATTTAACCTAATATTATGGAGTATTTGTATAAAACATCCTACGAATACACTGATCTTTGTCAATTAAGTCTAATTTTTTAATGTCAAAGGACACTTATGTGGGCCAGAAAGTATTTCAGAAGTGGTAGTGAAGGAGATAATATAATCGCTTCAGCCTGTGGTTCGAGCAGATCAGTGCGCCCTGAGGGTTGATTGGTCCAGAAAGAATGTGCATGAGTCGTGCTAAGTCAGCCGATCAGGTTATCGAGGAGGCAAACCCCATGAATGACAGTTCTATCAAATAGTGCATCGGTGGCGAGCGTGAAACCTGGATGTCCCAATGGATGATGATGACCACATTATAGTGATGTATCGAACTTATGAGATGAGACTCGTACAAATAAAAACAAAAATAATCTACGAACATCTTAGTTTAACCGGGAACAAAGAAATGGCTCACACCATAAAACCTCAACAAATCATTAAACCCTGAAGCTGAGTGGCAAGACAGTACATTTTTTTAAGAAAATTCGTGAGAGTACTATGTAATATAACCGGTAACCCCTACGCGAAAAACCTATCTTAGTTATTATTCTGTTACTAGCAGAATTTAATCTGGTCTACTCCCAGAGCCATAATGAATTAGATATTCATATTGTGTTATGTTGTTCTTACTGAAGAGTCGTGGACAGTGCCAAACTCCCAACCAGAGAGTGTCTCTGCATGCGGTAAGTGTGCGGAGCAGTATATATAGTAAGAACAAGCACACTGACTAGAGAAAGGCAAGAAAGATAGTAAGGCTCTATACTCATTCAGCGGACTGATATTGAACTATTATTCTAATGTACGTGAGTGTTTATTTGTGATTTTTGTTTGTTTTGTTTTTTTTTTTTGCTGATTTATTTGATTTTATACTGTATGTTTTGTGTGTATATTAATCAGGAAGACAGGGTGTTTGATTCACATATATACGTCGGCCAAGACTGTCAAGATTCAATTGGTTGATAAAATTAAAAATGAAAAGTTTAAGGATGCTCATTATACTTAGGATTCCGGCTGATGGCGGCTTATTTGTAAAGACGCACTTTTTTCAATCACACAAAGTGCTAACGCCGGCTTGACGAGCAGACTAGCCAGGTGGATCATCTGTGAGTTCCCTGCAAAATGTTCTAGAAAGGCACAGCGACTTGGAGGCTACCAAAGTAGACGTTTACCTATAAGTGTTATAAAATTTGCGGCTCAAAAGCTAACAACACTCTAGAAATTCCTCCCTGTCAGCTTCGACAAACTAGAATCAAACAATCTTTAGAAAAAAAAATTGCATCAAAGAAGGCAGGTTTCGGCCTTTGTTTTAGCTCGGTTGCTGTGTGCTTCAGTATATTGTGTGTTCTCTGTGTGCTCGCTCAACATTCTTGCTTGTTATGTATTGCACGACACAGGTCCACTCTGTATACTACAACCCAGAGATGAAACCTACGACCTGTGGGCCCTTGCAAATTCTCGAGGTGGGAAGTAATCCGCCTGGCTGCAAGGTTGGCGAGCTCTTTGGCTTCTATCTGTAATAAGTAATTGTGTAAAAAACTAAAAGACTAGGAGAGCTGGATCTTAATTGTTTAGCACCCATGAGAAGATAGTATTTGAGGAAGGCTTATTCTGGGCTGAGCATAGATAGATTACTCGCAAACACCAGAGTAGAAACGGCATCCAGACTCGCCAGGGCAGAAACACCACTACGATTAGGCAAATCCGTGCAGCCCTCCTCTGCATTTTATTAGAAGTTAAGTATCTCTTACAGATTCTATTTTTTAAACCTAATTGTTCTTGGACAAAAGATTGTACATTTGATAGCGAGTTTATAGAGTCTAGGTGCACACTCAGAGATTCTCGGGGTAATCAGTCCCCCTGATTGTATGGACTGAGTGAACCATTGTATCAATTCCATACTTTATGACTAGTAGATGCAGTAACAATGCATGCGCTAACTACAGAGTTATGACCCACATCACAAACCAGGAGTGAGTTCGCTGACAAGCGCTCTCCCAATATTGCATAAGGCAACGCATACATTAGCTCAATAACTGTGCTAAGCGCAACATATATAAATATAAAGCAATACACAGAAGACTTTCCAAAGTAGGTACGTCTGTTACCCATAGAGTTCTTGAGTAGCCTTATTTATGCATTCTTGATATATGATCAACTCATATACTATCTAGAACATCTCAGCAGGCTCTTCTTCTAAACTGGGTCTTTGCGGCAGTCGTAAGAGACGCGCGAGTTGGCAGTCCCTCACGCCAAAGTCCAAAAACCTTAGGTTTATATAGCGCTACAAATGAGGAGCGAGCAAATCAGCCACTATAACTCCTTGGAGTTGATAGTCTACTCACTCCTTCCTAATGCTATTCTTTCGTTCACTAATTTATTTTATTAATATCAACGGGAATAACAAAGAAATTAAGGTTCATATATGATATGAGATGCATTCTATTAGATCTCTTTTAGTTATGCTACGATCATAAATGTGCTACTATAAGCTTGCTCAATCCTTCACTAAGTATCATACTATTGTTTCTTTATTAAAAAACAATAGATATTTATAAATAAAAATTATTCAAATAGGGCTTGGCGTGAAGGGCATTAATAGAGAAGCACTTGCAGGCTTTCTATTAGTGAGAGATCGTCTATCATTTTTGTGTGTTAGTTATCCTATACGGTAAGAAAAGAGAGTGTGGCCTGTGCCATGACCACAGATTCTGAGTTATTCCTGGACCATCTCTAAGGAAAGCTCCAACGGGGGGTACCTCTTCGGACCCAAAGTGAGAAACCATTAGTGCCTTAGGCGCACTTGGTCATGGCCCAAGCAGGAGATCTGCGAGCGAGTGGAGGCACTGTGCCCTCGTGCTGTAAGGAATAGTGGATGAGTTGGCTGGCAAGCAGCCTAAGAAGTGCACATCCTAAGACCTACATATATATGTTCGTGTTGCATGTACAAACTAGGAATCCCCACTTCTAAGAGATCACACATAACGTTTAAACACGACACGATATCAGAAACATTTTAGGATAATAAGTGACAACTTATCTTCAGTAACCTTGCGTCTTGATAATTTATATTGTTCAAGGGGGTGAGTGGCGGGGAGCTGGATTCAGATTATAAGAGATGGTTGAGCGCAATCGGGCAAACTCATAGATCACACTGCAACTCCATCAATAGAACCATAAGATTCCACTATCCTCAAACACACAAGCCCACACTGCAGGTCATACGTAGGTGTCTGGTTGTCCGACCTGTTTGGAAGAAAGTTACAAATTGCCGCTTTAGTATAAAAATTCACTAAGGGATACGATAAAATCCAGAGCCACCAACCCAAACTCCACAAACGGTTTATCTCCGCCTGATCTCATCAAACGTGAATTGCCACTTATTTTTGATTTAGCATGCCCTCCAGATGATCCATAGCAGACGTGTTCCCTTATCTCCCTTCCCACCAATCCAACATTGCAAGGTTATGAGAGCAGGTAAGGTTCCATGAACTGGTCAAGTGCAATTAGGAGCCAGGAATATAAGGTATGGCCGAGAGAATGAGCCTTTCAGCTAAGGGCTGGCCCACTGTTGTATCAAGGCCTTTGGTGTATAAGTTACGATCAAGATACTATTCTGAGAGGGGCCTGAGACGACATGCGGTAGTATGCGAATCTACAGGGCGTCCACTAAGACTCCCATGATATGCCCTAACCATGAGTTCAAGCTAGCTGGGATATTCGAGTATTAAGCAAACATCCGTGATCTCTCAAGCCTCGCAAGAAGAACAAAAGATTAGTCGAAGTCTAATGGCTTTCTGTCGTGGACGGCACATGGCCAAGGTCAACTCCATAACAGTTGAGACATTGTCTTTGTCTCAGTTTTACCAATTCAAAGAAGAAACGTTCACTAAACAGAAAAGCCTTGTGAGACACCAAGTTACCCTAGGGGGGGGAGACAGAAGGTGAGCCAAATAGAATTATTATCTTGTCACTTATGTTACATGCCTCCTTAAACAGTTAACCGGTTTCGCCACAGGTTTGGCAGATTTGAATGAGTCTTTTTACAATTCCAAATATACCACAACCACAAATTTATGCCAGGTCTATCACAAGGAGGGGACAGGGTTATTCTGCGACATAAAAATGGAAACAACACACAATTTGACTTCTTCCTGACAAAGAAAAGTAGGGAAGCGGGATATCATATTTCGATATTTCGAGTCATTATTATATAGAACACGAGGAAATAGCTACAGCCAAAGCAAAGAGTAGGGTGAGAGACAAAGAAAAAGTCCGAGAAGGCGAGAGCAAAAAGAAACCCTCATCTGGCAATCTGCAAAGTCGATTGTAGATGTTGATAATAATGATTGAGACATTAGAAAATGTGAGTGAATAGATTCTTCTTGAAAAATATGAAAATTAAGTACATATCCAACATTTAGTCAAGAAGATAGTAGTAAGCATATACTAAGAATTAAAGACAGGCTTCACACACCTAAGATAAAGTTACACCCCATCAGAAATCAGTGTTAAGTATTCACCACAGACAGAGGCTTAACTATAATCAAACCCTTAATTTTCGAAAGTTCATAGGCTCCTAAAGTGTCCCCTGAGTTCATAGAGACTTCCATAGCGAGAGCATTAGATGTTGAGTTGAAAGTTGGGAATACAAAAGCTTTTATAAAAGCTAAAAAATAACAAGGGGTAAACACTTTGGGGCTCTAGTGGGCTGGGCATCACACTTCGTGGTTATAAGAGTATAGTGCCCAACGCATCACTTACAGGAGACGACAGGACTAGCGCCAAACGCCTAGAGACACTGATGGAGCCAGATAAACACAGCGACTCACCGTGTGTATACATGGCATTTATATAAAAACCCTGTGTATTGTTAGAAACACCATAAAGACCAAATGTATGCTATCATTTAATGCACTGTGACAGGAATATTACGATAAAGTAAAATTGGAGAACGACGACAACTCGCCAGGTGTATCATTTCACATCCAACAAGGATTTGAACGGCGGTGCGCAAACAAAATTTTGAAATATACCCAACCACAGGTGACAGGTTGTTTCAGCTACTGGCAGAGAAGCCTAGGAAAGTACTTTGCACACTGATGGTTGAAAGTAAGGAAATAGTCAATAAGATTGAGTGAACATGCTAAAAACAGGCTGGGTGATTTATTCAAACAGTTTTTAAACAGATTAAATTGATCTCTTAATTCCTAAGTACCTACGTCCAAATTGAAAACTGCGGCTAACTTAAAATAAAATGTACTCATGCATGTCGCACTGTAACAATTCAACAGGTCGACAAGAGTAGAAAACCAAAGTCAAATGAGGTGCATTACAGCAACAGATCAATCAACTCTCACCAGCTATAAAGATAATACCTATGAGAGTATTAAGTATTAGCCAAGAGGAAGAAACAAAGTTAGAATATCTGTCTCGAGACGAGAAACCTGCTCAGTCGTCGGCTCACGCATCGTAAGTTTTGAGGATAATACCTGTAAAACAAGTGCAGCTTAGGAGGTAGGAAATAGCTCTCATCATCCTCTCTCCTAGTAGTGACTGTGAGCTGGTAACCAGCAAGGGATAGTAGGCCAAAACTTGGAGCGATTCCAGACGTGAGCCAGAAAGAAAAAAACAACCAAGTTAGAGGAGAGACAACCAGGCAGTTCTTGAGTACTGGTAAGGCCCTAAGAAGACCCTCCGAATCCCAACCTAGTCATTCTTCCCATACACACGCCTCACAGCGACGGCTTTCTACTTCCAGACTGATCTGCCAATTCACTTCACACTGACCCTCTTGACATATTCTCTCTCGTGTTACTGGACGTGTGTGGTTGACCTCGTGCATGAGCGACGGAGAAGAAGCATAGAGTCTGGACCATGGAAAAAGGCGTATGACTCTCTGTGGTAAGTGACTCTACGGCATTCCTCCCGAGCAATACTAGCCTCAGATTATAAATATGCAAACAACCAAATCCTCCGAGTTACAATAGTCCGTGAGGACATCAGGACAGAACAAAAAGAAGAAACAAACACAGAGATGACTATTTTAAGAGCCAGATAGCTGCATAAGGACTATCTGGTGCTGCTTAACTGCTCAAGCTCTCCTTCCAAATGCTTATACAATGACAATAGGGACTGCCGGCGACCCACCAAAAGAAACGCATCCTGATTCAACCCGAAATCTCGCGTTGACAACTAAACAGACCTAAGTGGACGACAACTACGTATGAAAACTTTCTCTCTATACGCATAACAACAGATGGGTGGAAAAGAGCACTCACAAGACCCGGAGCCCTAGCATATAACAGCTTACAACAGTCTGCTGAGAGAAGACGAAGCGTGGAGTGAGAGAGTTTCACGTACATCTCATGGATTCATCCAGGATGCAACTAATGTCAGGAGAATACTATTGAAAGTGCCCTGATATATGAGTGAGTACGAAATGCGCAATATATACTAACAATGTGACTACTTAATTATGAAAGGGAGCTGAATATGATGAGTAACACTAATGAAGCTATGACACCTAAATAACTCAAACACGGTTCTACCAGGCAAGACTTGCTTGTGTACTTTAATAATGGAAATAGGCAATTAATCCTTTTTGAAGTGCACGTGTGTGTGTGTGTGTGTGTATCAAAAACATAAGTCGATGAATTTGTAAGGACAAGTTGGCCTAGTGCAGCCATGTCGTGGGAGAGTGTGTGGAGATGGCGAGAATCAGAGGCGAGCGGGGACTGAGGGCATGAACATGAAGTTGTAGAATACTCACCACTTGTCAATATCACATAGTTATATGACGATATTATATTCTCAGAAAATAAATAACAGTGTTACAAATGTAAGAGAGAGAACATGATTCTGGATGAGGATGCACAGGACACCATTATATTTAAATGAATTTAGACAACTAGTGTTCACTGACATAAGAGTCAAATGCACAGGTACAGCGCAGCTCTACTGTGATAGCGAACCAGTGTATGAGATATGGCACTAACAGCATCCTCTCGGAGGTGAGTGTCTCTCACAACGCACCTAGAACGGTGTCCAATTGTCCTTAAGTGCCATCAACAGCACCAGCTTTTCCTTACTCCAGCCCGCGAAGTCATCTCAGATCTTGGGATATCCACAGTTAGATGAAGTTATAGACAGAAAAACAAGCATTAAGAGCGCCTTAATGCAGATAGATAAAGTATCATGAGCAGGCTTGGCGATGCTTTGAACTTTATTAGTTCTCTCTATTGCTGTGAACGAAGGTAAACATAGTGTTCCAGCGAGATAATAAAGATTCACGAGAATTACCTAATCTGGACGAAGATACAAACCAATATAGTGCCCTGTATCAAACATTCTTCCCGAGTCTGACCCAGGTTCTGTTCTGGTCAGCTATTGACCTAACTGTATCGCGAGACTATAAGTCCGTGACTCTCTCCCTCGGCACTTAATGTTACACAAGTTACTTTTTCAACTCGTGTTGTATTACGAAGCTATGTTCATACGTTTCCAAGCTTTGCTTTGACGAGCTCTGAATAGGTTCATTTCTATCTTTCTAATACAGATTCTTTATTCGGTTCTCTATGACGTTACTACTGCTACTCAAGAAACAGAGAACCCATGGTGCCTGCCACTCTGCCTTGCTTCCTAAGGAGTGTACCTTTGATGAGATGGGGATGACATTGCAACGTTGTGTGGCTTGTTGCTATCCTATGACTCATCTTTATGTTCAACTCTCAGCCAAGTTACCACACACCTCATTAGTCTGTTTGTTCTCAACAAGTTCTCTTCTCTCTTGCTCAAGAACTTCTTATTATGTCTACCAAGCATGGCCACTAACTATACACGCATAAGGTGCGACGAAACAAAACCCTAGCGTTCATATATAACATGCACCTTGCCAGAGATGCGAGCAGGAAACCTGGTTCTACACGCATATTCAACACTGGTACAAGATAGCCTCTACAGAACAAACCTGGTTCTGTTTACGCCAGAACTCCCATGACAGTCTTCCCAATCGCGTTTGGATAACTCCAGACGGTTCACTCTGGCGCGCTGGATCCATGTGCCTTCTGGCCTGAGGGGACGCCACACAGACACGTTGCACTTGCATACATGTGCAGCGTAAAAACATATACACGTATGAAAATTTTTAAATAAATTGTTTTAAAATGCATTAGCACTCCAGAGTCACCAGGTTCAACCCTAGAACCGTGATAGGGGCAAAAAACACAGAAAAACCCTTACAGAAAGGAAATTACATATACACCAATGAAATTTCATTGCAGAGAAGGGGAAAATGCTACAGAAAAGTATAAACTAAAATCTTCCATTGCACATGTTTAGAAAACGCCCTGGCAGTGCATAGGGTGGCACACACCTTTAATCCCGAGCACTCAGAATGTAAGAGGTTGGAGAGCGAGACAGATTCTCCCCCCAAACGTTGTTTTCTACAGAGTCGGAGTTCCCAGGACAGGTCAAAGCTACACAGAAAAACCCTTCTTGAAAATAAAAACCAAAAACAAAAAATATGTAAGAGATCTCTATTCTTTCTCTTTCAGCTGCTTCCATGACTAAAGTTGACCTATATACATGCCATGGACTGCCAGTATAACATATTGTTGTGACATACTCCATAACCGCCAGAGTGAGGCTCGTATCCTTGGCCTATACAGGTAAGGGTCTGAGACCACTTAGCTGTTCATTATTCAATTCAGCGCGCTAGCAGTTGTCTTCCTGAGGACAACACGCATGCATTTGCGTAACACTATGTACCATTTAAGTACTGATTTATAACTCGAAGATACAAATATATATATCTCTCCTTCTCTCTCTAGCCCTCCTTACTCAATAGTGACTCAACTATAGCGTAGCATTGTCGCAATTTCTTCTCACCGATGTGAAAGTGGGCCATCTTCCCCAGTCTTTTGCTAATCAATAAACACCCACCTAACTCTGTCATTACTAATTCCCCCTACAGTGTCCCTAATCCCCCACCACTAGCCAATGAGCAAGGTACTAGCTCACACACACTATTGCTTCTTAACTCCTTGCTGTTTGTTAATCTATCTCTTATAAACGTGTGTGGTGTTCAATCTCCTTAACTAACAAATCGTCCCAGGTATCTGTCCTTCACAAGGGTCCTAGGCCATTATACCACCGCTATTTCGATGCATATACATTCTTTTTTCACAACGTGGTTCTGTGCACAAGGCAAATTAAAAAAAGATATTGGCTACTCAATCAATTCCACTGTATAAAATAAACTTTCGAGTTCGGAAACGCTAAACTTGTCTAAAGTTATTTGGCTTTCCTTTGGCAAGCCAGTTTCAGGAACAGTACTTTTATTATTCTGAGTTACAGAAACCAACCCGTTACATATCCTCATCAAAGCTATGCCGCTTATCACTTTTAAACGTTGGTATTCTTCATGTGTCGGGCATTTTGCTCAGTCAGTTCGCACGCCACTTTCCTCATCCTGTGGCCTGCCTTCTTGCCCCTAAAGCAACATCCTGTTGTTCAATAATATATCTCACTATAATTTGACTATAGACTCTCCATCCTTTCTGCCTATTTACCAAGTTAAGACATCTTCTCCAATGACCTACGTTCTTTTCTTGCCCATTTTCACTGGAGAGTGAGTGACTGCAGGCGCGTGGAATTCAGCGTGGCTCCCCTGCTGATCCCTAACATAGGCCATGACTGCTTACACTTTCAATGCAGGTTACTGTACCATTTTAATTAATTTGCTCAGGAAAGTACTACAAGTCAGCCAAACCTCATTAAAATGGAAATGTTTCGTTATCATGGCCAAAAAACACTCACTGAACAATACAGCACTGTATTTTTCCGAGAGCTCTGCATGGCTATAATAAAGAAATGGACTGAAGGTGTGCTCTTCAAGTGTCCAAGGACTAGATTTTTACACCCAAAAGGAACTTTGGGTTTAAAGTTTTTAAAGCAATTTAATAGCTAAATTTCCATTTCACTTAGAGCTAGAGCTAAACCACAAAATTCCTGGGGGAGAAAGGAAAATGGAAACGACCACATCAAGAGCTTTGGAAATTAAAACCCTAAAACTGGGAAGTTGTTCCTCCCTGGAAACCTTGAAATTAATGGAGGAAGAATTACTTTTCCCCTAAAAGCCCAGCAGCTCTGGGGGTTCTTTTTTTGAATTGCTTCAGATTTCATGTTCTTCTGCTTCATTGGTCATGTGAACATGTACAAGCCAAGAGTCGCTAGGGACCTGCGAGGACGCAGGTGCATTGCGGAACTGAGGTTCTCTCCCAGCCTTTCCACTTCCCGAGCCTTCTCCTCTCTCCTTGTCCCACTTACTTCCTGCGGGTCTGCAGTCCACTGGCCATCAGTGTTTTATTATTATAGTAATGATTTCCACAGCAACAAACCACATACAGATGTCGGTGTGGCAGGACATCTACCCATGACTCATATTTATAAAACCTGCGAGGGTCCAACTCCTTCTCAATTTAATGTTCGATAGGCTGACTTACTAATAATGCAAGAATGGAGTATTTGTTAACACACTTAGGCACTGTTCAGAGGGTATTGATAAACAAACGTCTTTTCTCCTGCAGAGCAGCTGCATTTCTGGCCTTTGTGGTGCAGGCCTTCATCCTGTACCTTTGTTTATTCGGAAAGCACCAATGCTCACCTTCACTGATGGTTCCAGGAAGCCTGTTCCTAGTGTACCAGACCACTATACTATACACACATAACACGGGCAGGGCACTGTTGCATCTGTGGGATTCTTACCAACTTTAAGATATTCTAAGAAATAGATTAATAGTCAAATGATTTCCATATGAATGAATAGTATGATAGATTGAATACTATCTTCAACACCTACAAGAATGTCTTGGGGACATGCAATTCCGTATCTTTCCCGTGGTGAACCTGGCAAAATACTGAAAACTTACCTAAGCGGAAGTCTTTTTTCCACATGTGAAAATGTTCAATAAAAGTAAAGTTTTTAGGGAAAAGAGCCATTTCCCTTTAAAAGCTTTTGACCACTCAAACTCATACTTGAAGCACTAGCTATGAAGTCAGGTCTCTGTGGTTATGAAATGTAGTCGTCGTTTTTATACGCTCACCATTGCATGGGAAGGAAGGCATCTATCAACACTCCCACATGTGTACCTCCTGTACCACTGAGATACCTTATATCTCTTTTTATTTCCATGCGTCTTTTGTCTCTTCTTGCATCTACATGACTCTCTCGGTCTACCCTGGAAAAATCTACGTCTCCTGTCTGCTCATCTTCTCTCATCTCGTCATATATCTCCCTCCTCCCTCTCCCTTCCCCCCTCCCATTCCTCCCTTACATACACAACTAGCCTCCTCTCCCTCTCTCTCTGCTCTACTCATCTCTCTTCTCTCTCTCTCTCAATAATCTCTAGAAATGTCTCTTCTCTCATCTCGATTGTGTTTCTATTCTAATGTAATCAATCCTTACATCTAAATGATAACTATATATTTAACCATATTCGCCACCACTCTTCCCCTAAATCTTCCCAGATCCACCCTGTCCTGGATAGTTTTATGCCAATTTGATACAAGCTAAAGTCATTGGAAAGGAGGGAACCTCAATTAAGAAAATGTCTTCATAAAATCAGGCTGTAGGCAAGCCTATAGGGCATTTTCTTAATTAGTAATTGATGGGGGAGGGCCAGCCCATTGTGGGCAGTGCCATCCCTGGATAAGTGGTCCTGGGATCTATAAGAAAGCAGTCTGAGCCAGGCGGTGGTGGCGCACGCCTTTAATCCCAGCACTCGGGAGGCAGAGCCAGGTGGATCTCTGGGAGTTCGAGGCCAGCCTGGGCTACCAAGTGAGTTCCAGGAAAGGCACAAAGCTACACAGAGAAACTTTGTCTTGAAAAACCAAAAAGAAAAGAAAAAAAGAAAAAAAAAGAAAGAATGAATGAATGAAAGCAATCTGAGCAAGCCATGTTGAACAAGCCAGAAAGTAGTACCCCTCCATGGCTTCTGCACCAGCTCCTGCTTCCAGATCCTGGCCCTGCTGAGGTTTCTGTCCTGACTTTCTTTGATGATAAACAGTGATCATGGAAGCGTAAGCCAAATAAACCCTTTCCTACCCAGGTTTTTTTGGTCATGGTGTTTCCTCATCCTAACTAAGACACAATCCCACCTCACTTCCCACCCAACTTTGTGCCTTCTTTTTTTCCTTTATAACCCATCAACTCCAATCCATGCTGCCCTTACACTCCTGGATGTGGGGTCATCCTTCAGAGCATGACCGACCTACCTGCAGCAACACCCTTAAAGAAAACTGACTCTCCTTCCTCCAGAAGCCACCATCTGTCCATAGCAGTAGAGATTCATGAACACCTTCCTCCTCCATGCTTGAATGTTGACAGGCTTGATCTTATTCAGGTCTTGTACAGGCTACAACAGCTGTTGTGAGTTCATGACTTTAGCAGTCCTGTATATCCAGAAGACACCATTTTCCACTGGCCCTCCCTGACCTCTAGATCTTTTTCACCCCCCTCTTCTGCAGTCATCCTGGAGCCTTGGGAAGGGGGCGAATACTCTGCTGACACTCTTTCTTGGCACGTGGACATGTTGTGAGTTTCTGAATTAACCCCCTGTCCACGGAATCAATAAACTTTTCCGGTGAGAGCTGAGAGTGGCACTCATCTACAGGTGTAACGATTTGAATGTAGGGGACAGTTCAATGCTCTGTTGAGTCATCAAAACAGTAATAGCAGGTTCACCCCTGGGGCCTGTGAGCTCCACAACCGTGGTTCTTGATCAGATTTACAGTGTCAGTCATGTCTCTCCTCCTATGGAGTAGACCTTAAACCCAACAAGGAAGCAGTTGAGTGCCCCCATAATGCTGTGTCACTGTTGCGCACGTGGGCATCTATTGCCTCATCGGGCCTTACTGCAGTTCACAAGGCTCAAAGCTGGGTAACGTTCCCAATGACTCCTCCCCCCTCCCCCTGCCGCCAGGCTGTGTAGCATCTCCCAGTTTTATGAAAGCTACCAAGTAGGAAGGCAGTTTCCTGGTCAGTCCTGACTTGATTTCTCCATGTCCTGACACCAAGGTGTGCTATCTCTTCAGTAATAAGATCTTTAGGATTGAGGGGACGCTATCTTTGCTATTTACCACCAAGTAGTTCATAAATATATAGCAAAGAGATGGCTCAGTAGTTATGAGTACTGGCTGCTCTTCCAGAATACTGGGGTTCAATTCCCAGAACCTACATGGTAGTTCACAACCAACTCTAAATACCGTCCCAGGAATCATAAGCCCTCTTCTAGCTTCTTTGGTACACAGATATACATGCAGGCAAAACATCCATAGACATAAAAATAAATTTTTACCAAAGACCTCACCATCATGTTTTTGTAGGCAATCAAGAGCAATGGCAATAGCCTATACTGTTTTGGGAGTTCCAGGTACCTGTGACCCAAGGTGTATCCCTTACCTGGCACTGGGATTTTGATTTGGCAACCTATGGGTTATCGAATGAATATAATCCACTGTGTAAGGTAACTCTAATTAAACTTTTATATGAAAAAAAATATAATATGTGTGTATGTGAAGCTTATAAAATAGTGGGTTTCCATATGGCCTTTTCAAACATTATTAGTGGCCATTGTCCCTCCCTCAAACCCTTCCTCTGTCCTACCCAACCATCCCTCTCCTCACCTAAACCTCCCTCCCCATTGTCCTCCCTCACCCCCTCATATCACCTGTGTTTTATCCCCACCCTCTTATGGCCCTAGTTGTACGCTGGGTGACAGACACTGGTTAAAACTGGTGACTATTTTCAAGTTCACATTCTAATAGAATTTCAGATGGGCAGAAAGCTGCAAGGATAGCACAACAATCCCTCAATACCTTTAGCCCCAAGTCAAACTTGTAAGTATTTAACGTTTGCTATATATTTATGAACTACTTGATGGTAAATAGCAAAGATAGTGTCCCCTCAATCCTAAATCCTTCAGTGTGTGTTTGTTATCTATCCACACTACTACAGTTATCAAAAATCAAGCAATTCACATTTGTTCAGTCCTATCATTTATTCTGCAGACGATATTCGGATTCTACCGATGTCTAGAAATAGTCTTTAAGATAGCAACACAACTGGAAGACCTGAGACCTGGGGAGACGGATCTGTAGGTGAAGAGCATGCTGTGCAAGCGTGACAAGCAAAGTTTGCATCCCCAGCACCAGTGCAAAAGCTAATGCAGAGGTGCAAGCATTCAGAGTCTCTGCACTCACTACAGTAAATGGAGGCGGTGGGGCAGGGCCAGGAGGATCTCTAGAAGTTCAGAGACCAGCTGACCTGGATGACAAAGCTGCGAAAGAGACCCTGCTTCAAACAAAGTAGACAGATGAGGGTCAATGCCCAACGATTGTTTTCTAACTTCCACACAAATGCTGTGGCATGGGCATACCCACACATACACACATACACATCACACACACACACACACACACACACACACACACACACATTTTTAAAATTCCAGAGTGGCTATTTATTGTCCCATCCCTAGTCTCATGTTAACTGGACCTGCTCCTCAGTCTCTTGTGACCGTGACCTTAGAGCAATGGTTTTCAACTTTCATAATGCTGTGACCCTTTAACACAGTTCCTCATGCTGTGGTGACCCCCAACCATAAAACTATTTTTGTTGCTATTTCATAACTGTAATTTTGCTACTGTTATGACTCATAATGTAAATATGTAATACACAGGACATCTGATATGTGACCCTTGTGAAAGGGTCACTTGACTCCCAAGGGGGTCACAACCCACAGGTTGAAAACCACTGCCTTAGAGGGTTGCTTGTTGTATAGAATGGATGTCTGTCGGTGGAGGTTGCCTGATGCTTTATGACTTGACAAAACAGGTGCATCCCATCAGAAGGTACCCCACTGTTGAGCTACCCTTCAGTGGGAGTGTCACATTAATCGCTGTGTCAAGGTGTTTTCTGCCAGGTTTCTCTGCCATAATAACATCACTGTTTTCTCCTTTATAATTCACATGAATTTAGAGAGGGGCTATTTTAGTACTGTGTAAATACCACTGCTCAACTTTCACACACAAATGTTAGCATTTACTGATGGTTTCTGTCTGATTGATAAGATTAGGGCTGCTGTTCTAATTTCATTTCTGTTGCTGTGATAAAGTACCCTGACAAAAAGAAGCCTAGGAGAGAATTTTTTCTTACAATTTTATGTAATAGTCCGTTAGTATGAGCAAGTCTCAGAGGCAGGAAATTGAGGCCAGTGGTGATCCTACACGCACAGCCAGGAGCAGAGAGAAATAGATACACCCATGCTCACCTGCTTGGTTCCTTATGCTCATCTTGATTTCTTATACAGTTCATGACCTTCTGCCTGTAGAATGGTGGGCTGGGTCTTGCCACATTGATTGACCTAATCAGGAATCATCCCCACCACAAACATGATAACACGCTAACCCAATGTAGACAATTCCTCATGAGACTCTCTTCTCAGATGATTCCAAGTTGTGTAAAGTTGACTATTAAAGCTGAACTCACAGTTGCCAAGTGGTCTTTTCTGATAGGATTATCCAGCTTTCTACCGTAATGATTATGTTTATACATCAGCATCAATGCTTCCAAACCATTATACATATAATATATGCATTGTATATATGCATAATAGATTAGTTATTTCTCATCACTATTTGGATGTTCAAATAGAAGCAGATTTAGCCACAAATTGCTGACTCATTGGAAGTTCATACTTCGAGCTTTTCTAGCAGATGAACTACAGGAAGAAACCGTGACTGTGGGACTTTTGGAGTCAAACTACGGTAAGTTACTAAGTTGGTCTACTTAAGTTCTGCTGGAGTTTTAACTATTGCTGCTCCGTTTTTATAGACAATAGCTAGTGTGTGTGTGTGTGTGTGTGTGTGTGTGTGTGTGTGTGTGTGGCCTTCAAAGTAGAGAACAAACTTCAAGAGCTGATCTAGGCACTTCCCAGCTTTCCCTTTTCCAATCGGACTCTCATTAGACATGTTGGCACCACACCACTTCTGTCCTCAAATATTTGCAGGGTCTAAAGTGTGACCATGAAGTAAAGGTAGCTGTTTGATGGGAGGTGTTTACGAGCTAACGCGAGGAGAGCTGGCACACATGGAAGCTGGAGACTTGTTTCCTCAGCAGGTAACTGGGCAAGAGCTGAAAGAGAAAAAGCTTAGGACAATACAACAGAAGGCTCGAGATCGTCAAAAAGGTCTGACCAGACAAAGAAATATGAAAAGCTCAAAAGGAAGAAAGCACCAACAGGCTTACTTTTAAATGACTGGAGGCAGCCGCTGTGGTGTTTCCGTAATCTTCTCCATTAAAGTCAATTAGAAGTGACTGCTTCAAATGTGAGAGAAGTGGAAAGGAAAGGAGAGGAGATTAAACTGAGAATGTGTAAGTTTGCTAGGCAGAGAGAGGGAAGGAACAGAGGGAGAGAGGGAGAGAAAGAGGGAGTTAAGGGACAATTAAGACAAAGAAACAAGCCAGCCAAACAGTGCAGATTTCTTCTTGTCATCTAAGTTGTGTATATAAATGGTTTATTATTGGTGTCTTCTTATTATATTCTTTTATTTAGTGTGTTTGCATGTGCATCCCATGGCACATGTGTAGAGGTCAGAGAACAACTTGAAGGAATCATTTCTCTCTTTCCACCACATGGAGATCAAATTCAGGTTATCAGGCTTGGTAGCAAGCACTTTCACCCACTGAGATATCCATTGTTTTTGTTGTGGTGGTTTGATTTGGTAAGTATTTTGTTTTGGGATGTGTGTGTGTGTGTTTGTGTGTTTGTGTGTGTGTGTGTGTGTGTGTGTGTGTGTGTGTGTTGGTTGGGTTTGTTGTTTGTTGTTTGTTTTTTGTTTTCTTAAGTAGTCCAGTTGAGGGTAAAGAAGACCTGAACTAATGGGGTTTTCCAGATGGAAATGTCATAACACAAATGTTGTTTACCAGTTTTGTATCAGTAACCTATTTAAAAGGATTGCCTTTTGCAAAGCACTAATGAATGTGATTACAGCTAAATCTGTCATTTAATACATATAAAATGTCAAACATTTTAAAAATACATGGAAAATTTTATAATGAAATTATCTTTGTTCCCAAAGAGATAGGAATTATAACTTTATGATGTTATTGACCAGGATGTTAATATTGACTCCATCATGGCCTGAACTGGAGATAGCACTGTTGAATTTGTAGTTTGCAGAAACTATAACTACCCCATAGGTTTCACACACATTTTAGAACTAAGGTTGCTCTCAGAAGTCAACACCATCCTTCATCTGGTAGAGTAGAACACCAAAGGAGAAAGCAGAAAAACTCAAGTTCCATCAGGGTAGGACTGTTTAGTTTTGCTTCTTAAGAAATGGAAGCATGTGCAGCTGTTACTAGGAAAAGCAGAGTTCCCTTTTTTGAGTTACCGTTCTTGTTAATTAGGGAACTTAAAAGCCAAAGCAGCAGATGGGAGTCCTGGGACTACAAGTTTGAGAAAAAGGAGGGTGTGGAGGAGGAGAAGGAGCCAGGCAAGCTGAAAATTTCAGCAACTGCACAGAGGAGGGACATGGAGATGAGGAAAGGAGAAAGCCGTGTGTTTTGCAATGGAGGTCACCAGGATGGCTCATAGCCAGAAGGGTAAGGGGGGCTTCAGGAAATGAGTCAGAAATCCCAAAGTGTCTGGGACACGAGACAGGAAAGGTGCACTTAGTGTTTTGGGAAAAGACACAGGAAGAAAGAAAAGGAACAAATAAGAAGATGTCAGCTCAGTGGTGGAGACAGGTGAATTGCTGCATTGGGGGAGGGATGCCTGGGGAGGGCACCTGGATTATATCAGCAAAAAACCTAGTCTGACAGTTTAGGGACAGGGACCCTCAGAGTGAAGACTTCTAGTTCCTGTCTTCAACCAGAAGCTGGAAAGTCTTTGGTTTTGTCCTGATGGCCCAGGAAAGCTGAAGGGAGCTCTGGTTCCCTTTTATTTGCCTTCTCTAGCGAATTGGAGAGTGTACTGTTATCATTTTATAACATGATAATTTCCCTGATATCTTGTCAATAAAGAAAGTTCATTAGGATGCTATCATTTATTAAACATAAGCTACTCAAACATGTTCAATATTGCTTTGTTCTAGTACATGGTAAGAGAACATAAATGTTGAACTGTCATTTTATAGCATAATCCTCTGGAGTCTGATACTGAATGAATCTTAAGCTTTTAATCGATATTGCCCAACAAGACAAATAGTACATAATTTATTTTAATGAAGAAATGAATAAATTTTAAAAACATAAAACTCAAATTTTAATAAATTTAGGACAAAATTTATGGTCATTCATTAAAAATATTAGTAGATAGAATAATATGAAATTAATTATCCTAAAATTGATACTAGTTACCTAATGTAAAGTACACAGGATGAACTGAGCGTGGAGAACATGCATTTAATCTCAGCACCCAGGAGGCAAAGGCAAGCAGATCTCTGTTTAAGTCCAACATCTGTGTATGTTTGAGTGCACATTGTTTTTTGAGCACCCAGGTGCATGTTAGGAGTGTGCACATGTATGCATGCTTGTGCGTGTGCATGTGGGTGCTGTGGGATGTTCTGTATGGCAAATGTGTTGCTCTGATTGGTTAGTAAATAAAATACTGATTGGCCAGTAGTCAGGCAGGAGGAAGTATAGGCAGGACAAGGAGGAAAAGAATTCTGGGATGTGGAAGGCTGAGTAAGAGACACTTGCCAGCCGCTGCCAGGACAAGCAGCATGTGAAGATGCCGGTAAGCCACAAGCCACATGGCAAGGTATAGATTTATGGAAATGGATTAATTTAAGCTATAAGAACAGTTAGTAAGAAGCCTGCCACGGCCATACAGTTTGTAAGCAATATAAGCCTCTGTGTTTACTTGGTTGGGTCTGAGCGGCTGTGGGACTGGCGGGTGACAAAGATTTGTCCTGACCGTGGGCAAAGCAGGAAAACTCTAGCTCCATGTGGGTGTAGAGGGGTGGGTCTGTGTGTATGGAGGCCACAGGTGTCATCCTTCAGGAGCTGTCCACCTTGGATGTTTTTAGGCATGGTCTCTCACAGGGACCTGAGGCTGGCTAGTCAGGTTAGACTTGCTGGGATCTGCCCCAGGGATCTGCCTCCTCGGTACTGGTATTACAGGTACAGGCCTCCACACCTAGCTTGTTACGTGGGTGCTGGAGATGAAAACTGCAGTCCTCGAGTTTGTGCAGCAAGCACCTTACTGGACCATCTCCCCAGCCCACCTCACCATGTTTTGTGAAGTTCTCCATGAACAAGAGACTCTTCTCATAGGGTGATGAACCACCCTGTGAACCAACTGGCAGAGCTGCAACCCACTAAGCCCATCAATAAGGGCTGGTGCCCTCAAAGAATGAAATGTTTGAATGAAATATTATAAACTAGGGGGAACTTGCGCAAAAATGACCATGCCCTATAGATGAGCTGATATCTTCCAAGTATTCTTAGTTCGATATAACATACACTGCAGAACTAACAGTGAGCCCTGCCCAGGGGGGCTCTGATGCTTTTCCCTTGTAATTTCTCCGGGATCTCCCTGAACTTCCCATTCCCCTCTTCTCTGACAGTGTAAGTTTGGTATCAGAGTTTGTGGTGCCTAAATGAAGCTACAAAATGCAGAGAAGCCCAAAGCCAAGCACAATCACGGCCTGCTACTGCCAGGCTCTTTTAGAATGTTCTTATAATGGTGTTGAAGTAGACCAATGGACCTAGATGTTCAGCTTTCTCCAAAGCCCGAGTTCCTAACTTTGTCTTCTCATTCATTCTGTTAGAACAGAGTGAGAGAGGGGGCGGATTAGTCAGATGCTCCTGAAGAGCAGCCTGCCCTGGAGAGCAGGGAAGCCATGGAAGGAAAGAGTCTGGCTGGCTGGCTGCCAGCATGGAACAGATTAGCCTCTGGCTGTGTCTTCTGCCCTTTACCAGCCCTGATATTCATGCTGTGACCCCTCACTCCTGGTGCCATAGGAATTCAAATAAGGTGGCATAGGCTGGGCACTTTAAGCAATGTTAAATAAATAACGGTGGTGTGATTAATTTTAACTATCTAAAGCTATGGCAATGAACATTAAACATAATGTGGGAGGAATCCAAGCCATCTAAAACCCCAGGGGTAGCTACTCAAAGAGTTCTGATTTAAATTCTTCCTCATTCAATTAGGGTAGGAACTATGTCTGCTTTCTCTCTAATTCTATCACATTTCACCATATGACTAACAAATTCATTAATTTGCAAAGCAATAATCTAATGACAAAATATGTCAGGGGGGCACGATGGTATTAAGGCCCCAGTTAAAGACCTGATGCTGATGCTTGTGCAAGGAAACTCCATCTTTGCTTAGATGTGCCTACTTTCTGGAATTAATAATGCCACTGATTATCCTAGAGAACAGCTATGAAAAGAACCGAAATGCAAGGACGCCTACTATAGGACAAAGGGAAACTAAGGCACTCAAATTACAGCATATCCTATTTTCTTTCTATAAAGACATTGTAAAGGGAAATAGGTATAATGATAATACCTACCTTCCACAGAGTTCCTTTGCGAACTAGAAAGAAAGAAAAAATGTATGTAACCCTCTTGCATAGTGACTGACAAGAAGTAGAAGACTAACAAATTACAGCTATTATTTTTTTTAATCATTTATTCCTGAGAGACTTTTAAAAGTAATTTCTGCCTCCTGTGAAAGGAATCCGACAGCTGTGCAAACAATGCACAAGTTCCTCGGAATTAATAGAAAATATTCATGTCTCAACTTTCAGGAGTCCATTGTGTTCTTGTTTGTCAAATGAGAACACTGTGTGCAGTAGAAATGAGTCAGCCCTGCCCAGCCTTCCCTAGGATGTTATAAAGTTCGGCATAATGCTAATTAGAAGTAGTCATTGCTCTTTAAGACTCACAGCTATGTGTTTCATCAGATTTCGTGATGAAATAGATAGGATGTTTATTTTTATTGCATGCCTTTAGTTGGCAATGGTATAGAAGCCAGCCTACCACTAAAATACTTGCAGAAGAAACACAAATACTTCCTTGCAACTTATTACTTAGTCAGGTTACACATTAACATTAGCTTAAATGATCTTTGCTGAAGTTCTCCAGCTTTGATGCCTGCACAACAATACTATGCTTATCTATTATGCTTTTGTCATAATTGATGAAACTGTTTTACCCTCCTGCCACCTGTATGGAAGATAGAGAAGCAGGTCTTACGATCTCTATTCCACAGGTTGGAACACTGAGATATCACCAGCCGAAGTGACATCTGTGGGGTCAGCAATTCAGAGGGAGCTACAATCCAAGTTCCTGGGGTGAGTTTCTTCTTACTCCATGCTGCAACACCCCAGGCTCCAGAGAGTAAACGCCCCTAAACAATCTTCCATTCTTCAACATGACCCCAAGTAATATATATTCAGACAGACAGAAGACAATTTACTCTAGGACATTTATCCGTTCTTGCAATTGATGGTATGTAAGATAAAAATAACTTGACGTCTCAGATGAGAAGCTTCCAAAGTGGCTAAAAGTAAAGGGCTCAGATTCCATATAAGTGTGAAGACAACAGAAAGAGCTTTGAGTCAGGAGTCTGGAAGGTAGTTCAAGATAATTCTGTTACTCACTGTGAACGTTTAAATAAGTTCCTCATTCTGTAGAGTTTCTATTTTATCATCTACAAAACATGGGAGTTGGACTCAATGTACTGGAGAGTGTTACAATTATCAAATGAGAAAGCCAGTACTTGAATTCAGGGAGGTTTCCCCTTCACCAATATATGCAGAAATTAGCATATACCAGAGAATCGAAACCAAGATAGTTTACAGTGGCATTCTATAATAATGATATATCAGCTATCCTTATTAACAAGCTGCAGAAAAATAAATTGTCACATCTATAAGCATCTTAAAAATGTATCAAGGTCAGGATTGGAGAAGTCCAGGGCTGGTGGGTATAGCTCAGTAAAAGAACAGATTTAACATGTTGCTGAGTTCAATTTCCCGCACACATACAAAAAGACATCCATTTACTCGCTAACAAAAACATCCTTGCCACTGCGGTTTTTGAAGTTTAAGAAATAAATGTTCCCTTTTGTGCTTAATTCATCTAGTGGGTCCTAGAAATAAGAGACACAGTCAAAGTGACATCATCCTTGCCGGAAGAAGCCTGGGTACACAGAAAGAGCTGGCCAATCCAACCACCACCCACTGCAAGAGGGTCTTGGAGACAAGTGGAGATTGTGTCTCCTCATTTTTCACATAGTCCTCAAGATGGGTGTTTGTCTGTCTGTCTGTTTGTTTGTTTTGAGGGCTTCACTTCCACTTAAGCAGATTTTCAGAAATCTAATTAAACCTGATTGTGTCTGGCCCATGTTCCAGAAATACGCTGATTTCCCTTAACATACATGGCATTTACCATAACCAAAAATTCCTTTCTAAAAAGTTCAGCTTTCTAGAGTTTGATAAATATAAGTTTACAGTGAATTCCGATAAATTTCTTTCAAACCTTTTCCTCATCATAAGAGAAATAATTACCATAATTACCATATTCTACAGATCACTGAGAAGGACCATTAACTGAATGATAATATATCATTAATGTTGCCCAAGAGAAATAAAAGACATTTCGGATGATAAAAAAACAACCATTTCCCTTTTGTTAAGAATTCAAAACAAGTCACTCATTTTCTCATCACATACCATGGTACCTAACATAAGGTTCAAGTCCTCCAGAATGACAGACCCAGTTAGAGCTGGACTGGCCTCAGCCTTAGGTCCAACACCATCATCACCTGCCTGCACCTGCCCTGTGCTGTGGCCGCTTCCTGACATGCTCGAGTCATTCACAAATATGTTCCTCTGTCCACATCCCTCAGATATAAAACCCTGCCCTTCTCAGGCTGAAGAACTTAATTGGCAAAAAAAAAAAAAAAAAAAAAAAAAAAAAAAAAAAAAAAAAAAAACTCTATCTGTGGTCACTGCCATTTCTGTATGTGCTTCTCACTTTCTTACTCTAGCGATACAGTGAGTTCTGCAATGAGAGAGCCTTTCATAACCGCCATTACACTCCTGGCACGTTTGATGAATGGATCAGCAAAGTTATTAACTCCTAGAGACATAAAACAAACGCCACTTTGCATTGGAGGTTGTCCTCTCCTGCCCGGACCTGAGGTCATTTATTCCTTCTGCCTTGTCATAGTTTGAATACTATCCTACATAACCACAGAAACACAACACAAATATTTCTGTAATTGGACATAGAAAAATTGTGACATCAAGTTGAAAACTTTGGCTACAACAATGATCTAAATGATCGTGCTGGGGTGATCAGAAAAGCCATAAAAAGGAAACACTATTCCTGGGGAAAATATGTCTTTTCTTATTGTCTGTGTGACCACTCACACATTCAGTGGCCGTGCAGGTGGTGTGCATGCTTATCTGTGCCTGTATGTAGAAACCAGAGGTTAACACTGAAGACTTTCTCATTTGATCTCCACTAGTTCTCTTTTGTTGAAGGCAGGTTCTCTCACTGAACCCGGAGCTTATCAATTTGGTTGCACTGACTGTCTAGCAAGCACTGTGGAGCCTCTGACTCCACTGTCCCAGCCCTGGGATTGCACACATATGACACAGAGCATGGCTTTCTATGTAGGTTATGGGAGATTGAAGTTGAATCCTCATACTTGCAAAGCGTTTCATTTTCTTGACTAAGCCATCTCCCTAGGCCATGATTAGTCATGTAAAAAGGATGATTAGTCATATAAGGCTGACATACTAAAGTCAATCAACCTAGGCTTCAGGATACCGTAAAGGCCTTAGAAGTTGAGTTCCCATGACCACCAATAGTAGTTTAGCTTTAAATTTTTGTCTTTAGAGTTCATTTACTTGAAATTGTTTTAGAGTCAGTTTTATTGTAACAACAAACATCATGGTGTACTTTTTGTTGCTTTTTAATAGATTTACATAATAAAATTTATTTACAAGCACATCATGAGGAAAGATATTTGTCTTTGTGATAATAAAATGTTGGAGTTTTTGTTTGTTTATTTGGTTTGGTTTGGGTTTTTTGTTTTTTGAGACAGAGTTTCTCTGTATAACAAGATGTCCTAGAACTCGTTCTGTAGACCAGGCTGGCCTAGAACTCAGATATCTACCTGCCTCTGCCTCCTGAGTGCTGGAATTAAAGGCATTCACCACCACTGCCTGGTGTTTTTGTTTTTGTTTTTGTTTTAAGAGGATAAAGAATTTAGAAAAATAGTATGCAAGTTCATGGTTTTAATAATTCTATAAACTTAAATGTTCTGTATTCTGGAGTTAACCTAGAAAAATGGTTTTCTCAACATATCCTCAAAGAAGATCTGGCAATAATGTATACAGTCATTTGTGTTTAATTTTTAGATAAGTAAACATTAACGTACCTATATCTATACATATATGTGTATCTACACATACATGTGAAACATACATGACTATTGTCACATTATTCTTCTTAGGAAGACATATAGAAAAGTCAACTCATCACACATAAAGTAGTCACAGGCTAGACAGCCCAGCTTGGTAAGCCAATGAGTTCACTGTGGTTCCTTACAGGAGCAAGGGTGATACCAAGACATCCGCCCTGTCATCACGTCTCCTGAGCACAATGTGGAAAAGTGCCCCCTTTCCAAACTGTTCACTGAGAGGAACAGCTACATTACAGCTGCATTAAAATATTGACTGCAATAAACTTTATAGGTGAAGCGGATTGAGGGGCTAGGACAAAAAAAAAAAAGGTCCAGTGCATTTAGAAGGTCTTTACCTTATTAGGCCTGTCCAGAAAGCTAATAGAACTAGATTCCCAGGCTGCAGGCATGGGATTATTCAGAATACCTCAAACAGGGTTTGGGACTCTGTGTGTGCACCACATTTTCTTTATCCATTCCTCTATTGACAAGCATTGAAGTTCGTTCCATTTCTTTTCTTTTTGTTGGTCTTATTGTTTGTTTAAGACCGTTTCATGTAGCCTGTGCTGAAACAGATGTATAACCAAGGGTGACCTTGAACACCTGATATTCCTGCCTCTACCTCCCAACAAGTGGAATTACAGGCATGAGCCATCTCTCCCAGCTGGCTCCATTTCCTGGCAGGTATCTCTGAAGTATACTGACTTAGAGATGTTCAAGCACTCAGCAGTGCTACAGCTGAATCATACAGTATTCCTATTTTTAGCTTTTTGAGGAAGCTTCATAATGATTTCCATAGAGACTGCATCAATTTACATCCCCAGCACCAGTGCATAAAGGTCCCCCTTTGTCACACATGTTCAGCAGCATGAATTGTAATTTGTTTCTCGTTGAAAACCATAGAAGAATCTCTTATTAAAAAGATGTTTCATTTTGTTTTATGTGTGTGTGTGTGTGTGTGTGTGTGTGTGTGTGTGTGTGTGTTCTTTTGGATTTTAACAGGGAAAAGAACAAAGGCAGAGATAGTGTTTCTCAATGTGTGGTTCAAAGTCCTTCTCTATAAGAATTATTTGAGCATCTCAGTCAAAAGGAGTCCTGAACCTCATTGCAGACCCTGGGAATCAGTACTAAGATTTGATCCTGGAAATTTTAGCTTCTGTGAATCTCTTTGATGATTCTAATGTAGTGGGTTAATAATACCTAAACTCAAGCAGCCATTCCTATCAGGATTCCAAAACAAGTTGTAAAAAGTAACAGCGTGGGTTTTTCAATAAATGATATACTTGATGACAAAAATAAAAACAATTTTGCTGTGAGATGTTCTCTATGCGGTGAATGTGTTGCTCTGATTGGTTAATAAATAAAGTACTGATTGGCCAGTAGCCAGGCGGGAAGTAGAGGTGGGACAAAGAGAGAGGAGAATTCTGGGAACAGGAAGGCTGGGGAGGAGACACTGCCAGCCACTGCCAGGACAAGCAACATGTGAAGTACCAGTAAGCTATGAGCCATGTGGCAAGATATAGATTGATAGAAATGGGTTAATTTAAGATAAACTAGATAGCAAGAAGCCTGCCGTGGCCATACAGTTTGTAAGCAATATAAGTCTCTGTGTGTTTACTTGGCTGCGGGACTGGCAGGTGAGAGAGATTTGTCCTGACCATGGACCAGGCAGCACCAGGAAAATTTTAGCTTCACAATTTCTCATTTTTCTTTTATTCAATAGCTCGTGGTGAATTTGGGCTGGAGTTGGCCAAACTGCTTTGAAACAATCACCAGGAATTCAACAGAAGAACAGAAAGCCAACAAGCCACCAACTACAACATCAAATACCTGGTATGACCTTCAGAAACTCAGCTAACCCAAGAAACAGCTTTGTTTGCTTACTTGCCTGTTTATTTCTAGATAGGCTCTGGTTTATCCCAGAATGGCTTCCATCCACCTCCTAGGTGCTGGGACTGCAGGTCTTTACTATAACCAGTCTATGTGGTGGTAGAGATGGGTCCCAGGATTCATGCATGCTAATAAGGTATTCTACAGATAGTTCTACATCCCCAGTCCAGAAAAGCTCTTTCATAAGAGTCATCTACATCTAAACTCTGCAGAATGGCTACACTGGGGATTTTACTTGTGACAGTCCAGTGGCCTGAAGGTCACAGCTCTGCTGTGACACAGAGGTTGCAGAGAGCTCTCGTCCTTTCTTTTTCAGCCTTTACCTTCCCTTGCAAGCTTTAACAGAGCAGTTCAGCTGTGGATCCACGTGTGTGGAGCCTCTGTTTGGACTAAACTTGGCAAGCAGAATACAGCAACAATGCTAAGACTATAAATCACCCTCTATTATAACAGGACTCCCTTTTCTTTTCTTTTCTTTCCTTTTTTTTGTGGGGGGGGGGAAGTGTTTTGAGACAAGATTTCTCTGTGTAGCTTTGGAGCCTGTCTAGGAACTCACTCTGTAGACCAGGCTGGCCTAGTTACAGAGATCCACTTGCCTCTGCCTCCTGAATGCTGGGATTAAACTGCCTGCCAGAACTCCATTTTCAAAGAGAAATTTTCATGTGAATTGAATTGAGCTGAGTGCCAGAAATTAAGTTGTTGCTTTTAATTTAAAAAAAACTTTCAAGATGATTTCAATTATTTATATTCTTTCTGAAGCATTTTAATAAATATTTTTATAAAGTGAACTGCATGGTTTGCTTCCTAATAATCCAAAATTCAGATTAAAGAAAGGTGCTTGACAAGAGACAGCAAAAAGCTCCCAGGACCTTCAGTTATAGTTTTTATATAAATACTCAAAAACATTTGGAGATTACCTTTTAAAATTATATAATACAGCAGATGCAAAGTTTCTGCCACTATGTAGAGAATAAGAGTTTGAAGCAATATTTACAGAAATCATAATGTAAATCTGTCATAAAATTTGAATTAGATCAAATGCAGGGAAATATGCTCTATGTATGTATATACTCATTATTTTTTCCAGAATTAGAGGTTCCATGCTTGCTAGCTTTTCTGTCATAACATAGATCCACAGAAACACTTCAAGTCAGGCCTGGTGTGGCACAGGCCTTACTCAAGGTTGAAGATGGAGCATGTAAACCAAGGCCTGCTTGAGCTAAGGTTCAAGGACAGAGTTTATCTCAAGGGAAAAGAGGGATAGGGATAGAGCCTAACAGCTTAGCATCCCAGCAAACTGCACACACACTCATAGGAGAATAACCCTGAGCCTGGTAAAGTAACACACACCTATAACCCTAGCACCCAGGAGAAAGACTGAGGGGGAGGATGGTGATCCCCAGGCCAGCATGGGCTGTATAGTAAGACATTGTCAAAAACAAACAAAACAAAACACCCTAAAACCAAAATAAAACAAAGCAAAAACCTTGATTCACACAGTTCTTGGCTCTTATGGTCAGTAGTTTTGCTTGTTTCCCTATTTTTAGCTTTTCTTGATGAATCGCATACTGGAATAATTGTTGCTTCAGATGACATTGCTTTAAACCATTTCCTCATCGAAGTTATGTAATGCCTCTCATTTACGGAAAGAAAAAAAAAAAGAAGCATTTCCTTCAAAGGAGAAGGGGGTAGCGTCAAGAAACGGCTCTTCAAAGTTTACCTAGAGTGCCCTCTGCTCCAGGATTAAACTTAAGTTTTGTTTGGCCAGTCACTCAAGCAAATCTATTTTCAGAGGGAGTTGAAGGTGTGACATGCCTGTCTTTCTGTCTTCCGTATTTTTAAAGATCTCTTGGAGAAGGTGCATGTAAGTGCCGGTATCCATAGACGTCACAGGTGTCTGATCCCCCTAGCTCTGGAGTTAGAGGCCATTGTGAACGACCTGATGCGGGTGCTGGGAACCAATCGACAGTCTTCTGCAAGAGCAGTATAAACTCTTAACTACTGAGCCTTTGCTCCAGCCCCTCTCTTCCATATTTGAAGTGAAATCTTTGAAATAGAGAGTTTCCGTTCTCATTCCCAGTTCTGCAGAACTACCCTTGTGGCAGCCTGCATCCTACATGTCCCAAACCATCAAGATGACTCAGACTTCGTGTTCCTCATCATCGGTGCCACCATCCGATAACTCCCCTTTACTAAAATGTTAAAGATCTTTTACTGAATCTTTGAAAGACTGTTGTTAAAATGCAAAGAGCCAAAATTATCCTCATGCTCTTGCTCCATAGCCTGCTCTTGGCAAGTTCCTTCATGCCTTGCAGAATCTCCCATCTTAACAGTGTACCTAAGCATGATCCAGCACTCATGTGACCTTGGTTGTTACCATTTGAGTGTAAAGTATCCTTCCAAAAGATTCATTTATTTACAGCTTAGTTGCCAGGTAAGAGCTATTTTGGGGAAGTTCTGGAAGCTTTAGAGGTGTGGCCTACTTGGAAGTCATAAGTCACTTGAGTGTTTGATGTCAGCCTTGGGTGTTTTGTCTGAGGCTTTCTTGGGTGAATACCCTACGCCATGTGTTCTGGCTGCCATGATGTGCTACTGCCTAATTGCAGGTCAAGGAACATTAGAGTGGTTTGCATGAGAATGGAGGAGGCTACTCCACAGGGGAAAATGACTACCTGCTCTGGAACCCAATAACTTCCACTAGTCTCTTAGGGAGTGATGGAGCCTCATGAACCCTTCCTCAATTCATAACAGAATACTGAAGAGCCCAATCACGTGCTCTTCTTGGGCAGGTAACCACAGCTACTATGAGTTCACGACTGCAATGGCTCTGTCAGGTCCAGAAGACAGTACTTTCTCATTTTTTCTCATTAAATCAGTTTCCGACTTTAAAAAACAATGTCTACCATAACAAGAAGGAAAATGCACAGGAAGCCGACTTTAGGAAAGATTTGTAAGGTCTACATTAATAAAGCCACTCTATTGGGTGCACATCAAAAGTAAGTGGTTGAGATCTAATCTAGGTACTGAAGATGAATGAGAGAACATCTGTTCCCTCACTGACTTCAAGTAAGGAAATGAAGGCTGGAGAAGCCAGGGCTGAGATGATGCAACACTGGATAATTTTCTCTCTCATCCTCATTCATCCTCTCGTGAGCACTTACAGAGTCCCTGCTGCAAATAAATCACGGTACAAAGAGCTGTGCAGGGAATTCCAATTGTGGGAGGCAGGCTCCCAGCTCTGTGTGATTCCATGTCTGATGGCCAGCGGAATTTTATGACAGATGAGTTAGCTGGCAGAGGCCCTCTTATCTACCTGAAGTGAGGCACTGAACAGAATACAGAAGCATGAATAAATATGAAGCATAGAAGGTGACCTAAGTCCTCAGGGCAACCCTATTAGTGAGCCATCACATATTATTGGAAACTGATAAATATTCATGCCCTAATCAGAACAGCGGCTCACTTGAGTGAGGAGAAGCGACCTGAACCGCGCCTTTGATTTCAATCTTAAGGACAAAGAAGAAGCAAGAACAACAGGAAGGAAAACACTAAGTAAAAGACTGTGGAGAAGGCTGAAATGGAAATTTGCTGCTTTCGCTTTAACAAAACATTGACAGAAACGGGGGTGGGGGTGAGCCCGTCTCTCTAACTTCTAGATACTCAGTTTCAACATACTATGTTTACAGGCCTTGACTATGACGGGACTGTGTTAGAATCCCCACTGTGTGTATCATCTCTTTATTGGAAAAAGCACATAAGAAGAAAACAAGAATGCATGTGACTACTTTATTAGTGTTTATTAAGTTATTCCTGAGTATGTATCAGCGGGCTCTGCTCTCAGATACAGCTGATGGGAGAGTCGTTTTCAAGTCTTAAAAAATTAGTTTCCAAACTGAGAGCTACCTGGTGTTTCTGATAGATATATTGGCTATATAGAATCCCTTTTTTAAAAGCCCTCCCTGGCCGGGCAGTGGTGGCACACACCTTTAATCCCAGCACTTGGGAGACAGAGCCAGGTGGATCTCTGTGAGTTTGAGGCCAGCCTGGGCTACAGAGCGAGCTCCAGAACAGGAACCAAAACTACATGGAGCAACCCTGTCTCGAAAAACAAACAAACAAAAAAAGCCCTCCCTGTGTTTACAGGAGACAAAGAAATCACAGTTGTCTTTTGATCACAGGTTCAACACACCGGGCTGCCTGAGGTGTGGATGAGTCCTTCTGATACCAGACAGTATAACTTGGTATTTCCAATGCTCATAATCTCCTGTCAAAATTTTCCTTTGGAGGCAAGAATTGGTCACCCTTGGTCAATCTTAGGAAAAAAATCAATGCAGACAGGCTCCTTTGACAACAGAGAAAGTTAATGACTACTGTACACCATTTGTGATACAAGAAACCCACAGACAAGTAAGAATCAGAACTGTATCTTTTCTCGTGTGGATTCTCACTGTTTTCATCTCTGCCAGGCAGGATATCAACTGAAATGTGTCTTCTTTTCTAAAGGAGCTTGTGCTTAAGGAGTGTGTGGAACACGTGTGACTTGAGCTTTAGAAAAACATTCAAAGTTAATTCTTCCATAACACAAATGTAAAGAGTGTGATAGCATCATTCCCATCTCTGAACAACACCGCTGGTCAAAGCCCTCCTTCTCCTTGTGAGGTTCAAAGCGGGAAAGAAGGGCAGTTCGAGGCTGCTTTGAGGAGGACACAGTCCGTGCCAAAAAGAAAGCATAACAGGTTTCCAAGCTGCAACCCAAGACACCCGGAGTTGAAGGGATCTTTTATGCAGCTCAAGCTTAGGAACGAGTTCTCAGCCCTGGAGTCGGGGCTACAGTTTGGCCACACAATTGCAATCCAGCTCTCCAGGCGGGTACCAAACTTGATGACAGTGGGTCATAAGCAACAGGATGTGGCAACTTTTTTTTTTTTAATCATCACCCAAATCAGTAATGAAAACAAGAAATGAAGAAATGCATTCTTGGTTTGGTTTTTGAAGTTGAAATTTCTGTTATTTTTTTTGATCTGAAGTTTGAGGAACCTCCTATGAGTTCAGCTATCTTAGTCAAGCCTTGGACTGAGATGAGCCCTCCTCTTTCCTAACATATTTAGTTCCTCAAATGGAACATGTCTAAGGAGTGTAATGAGTTCAAGAAACGGGCAGCAATAGCTGACAATGCTGATTGGATAAATTACCACAGGGCGCGGACAGCAGGTAGACTCTTCAAAGATGATGACTCGCTGTTCTCTATATCTGACCCTTCTTAGAACTTGCACCAAAAATATCATAGAGGAGCTCGGTTGTAATCAGAGAGGTCAGGTAAGTCTCGGGGCCTGCCTCAGTGTTCTAAACAACTCCAGTGTGGGGGTGAGACTGGCGTAGTCCCCACTGCCAGCCTACTCAGGTTTATCTCCATACCCAAGCACCTGAAGTACAGCTCCCGAGAAATGCTCCTTAAGTAACCTGTATGGCCACCCAGTTTGAAAGATGAGGGTAGCATAATGAAGGAGTCAGAAAGAATGAATTCAGATTCTGAATGCACCGTTTTTCTCACAAGCTGAGCAACTTTCAGTGTGTTTCCTAAAACTGTCCAGCACTTCCCTTTCTGGTCTATAGTTCAATCCCTTGAAATTCGGTATACATTACCTCAGTCAATATTTATGAAATTGTCTAGACTGTGCTTGGGAGAACAAAAGATACAGAATCGATAATGGCCAGCCAGTCTTGGCAGAATGAAGGGAGTCACAGAATTCATGCGAGGAGACTGCAGATTGCTTAGAGCATATGCCCAAGCCTCAAAAGGCAAGTTGTTTGGGTTGTGAGACTCTCCAGAGCCCAGAATAGTTTGGCTGCTACAAACACCCAGTGGGCCACGAGACAAGGAGAAGTCACGTGGCACTTTCTCAGCCCTCAGGAGAGACTGATGGTTCCTCAGTTGCAGATGTCCCCAAACAGCTCACAGAACTAAAGCAGAAAGCTCAAGGGAAAACATACCACAGGCTTTCGCCAAGTTTGGCACACAGCTCAGACCTGGATCCTGCCTCTAAAAACCACAGCGCACCTCTCTTTTGAGTAGAGAAAAAGAAAAAGAAAGGACACCCGAGGATGATCCTTCTGGATATACAAGACCATCTTCCAGACATCTGCAGGGAGAAGCTCCTGTATAAATCCTCTCTGCCTCATGACCACTGACACTTGTAAAAAATTTCAACATCAACACAATCTAACCCAGAGCAATCTATCCAAAGGGAACAAAAATGTATCCTTGGGTTGTAAAGAAAACATAAAATGGTTCGTGAATCTTCAAAGGCCATAAACAGAAACATAGTATGCTCATGGTGCTAAAATTTAATGAAGGAAGGAGGAAGTTGGCAAGAGTTTAGGATAAATAATGTCTACCAAGGCTGAAAGATGTGACATTGACTTTTTTTTTTTTTTTCAGTGAGAAACACTATCTGCCTGTCCTGCCTGGTATACTAACTTCTAAGTAAAGGAGGAAGTTGCCTCCTCTTCCTAATAAAAGACAGTAAGAGAGAGTCACCACATAATATACTATGTTAAGTATCTTATGCCTCCTGTTTATTTATCCTCCTAACCAGCTCCCCAAACGTAGGGAAGTTTTCTGTATGCAGATTGCTAAAGCTGTAGTGCCCATTAGAAACGGGCACACACAGGTGCCCACTACACACTTGTTGAACAAGTGGCTAAAGAAGTGAACAGACACAGACAACCCCAGTCCTCCTAAACTGCCTTGTGGAGACAGTCACAGGGTGATGCGGGAAGAACAGGCCACTGCTGGATCACACAAATCAGGAAACTAACCCAGATCCAGGGAGACAGAAAACGCTTCTGGGGGAAAAGGATACATGTCATATGATCTAAAAAAAAGAGAGAGAGAGAGAGAGAGAAAAGTTAGACAAAAAAAAGTCAAGATTCCATGTGAACTATATGAAATAGAAGAGACTGAAAACTCACCCACAGAGATATTTTAACTAGCTCAAAGAAAAATTATATTAAAACCTATCATTCTAAGTTCTTTGTTAAACACTCAAAAGATTAGAAGAAATTGGGCTATAGTTAAAGAGTGCTCCAATTCTCAAATGACCGTGGCTTCTTATGGACCTTGAGACTGAAACTTATTGACCCTTATATGTACATATTCTGTTACTCATCTCCAAACAAAAGTGAGAAGACAAAGCAGTCTTCTATTACAATCACAGTCGGGTACCTGATTGGACTACAGGTTTCAAGAAAAAGAGAGAGAGAGAGATGAATTTGTGTTTGGCAGCAAGAAAAAAAAAGTGCTGAGAGCTTTTCTTAGTGTCCTATACTGCATTCTTTTAGCTCGACAAACCGAGTGTTTATGGGTCTTCAGTCTGTCTTTAATTTAAATCTTACTATCATTGTTGACACTTGCCCTTCCTCACAAGGGTACAAAAGAGAGAAAACAGTGGGACCAGAGAGCACGGTGCCAGGAGATTCAAACCTTCAGTAGAAAACACACAATAATATTAGCTTTGCAACCCTGTCTTAGTAAACCAGGGAATGTTCTGAGCTTAAACTGAAGAGTTACTTCGCAGCATGTAAACCCACATAAGATGGACGGGATCATATGCCCTGTCTTGCTACGTTAAAATATATAGAATGTTCTTCAGCAACCAAAGAAATCCACTCAACTATAAAGGGCATGACAGCACCCTCAAACCAAAATTCACAAATCTCACCTGAAGAAGCAATTACATTACATGAAAATTGCCCTTTCTTTTTAGCTAATCATATTGTCCAAAGGAAAAAACCCCTGAACTGAATAACTAAATAAACTTCTATAAAGAAATGAGATTTTTCCAGGCACATCTGATAGATGTATTTTGTTACTTCTCTTTTTGTTTTAATCACTGAATACAAAGATTTGCCGCTTATTTCAAAGAATAGAACTATTCATCCACTGGGAAGAAATTCAGTAAGTAGTTAGTGGTGAGCAAAATACAAGGTTAAGACAAAACTAAGCAAATTTTCTTTCCATGAGTAATAGAATAAAAGTAAAAGAAAGGACATTGGGTTAAGGCAAAGATTTAATTGGTTGATCTGACATTTCTTAAAAGATTTGCTTTTGATGTCAAGATAAAGAAACTCCTTGATAAGAAGAAGTGAGCTAAGAAAGCACACTGTCGTTCCCATGGTGATGGTGTGATGACCTTGTAGTACTGAAGGTAAGAGCATCCAGAGGTCAGCACCCTGCACACGCTACAAAAGCAAAGTTGAAATAAAAATTGGGATGGTGAAATGAAAGGAAAATTAAATACTTGCTGAAAAGAAGCTATGCAGCCATCATAAAGGCAGGTAAAATCAGACGCCATCAAGCTGGGCTGCAAAGAGATAAAGAGCCTATTTTGAGGACAAATGATGAACTGTAATATCCAAAGCGAAATGAGAACAAGGAGATAACATAGGTTCTCGTGTGACTATCTGGGCAGTTTCCAGATGCTCTTAGTTTGAGCAGAACCATATAATCACTAAATTTCTCCCTCTCTGCTTGGCAAAAATGATGGAAGCTCATCTGTAGTGTGAAGTAATTTGCCTTCCTGCAACTATATGGCAGGCAATTCATAGGCTGATAGAGAAGAGAAATGCTGAGTGAAAAGAAGCAAGCTATTAATTTGCAAAACAAGGAATGTAGTTAGAAAGGGTCATTAATCTTGAATGGCAGCACAGCAGTTTTCTAAACATGAATAATAAAGAAGATGAAAGCTGGGAATTGTGAGCACTGCCTGTAATCCCAAGAGTACTCAGGAGGCTGAAGCAGAAGGATTGCCACAAGTTCAAGACCAGGGCTGGGCTCCATAGTGAGTTTCAGGACAATCTGGGCTACAGAGTGGGACCTTGTCTAAAAGAAAAAAGCAAAAGTTGATACTTTCGACACTGGACATTCAGATCCTCTTGTTTGGCAAGGCCTTTTTTGTTTTTAAACAGAGTAGATCCCATTTGCTTTTAGATCACGTTAAAGACTTCCACTGAAAAACGACTGGGTTTGCAATCATCAACTGTCTCCATCCTTTGACTTTATTTGGTCTCAACCCCAACTAGTGTACTGAAATGCCTTTCAAGTACTAACCACCCAGAAGTAGTGCAAACTCCACAGGTTAAGGTCCTAGTCTTCTACCAAACTTGTCATTCAGGTGTCACCTGCATTTCTAACTACAAGGCTGAGTGCTCTCATCACTTATGACAATTCTCTAGAATAACTCACAGAACTTAGGAAAGTGCAATATTTATAAAGGGGCGTTAGGTTTTCTCCTACCATCTTGTGGTTGACTAAATCATTTACCAAAGTGGGCATGCTTGGATAAATCATTGGCCACACAGTTGAACTTATCCCTAGAGATTCTACAAGTTTAATCTTCCATCCCCCTTATCCTGTAAAGGGCTTTGCTGGGGAATGGTCCCCATTCTGAAATTATCCAGTGATCCACCAAAAATTACCTCATTAAAATAAGCTCAGGCATTATTTCAGCATTTTGGAATCATAAACATTCCTATCATTCCAGAAATCCTAGAGGCTTTAGAAGCTCTATGCTAGGATCTGGAACAAAGACCAGATTAGTTCTTTATTAAAGAAATAGATAACATTAAATCAAGAATTGCAAAATGCCCCCCAAAGCAACAGATACTTAAAAGATTTGTGTTCATTACTTATAGTACACATATGAAATATGTAAGTGATAGGCTTGATGTGGGCCACACAAAGTTTTGTGACATAAATATATGCCTCCAAGGTAAGAAACCACTGATCTTACCCAAAAAGGGTTAACTTGGGGGCAAATTACAAAATCAAAACAGTTTTGTTTTCTTCAAAATTTTCTATTTCTTGCTCCTCTACCTAGATTTCAGTCCTGCTTGTAACTGGGAACTCTTAAAGAATTAAGATCAGCAACCATTTATTGAGCAAGTTCAAAACCTTATCAGCAATGGGGACCCGTTTGTCTTAAGACAAAAGAGGCAAATTGTGTTTAAAACCTAAGTGATATGGAAAAGAAACTTTTTGAGTGTTTGAAACATGAACATGAAGGAGAGCCGTCCTGAGGGTGGCCAAAGGAAAAGGGGCAGCATTTCAAGAGTGTCGAAAAACCAGCAGGATTTCAGGACAGGGTGGAAAGTTAAGAACTTGCCCAGCTGAGCAAAGAGACATGGGTCTCAGAAACTTGGAGGCCATTCGGGGAACCCACGTGGCTGCAGCAAAGGATGGTGTGTGGGACTGCAGAGCTGGCTGGAGAAGGTTGTAGATTTTCTAAATGCCACGCCAAGAAGCATGAATGTTACCCTGCAGGCAACAGAGAGTTGTAGAAAAAGCTGCTGCAGTCTGGCCCAGACTCCTCCTCCATTCAAGAGCTCATGGACAAAAATTATACCAATTAAGAAATTAGTGAAATACTTGAAACAATAAATAGCATGGTACTAGATACAAAGTAAGAATCCAGAAAAGAAAACCAGGAGAATTGAGAAATTGTTGATTAAGAGCTTAGAGTAGTAGTGCACACCTTTAATCTCTGTGAGTTCAAGACCAGCCGATGGACTACATAGTGAATTCCAGGAGGAAAAATAATTGCTTTTTAGGGACATTAACAGGAAGCACTAAAGAGAAGGCCTGAATGCACATGGGCCTGACTGGGAGCATGATACCACTGAAAAAAAGCACTGGTCATGGTGTTGCAAATCTGTTATCCCAATACCCAGAAGGTTGAGGAAGAGGGAGGTGAGCCCGAGAACAATCACAGCTCTCATTTTCATAACCATGGGGGACACAGAAAGCTTAGCAAGAGCAATTTCCAGAGTATCTCATCCAATCCCTTCATTTTCCAGGTCGATGAAACTGGAATTTATGACTTGTCAAGCCACGTGACAGTCAATAAAACAATCATAAAACCTGCGTCCATGATCTTTCCATCCTCTATGCCAAGGCAGTGTTTCCCGAACTCACAAGGGTTCCATCTGTCTCCTTCTTACCAAGCGAGCCAGTCTGGGTTTAGCACTATAGACACAGGTTCTTATGTTCTGTGGTCTAAACTCAAGGAGGAGGGACAGCAACAAATTTTAAATCTAGGTCATTAATCAGACACACACTGGCTCCAGAGCAATATATCACCAACACATAAATCACTCCACCCCTACGAAGAACCTCCAAATCTGTTAAAAAAAAAAAAAAAATCAAGATGGCTCAGAGAGGTTTAAAACAAGAGAGATGTGATCAGAATATTTTTAAAAGATAACTCCTCAGTTTAATTGAAAACTCCCTTGCACTATACAGTTATCTGGATATAACTGATTCGGGATTCATACTTTAAAATTCCCTACCTAAAGCATTACCTCAAGACAAATATTCGTGTTTCATTAACAGATAGTTGCAATGTACAGTGCTGCAATCACTCCTAGCATCCTCAGCATGACTCTCAAGGTATCCCTAACTGGTCCCCAACCCTCTCTTCATCATCATTTCTAATAAACCTTTTACCTTGTTCTTCAGAGGTAATCAATTTAGGGATGCAAATCTTGAGACGATGCTCTGGCATGGTGTATGGTACATCCAGCTTCAACCTCATCACTTAATGGTCTTACAAAGGGTCCCTAATCAGGCCGCAGCACGGTACAGGGCCCTGCGTCACCCACAGATCCATCTGGAATTCTCTTTTCACATTCACCTCTTTAATCTCTTAACGCTGCTCATCTTTCGGGTTGCTCATCCTTTCCTTACGTAGTACTGCTGGAACAGACTATGGAACAGTTTGGACTGGAACAGCATCGTGGTATATACCATGCCATATGGTGGCCATGCCTTCATTTCTCTGACTTTTAGACAGTGAGAGCATGAACTCTGTTCCATTCTGCTTCCTACCTCCACATGACAGTATGTAGCATGTGATTGCCTGTTAAGAAAAAAGAACAGAAGTGTATCCAGACAATTCATCAGTGACTTCTCTGTACCCAAATAAATACACATGAATGAATACGGCAATATATTTGACTGTTTTTCTCCTCTTTCCAGTGTCCTGGAACCTGTTATTTAAAGATCAAGTTTGAAAGTCAAGTCTAGACCTTCCAAAGAAGGTAAGAACAAAAAGTTGTAGATGTAATCCCTTTTATGAAACATGAGCTATTTTTAAAGCAGCCCTTTGGACCATTCTCAGGAAAGTACTGGCCACTAGAGCATCCTCTCATCAGCTGCCTCTCTGAGCTGATTATCTCTGAAGGATGCAGCAAGGTTTGTTAGACATGAAATGATGGGAAATGAGAAACAGGAGAGTTATGTAGACATGGGCACCAAGCAAAGGATGATGAATAATAAAAGATGATTTGAGCTTGGCACTAAAACAGATAGGCCATGTTTCCACAGAGGATAAATATGATCAAAGAGATTAGAAAGAAAGATCATTTGAGTAGAAAAGTCTAGAAGCTATTAAATTAGGAGTTTCATTTGTTTGGACTAGACTGTTTTCTTTGAGAATGCAAGTTCCTAACCCCACAACTGCTTTTGATGAACACCCATAGCAAATGAGGCTTTGTTCAGCTGTGTCTGAGCAAATGCCATGTAAATCATTCGGCAACCATGGCCAAGGGACCAGAGTGCCAGCAATGAATTAGGGCTGCTTTCATTCTCCTTTCCAGGGTTAAAAAGTTAGAAGTATTGCGTCTAATAAGCGGAAGCCTTTCATTCAGCTGCTATGTCCGGAAGAATCCGTTGTCAAACATTTAACATGTCAAAACCAAAGATAACCAGTTCCTCACATGATTTTCTTAAGTATTTACAAATATATCATCTCTGACAATGGAGTAGCCACTCAGCAATTTAAAAGAACAGAGTTAATGGCTTTACAATCTTCAGACGAAACAAAAGGTATAAATTTTAAGATAGCAAACTTCATTATGACATCCTGCTCAATATTCTGTAAACAAACACACGCAGAACTCATAGTAGCAGCTTCATGACAAAGGCTTAATCAGTAACCACATAAAAACTCCACAAATGAAACACTTGTTGGGGACCAATGGAAACACAGATCTATGTGGAAATCAGATAATGGGGTCTCAAATGAGAACTGTGAAATCGAGAGCTAAGGGTGAATAGGATGCTCACGATTTACAATCTGTTTTGGTCATGTGTGATGAGCAAATAGTGCTAAGATGTTTTGAGAATTGTTTTAATACAATTATATACCCGTTTGTGATTTAGTTCTTCAACCTAAAGGCTAACTAGTTTTTATTCATCTGCTATGTGCCAGGAATGAGGCAACTACTTCAAAAGATCTGCTCCAAAGGAACTCACACTCTCATTGCACAAAACGACATTTGAGCAACTGCCAAATAGAGAGACCATTTCAACGATAAAAGAACTGGAGTGTGATAGAAGATACCTAAAGTCAACCTCCACCTCTATGTGTGTGCGCACAGGCGAGCACATCAGCATGCACATTTACATACACATGTACAATACACACAGCATGTGCACATCACACACACACACACACACACACACACACACACACACACACACATACACCAGAGCAATACCATCCAGCAGTCAATCATTCCTAGTATTTTCACAGGCATTTTCACTACATACTCCCTACCGTGTGGGACCAATTTGTCAAAGTAGAGAGTGCCTGTTTCTTTGTTCTTTTTTAATGCTTTTCAAAATGAATGAAATTTTTACTACTATATGTAAGTAGCTGCCATAAAATATAAGACCTCTTCTTGGCATATTTTTTTATAATCTCTGTGAGAATAAACAGTTCATGTTAAGAAATGTGTCTAATTCCTCTTTTTGCCATAAACTATTGATGTTTTCAGAAGGTCCTTCTGATAGGTGAGTCCATTCATAGACATCACTTCCTGTCCACTCCACATTCCCATTACAATAATGAATTCAGAGTCTTCTTAAATATCATTGCAATTGATAAGACCCAAACTTCTTCACTAGAAGGTCGCTGCTTTTTAGTGCACCTGTGCAACACTATTATATAGACGTGCCTATGAAAATGTTTGGGGAAAATGAATACATTATTCTGCAATGAAATCACTCACGGTACAGTGAGCAGAACTCAATAAGAAGCCTTGCTGCTGCAAAGGTATGGCTGAAGGTCTTAGCACAGAAGTTGACCGCTGTGTGCGGGAGGCCAGTGTGAGCTTCAGTCATGTTTATTTGTCAAATGACAAGCTAAACACATTTGAGTTTGCTTTTAATTCATTATATTTTTAACCAATAATCAGAAGTAGAAGGCAAACCAGTTGGAAGAAAAGGTTCAATTGGAGGGGGTGGGGGAAATAAAGTAAATGATCAATATATTTGATCAATACATACATATACGAACTAGTCAAAAGTTCATTAGTTAATTAACTAATTAATGATCTGCCAGCTCTGTGACTGTATTTCCACTTAGCAGCAATCACCAAAGTTGAGCTACTGCTCTGCCTTTGAATCCGTGTTCTCGGCCTCACCAGGGCCCTCACATCGTCTCTCTCATTCTGTCTGTACTGTTCCTGCCTGCTCCCTGTGACATCTGAATTCACTACGTACTTTAGAGCCTTGGTTAACAATACTGTTGCATGATTTAAAAACACAATAAAGCCGAGTGCGGTGGTATATGCTTGTATTCCCAGCCCTCGGGAGGCTGAGACAGAAGGATTGTTGCAATTGATTTTTGAGGTCAGTCAGGACTGATATTAGTAACACAGTTAACCCCAGATTACCTGGAATATTGAATAGAGGTGGTCATTTTTTTTTAATAGCTACACATTGTGTAAGTGACTTAATATTCCATGGATTATTTACAATTTTACTTTTTCAGCCAAAAATATTTAAAAGAATACACACACAAAAAAAAGTCTATATTTCGGAACATTGAATATCACATAAAACACTACTTGAAAAACTGGCCATCATTAGGTGACTGAACTAGTCTGAGACTATCTGCTATGAGAAACCCCAAGAGTGAGGAGGAGGTGCTTGCAGGTGTCATACGGGGAAGCAAACCACGAAGAAATAAGAATGAAAACTCGGGGCAGACTCACTTCATCAACCTGGATCAGACTTCATGGAGTCTAATGCCAGGTGGTTCATCGCCAGCATATTTAAAACACAGTACAATTCAGGGAAATGTTTCCAGGCAACCATCAGCCCAATCAGTCCAAATCCAGGTGCACAATAAAGTTTAAGGTGTGACTACATAGAAACTCCTTTACAAAGTACATGTGACCATGGGGGTGGGTTCTGTAGCTAAAAGGCCCAGAATCTAGTGTGGTCACTGACTGATAGCATAGAGGTCATCTAGCCATGAAGTACATCTTCCCTAAGGATGAATAACCATCTGGGGAGAGATGAGTCTGAGATAAACATTCTGGGGAATTTGGGTGAAGTCTGCCTCTATAGCAAAAGATGGGTGAGGCCTGCCTCCACAGATAGCAAGAAGGTCACCAGGTCGTTAACAAAATCCATCTCTGCTTTCTGGATGGAATGCGGGTATTTGATGTTATCTTCTCCGTTGAGGAGACACCCTTGCATGATTAACATTCCTGGCTCTCTGAGTGCTTCTCTGTGAGTCCAAGGACCTTTGTGGCCCCAATAGAAGAGAACAGCATGAAGAGAGTAGGTGGAAGAGATCTTGAGACCTAAGCATAGGATCCCAGTTGAGCCATCTCAGCCAGATCTCAGACATTTAAGCCATTCCAGCTAAGTCCACAGACATCACAGGATAGAGGTGAGCTAGTTGAATAGTGCTCTGAGCAAGTTGATGACCCACCAAAAAATGTTCAAACAAAATTTGTAAGCCAGACACAGTGATGCATACCTGAAATTTCAATGCTTGCAAGGTGGAGGCAGGAAGAGCAGGGGATGAAGGATAACCTTGGCAACGTAGCAAGGTTAAGGACAGCCGAGGCTACATGAGATCCTATCTCAGAAAAAAAAATGAAGTGTTGTTTTATGCTAAAAAAAAAAAAATGTGTTTTAAAACATCCCGTGACTAACTATAATTGCAAATTGAATTCCACAAAACTAAACTGACAAATTAGACTACCAAAATCACAATGTTCTGCTCCTTGAAAGACACTATGAAAAACAACAAACTGAATCTGGGGACAAAACAGTTACAAAACATTTATCTAATACAGCACTTACATCTAGACTGTGATGAAATCTCAACGTGAAATAACCCAGTTTTTAAAAATGAACAAAGTATTTGAACAGATATTTCACCAAGTCCACAGATGACAAATACACATGTATGAATAGTTGGAAAGAATACTACATAGCTTTTAAATGGCTAAAAATAAATAACTAAAAATAACAATATCAGGAACCACAAGGAATTGAATGAACTAGAACACATATAAATTTGGTAAAAATATTAAAGCCTTGGAAAACAAGTTAACACATTATTTGCATATACTTATCGTAATACATAGGATTTCCATTCTTTAGGTGCTTATTGCTAAACTTTTTCTGTGGAAAACATTCACAAGAATCTCTACCTGAATGTTGATAGTGCCTTTATTTATAATCAACAAAACCAGCAAAAGAATAAAGTGACTAAACTGTCTCTACTGGAGCATACCATTCAGTATTAGGAAACAACAAAGAACCAGTACTTAAAACAACATGGCAAATACAGTGTTCTAAATGAAAGCGGCCAGACACTGCATCAGTCACGTGTAAGATTCCATTTACATAATGTTCTGTAAAAGTCAAAATTAAAGGAACAGAGAACTGATCCATGATTGCCTGTAGTTATCGATGAAGAGAAGTTGAGGAAATTTTGGAAAGCTCTAGGACTATTCTGCATGTGGTAGCATTGTACAGTTACCTCCTCTGAACTGAAATATTCTCTCCTAGAAGAAGGCTTAGTAAAAGTAGTAAGTAAATGAAAAACATGCAAGGCTGGGGAAATAAGCAAACACACAAGGCTCAAGAAGTAAACAAAACTGAAAGCTCCTGAAGCAAGATTCACAAGTCTCCTCCCCAAGGTTATATAAATAGTAATGAATAAAAGAGATTTTCTTATGTGTGAAGCTACCTACAAGTTGTACAGGGAGCTCCAGGGATGCTCAGGTAGACTGTTCAGTGATGCAACTTGCCCCTGAGCATCCATACTCCTACAGAAAACCTCTCACCTACCCTCCTATAGGTAACCCTCTCCTACACTCCTTGAGCTAACCACAGTAAACTCAATGATTCAGTAAGGTAGACTAAGATGGAATCATTTCTTTGCTCTGTCCTCAATGCTCTATCTGGCCTTCAATTTTTGAACTCAAGAAATCCTCCCAATGCCGGGCGTTGGTGGCACACGCCTTTAATCCCAGCACTCGGGAGGCAGAGCCAGCGATCTCTGTAGTTCGAGCCAGCTGGTACAAGTATTCAGGAAGTGCAAAGCTACACAGAGAAACCCTGTCTCGAAAAACCAAAAAAAAAAAAAAAAAAAAAAAAAATCCCAAATAACTAGAACTAAAGTCACATGTCACCATGCCTGGTAATCCTTCAGATATGAGATTTATAAGTTCTAAAGAGCTTACATGCATGTTTATTACAGTCTATGTACAGTAAAATAGAAATGTAAATACTAAATAGTTATATTGTTATATTTACTTTGAAAAGCCTTTATACAACCAAATGGAGATCAATAGCAATGTTGACAATAAGAGCTACAATTTGTTAAGAAACTATGAAGATCCAGACCCTTGGCAGTTGTCCCAAGTATTCCCATTGTCCAGAGTAGGAAAAAAATGCAAAAAGGAGCCACCCCTCAGACTATGTCCTCCTTTAAGATAAAACGTCTGATAGCACTGTGTATTTCAGAATTATGCACATACCTAGCACTCAGCAAGCACGGGCAGATGAATTGAACACGTGCCATGCCCCCACAGTGTTCTCACATTTGAGATAAACACGAATGTCTCACTTTGACCTATAAAGCTTTGAGTTGCTCTGCACTTGCCTGTCCCTGAGGCCGTTTACATAGTCCCTTTGATAGTAGCCAAGCAACCACACCTTCTTCATTTCCCAACAGTACAAAGTGTTGGGCATTGGCTCTGAATGCTGCTTCCAGCTATAATCTTATCCCTTGTTCTGCTACTCTGTCTTTTCACAGGTATGTTCTTCTAGGTATATGACTTTCTGTTTCATCTCCTTAGGAAGACGTTCTCAGTCTGGAGAAATGCTCAAAAGGGTCTAACACCCTCTTCTGGCCTCCTTGGCTACCTACACATATGTGGACACCATACACACACGTAAAAACATTAAAGGAAGATTTTCTTAACTGTCAGTATAATAGCCACAGTATTAGTCCCTAGAGCTGGGTTTTTAATTTTTTTCACTGTACTTGTCATATTCCAATGTTTCTCTTTTTATTTACTTCCTTATTTGCTGGTTTTCTCTTCTGCTCGATCAAACACAAAAGGACCCATATTTTCCACTTACAACTCCCAAGCTTAGTAGAAAAATGAGGAAGTTGGTTCTTCGATACATACGGGAGAAAGAGAGCAGCAAGGCTCTCATTTGTCTTGTTCAGGACTGTGTCTCTGGAAAATGGAAAATCTCTGCCATAGATCGAGAGCTCTGTTGGCAGACTGTCAATGAAGAGTGCCCTGTTTTATGCTGTTTGCATATGGCTGTGCTTACAGCACGGACTAGAGAAGCAAACTGTGTATAACCTGCTCCAAGTGGCCTGTCAGGTGACATCTCTCTGGAATTCTCTAGCATTCATCCATATGGTCCCCTCCCCTCTCTAGCTGGCAGCAGTCTCGAGTCACTAAACCAAGTTATGGAAATTAGCAGCTGTGACACTGATTCCAAAGCCCCGCCAGGGTATTTCCCAGCAGGTGCCAAGTTTAAATATAGGATGTAAGGGAATGCCCTGCTGCCAGTGTGGAGTTGGGTACCAGACAACTGTCATGCTCGGGATCCCGCTGGGCCAACTGTTTCCTTGGTGACATTCATGTCTGTGTCATCACACTTTAGCCAAAAGGGCATATCTTTCTCAGATCATCGCTCTGCTGCTTTATGGCGATGGAAAGTGAAGAACTTACTTGGTATTTTATGTAAAATACATGAAATTGTCTTCTTCTGACTTTAGAATTCCTCAAATGTCTGTTTCTAACCCCAAATCCCTATAACTTGAATACAGCCTCTTGACTAATTTAGCAAATTCTTAATCTCCCCAAAAAGCTAAAAAGGAAAGATTCTTTAATTTGTTTATAAAAATTCCACAAAATGGCCTCAGCTTCTCTCCCAGAGAGCTATGAACAAAGCCCAGGCTTCCTGCAATGCTGGGTAAAGGCTTCGGAAATGTAAAGTGACATTTGAGCATACCTCTCTGCAGAACTTTAAATGCTGCTTTTTAATAGTTCTGGCTCAGGACTATCATGACCCTTGGTAAATACTCCACGAGCCTTTAATCTGAGAGTAACTAGAAAATGAGAAAAATCTATCTCAGCGCAACCAACGAGATGGCCAGTTTGGACACTGAAGAATCATGTTGTTCTGAAAACTGCCAAGGAAAGAACTCTCCCGTTTTCCTTAGCAGTGCCTCAGACTGGTAGCAGACACTAGAGAACAGCAATACAACACAGAGTTTGCCCTGATGTAGCATTTTACAGACCAAAAATCAACAAGGCTTTCTGATTTAGTTTGGTTTCACTGTTTTATGCTTGTTAAAACAGGGTCTATGTAGCTCAGGCTGCCTCACACCTGCTAAGGTAGCCAAAGCTGGCACTGAGCTCTTCTTTCTCATCTCCACCCCTCCCTCCAGCAAGTGCTCGGAATGCAGGCTTCTGCCAGAAGGTCTCGATTTTAATTAATGGTCTAGTATAAACAACTTGCCAATGTATGATAGGAAGAAAGCAGGATACAGAACTATCTACGTGGAGCCACCTGTAAGAGTTCACACATGTAATCTACTATACAGGCTGAGACAAGCCTCTGCCGTGAGTTCCAGGACCAACCTTGACTACAGAGTAAGACCCTGTCCTATAAAGCAAAAATAATAAGTAAGTAAAAGTGTCTTTTTTGATTAAGAGAAATTTATTAATGCCCATCTTTAGGCTGTAGAATAAAGTACTGATCCATTTTTTAAATTTTGATCTTTGAGCTTTTTTTTATATCTTAAAACATGTCTACAAATTAATATGTAGAGTGTAACTTTTATAAAACATCCCAGTAAGTATTCCATGTTCTATTAAGATGAATAGGCACAAAGGAAAACGTGTGTGGGCAGGAAGGGTGGTAGCGTACCTTCAAGTTTAAATGCTTTTTAGCCCATCTGCCAATGTTTCAATAAGTCATTCTGCCAGTTCCACACTCACATGCCAGGGGAAGCAGGCGAAGCTTTAAGGGAGAGTTCAAGGGGAGAAAGGTAGTGGGGAGCACGTACATTTTATTCATGGTCTGACAAGTTTTAACTGAATTAGTAACGAGCGTCCTTCACAATTCTCCTGAGAAAATCATAAGGCATAAATTGTGCTATGCCACAAAGCTCTAGGAGTTTGGTTTGGGTGATAATGACCGCAGCCACGCGCTCTAACGTTAGGGAACGTGAACACACGTCACCAGCTACTAGTGCCGGCAGCAGCCCACTGTGATTCATTATTTTGGCAGACGTATCAGAGATAGGAATGTTTTATTTAGAAGTTTCGTACAAGTTTAGCAATATCCAGAGGTCATGTTTCCCAGGACTTTACCACGGGTACATCACGTAGGTTTTGCAAATGTATCCAAATCAATAATTAATGATTCCCTTAATTGAAAGTCTAATATAGAACGGGCAGCTTTTTCGGTACTGACATTAAATCTGGGAGCTTATAGTCACAAAAATGTGAAGCTTAGTATATTTGTTGAACTGATTAGCCTGTTAGTAGATCACATTCCACTAATTGCAATGCATTTCCACATACAGACAACTGAAAGGAAATTATGAAATTCTTTCCCACTATATTCCACATTGGTTAGAGGAAATTTTTATGCAACAGCTACTGGCCTTGAGGAAGGCAATCTTTTTCTCCCATAGTCTTCTGAGAAAAAATGAAGCTCTTTTAAGAGAACACAGTGACATCAAAGCTTTGATCAAAATAAAGCTTAGAAGTACATGAACCTGTTCTGACCAGGATTTCCTGGACCTAGCATCTATAAAAAGTGTGTGTGTGTGTGTGTGTGTGTGTGTGTGTGTGTGTGTGTGTGTGTGTGTGTTGAGGATCTTCTACATTTTACATCAGTTTCCTGTGATGCTTTCTCTCTTTCTTTTCTATTGTCTTTTCCATTACTGAGCTTGAACAAGGTGTTAATACTTAAAACTATCCAATTCTGGTCAAAATTGCTCAGTATTATAAATTTTAGGTTAGGAATTAAATTATGATGCTGCACATAAGATACTGCAAACCTAATTCAAGGTACTCAGTGCTGCAACATAGCTACTTTATGAATATAATGGTGTATAGTTGTATTTTCATGCTATAAAAAATATTTCATGCTTTTGAGAAATATAAACAAAGCAGAACAGGAGGTAGAAATTTAAAGTCTCCTCCTAACTATTCCCCTTCTCATGCTCCTCTACCTCCTGCTGCCTCTGCCATGATACCAGAAGATACCATGAAATCTTGCAAAGGAGGGAAGCAGCCAACAACCCTACCCAGATATGATGTCTGTGAACCAGCACGGCACAAGTACACTAAGGGTGTAATAGTGGCATGCATACCTTGGTGGTAACCACCAGCTCTCTATTGGAACTGAAGACCTGTTCTACAAGAGGGAAGCCATACCTAGTACCCTAGCCAGTTACCCAGGGCTAGTGAAGTTACGGATCTCGGTGGAAAACTTACAACTGCCACTTTACTAAGCCAGCAGAATCCCTAACTACATTCTAGATCTCTGTCCTTAGAACCACAGGTAAGTGTAGTCCTCACCCCGCATCAAGAAAACTTCTTTTTGCAAAAGACATAGTCCAACCAATCAAAATGCAGTTGTGGAGTCCCATCCCAACTGATACATCTATAACACAACCCTTGCACCTAAGGCTCTGTTATCACTGTGGAAGAGGGGGCAAAAAGATTATAAGAGCCAGAGGATCAGGGAGTTTGCTGTGAGTTGTCTCCCAGTAATGTCAGAGCCCGTACCCATAAAATCTCACCAACATGACTGCCTAAACAATAGCTGAACTAGGACACCAACAGCAGACATGCTAATGTACACACAAGAAAGCCCAGGAGATTTTACCCTCCACAAAGAACTCCAGGCAACTAACGGATACTGAGCACAGGAGAAATAGTCTTCCCAGGAAAACGCACTCCAACTGGTTATCCAATATCAAATGATCATCCTGAAAATATACAGACAAGTAACAGTATATAGACTGAGAAGGTTGTTTTATGTACTTAGAAATGTATATTCACATTAACTCATGCATGTATGTAACAATAATTAATGCCAAAAGAGGCTATAAATTTGAAAAAGAACACGGAATGGTAAATGAGCAAGTTTGGAGGGAGGAAAGGGGAAGATAGAAATGATATAATTATATTACAATCTCAAAAAATAAAATAAATAATTCAAAAAGAAGTTAAAGAGGATAAGTGACTTGCTCAAACCAACAGTGCTAAGCTACATAACCCTGATTAAACACCCAGAGATACCCAGAGCACTAAATTGCTCCATAGTGTAAATTTTCAAAGGAGAAGGGATGAAGTCATATCATTTATTCACATTATAATGTTAGTGAGCTGACTGAAGAGGTGCGTAGGAAGGATCCACAGTAGGAGAGCCCTAAGGGAACCTTGCAGTTGCTTGACTGGTGAAATGTGATTGCACTGGGCACTCCAGGAGTGGGGAGAAAATGGAAGCCAGAGAGAACCTAAAATACTTATTTTGATTTCACAATTGATTTATGGAAAATTCAAACAAGTCATTTTCTATGTAAATTTCCTATTTAAAAATCATTCAGTGAGTGGCATAATATACTTTCTTTCCCTACTGTATGCACAATGATGGATTACTAAGCATGCCTAGCTAGCCTGGAACTCTCTAAGTAGACTGGCTTGACCTCTCCCTATGCATACCAGGCTAGCCTCAAACTCACAGAGATCCTTTACCTCTCAAGTGTTGGAGTTAAAGGCATGCATCATCACATCTAGCACAGAGAGTCTTGATTTCAATACAGAAAATAATTCCTAAAATTACATACAGATCTGTATGTACACTTAGACATATACAGTCTAAATGAAGTCATCCCACTTTGGCTGACAATGCTCCCCCAAGAGTCATAGACTATCTCATTGAAAATCTAGTATCAGGCATGAGAAACCCCCTTTTGAGTTTTTTGTCATTCAGTGAGTTCAAGAGATTCCCCAAATAATATAACCTATTTTTGTTGCCCTTGGTTGCCTCTGAGAGGTTGAAGATTAAGTCCCTATTACTGAAGACACCATATATTTTGAATGACGGATACAGAGGATCTGTGCTAGATCTGACCTGAAAGGCTCCTCCTGAGGATTAGATTTCACAGTACCAGAAGTTGCTATCCAAGCTTCCAAGGTAGGAAACAGCTTGTAGTCTTATTCGACTCTGTTGCCTATGAACAGCAATGACCAATACGACACAATAACCCTTAAGGGTACAAATGGTGGCACTCACATCTTGGTAAAAACCAACATCTCTCCAACTGGTACTGGAAACCTAGCCAACTACTCAAGGCTAGAAAGGTCATGGATCTCAAAGGAGAAAATACAACCACCACTTGCTAAACCAGCATATTTCCACCTGCATTCTGAGTATTTATCTTTATATCCATAGGTAAGGGTAGCTTCAGCCCTCATCAAAGAAACTTCTGTTTGCAACAGATAAAGACTGATGCAGGAAACCACAACTGGTCAAAATGCAGAGAACTAGTGATCATGAGGTGCCCAGTCCCAAATGACATATTTCCAACACAACACCAACACCTAAAACTTGGGAAACATCAGGGAAGTAGAGTTGGAAAGATTGTAAGCGCCAGAGGACAAGGACATCGCTGTGAGATTGTGTCTCCTAGAAATGGCAGCAAAGCTTCACCCATATACCTCAACAATATGGCCACCTAAACAAGACTTAAACAAGTACAGCCATCATAGATATGCAACCTGGAAGGGAGGGTAGGGACTGGAGACTGAAACATCAAGATTAACGTATGAAAGAAGCCAGATTGTAGAAAAAGACTGGAAGCCCTTCCTCATCTGGACTTGATGTAAGGAACAGCGCATGTTCAAAAACAACCTGTGCTGTACAAACAGGGATGGTGATGCTCTGTAATTGTCCTATGAAGGACTAAATATTTCATGGCCCAATGCTTTGGGGGCTTCCCCTCTCATCTCACTAGCTCACTCCTACTCTCAGGAGTGCTTCTCCTTTCAAAAAGTAATTATGTCTATATTGCTAATCAATGTGTCCCTGGTGCAGTCCTCTGTCCTGGGAAACATGAGCCTGATGTCAGGTGCCCTCTAAAGCCAGATCCATTTTTTACAAAGCCATTTAAGGCCTGAGACTATGCCTCAACATTTAAGAGTGTGTACTGAAATTGCAGAAGACCTGAGTTTGGTTCCCAACCCTCATAAGGTGTCTCCCAAGCGTCTGTTTCTCCAGCTCCAGGAGATCTGATACCTCAAGCCTTCACAGGTACTATATTCATGTGCACATACCCCTACAAAGACACACATAAATATCACTTAAAAATAATAAAAAAAAAAAAAATAAGTCCTGTAAAAAAGAAAACCTAAAACTATAATGGTGATGGTCCCTCCAATCTGCCATCTGACTATATGGTGTGTGTGTGTGGGGGTGTGTGTGTGTGTGTGTGTGTGTGTGTGTGTGTGTGTGTGTTTTGGAATTGATAGAGGATTTCTGACTACCCATAGAGCCTCATCTAAGTGTTCTTCTTGGCTCTGCCTGATGTATCACTCTCAAATTGCCATCCTGCCATCCATCCATCGTCTATCCATCACCTACCCATTTGTCTGTCACTGGGACCTTGTTGTGGACACTCTCCCTCCCTCTGCCACTGTTAAGACCTCTTTGAACTCTGTGGCCTCTTTATCCCCTTTGTAGTCATTCTGTAAGACAGACAGATAGATAATTTACAATTAAGATTGGAATAAAAGAATCTGTGATTGCCAAGTGCCAGCTATCAAGGGAAATCTTGATTCTTTAGTAAATTGTAGCCACTCAAACTGACACAGCTTGTGAATTTACTATTATTCAATGAATTCTGCTGGTGAGAGAAGACATAGATATGTCTGTTCTGCATAGAGCAATCATAGAAGACTTTATTCATGTTATCACTATCTGCTATCTCTGAGTTACTTCAGAATCATTAGCTGGACTTATGAACTCTTATGGGTGACCATAAATAAGGCAAGTACCAGAAACAACATAAAACAAAACAGCACCCATACCTGTGCCAGTTTGTAAGCTGGAAATATAACTAGAAGAATGCCATCTTTTCACCGATGAGAATATTAGTTGAATCAAGTCAGTAAATCATGACATAAAGAAGCCAGGGAAAGCCTTGGGTTTATGTGATTGCAAAACCTTGTGCCTTCCTATGAATGTGTCATAGAGCCTCTTACCAAGTCCATCACAGCATTGGTCAATGAGGCAACAGCTAGCGAGGAGAGCAGGTTTGACACTTTTTTTATTGTATGACTTGTCCTGGGGAGAGGTTTTTTAAAAGTCTACTCTAATAGAGAGGGCACCAACCTATTAAAGAAAGGTTTCTGCACAAGTCCAGGTTGGTAAACCAATAAGGCTCTTCAGGTAATGCACAGGAGCATGTGTGACTAGAAGGTAGCTATACCACAAGGAAGCCCTACCTCCAGCATGTCTGACAGGCTGTTGCACCACTGAAGAGTTCTAGCTACCTAACAACCTTCTATTTCCAACATAGTCTAGCACTCTCCTGTTGTTGCTCAAGAGAGTGGTGACTGGAATCTCAGGTGAGGGACTCATGCCCTTCCTACCTTCTCCACCAAAGAAGTGTTAACAGCTTCGTTACTGAGACCATTAGACCCAACCAACAACTGTGATGTTTACTTATATTCTTGGATTGACTTAGCTTCTGTAGGTCACTAGAGCAACTCTGCTTCATGTCAGTAGTCATGTCCTGCCTGCTTGGAGAAAGTAGCAACATTACAGTTTTAATAGGAAGTTTAAGAAAAGGATGCACTAGGCTTGTTTAGCAAGTGAGCTCTGGGAAATGGTGAATACCACTTCTCAGTGCAGCTCACTCAAAAAAAAAAATCCCCCGCTGTTTCTTTTATTGGCTGAGAACTAAACTCAAGGTCCCTGTTCCAGCCCCCTATGGATTTGGATGGACCAAAAGGCGGCCCCAAGCAGAACCTCTGATACTCAAGACCCTTTATCACAGATAGTCAAGAGCCTTTAGCACAGATAATTAGTAGGAGAACAGTGTGTGCCAAGAGGCTATGGACTGGGCAGGGACAACTCTACAGCCTGGAACAGACAAAGATAAGCTTGAGCTACAATAGCTGCTATATGCTTTATAACTATGTACAAACAGAGAGAGCAGCAAAGAACACACATTGTGTTTGGTGATAACATCCACTATATCACTAATGTAAAATTCTCTCTCTCTCTTCAAGAAAATTAATATTTGACTGAAATCAAGACTATTGTCTTAAAGGAAGTCCCATTTCATATTTTGGTCCCCTTGTTTCTTTGATACATCGTATTTCAGCAAGATTCTATATCCTCAGTATTTCATGCCCGTTGTTGGTCAGATAGAAAGACTTTCATAATCACTACAGTGATTTTGAAAATATTTGAATTAATCTTTCAGGTTAGCACACAAAGTGATAAGTTGCATCGTGGTGTCTTCATATATGTGCACTATCATCCTTTGTTCTGTTTTGCTCTCCTCCACCATGAACCTTCCCTTCCTCCAAATGGCTCCCCTTCTTTCCCCAGTTACTTCTCCCTTCGCTTTTCTATTACATGCACTCCGTCACTCTCTCCGTTTTCTACCTTCCTGAAGATCTCATCTACCCCTTCATGATCTTCTTTGCAGTTTCATGATCTACAAACACACATATATAAATAAATACATGTACACACAAACATAAAAATATATACACATATATAATTTTAAATATTGTTCCATATTTGAAAGAAAACATGCAGTCTTTATAAGTCTAGCTTATTTCATCAAACAGTGATTTCCAGTTGCACCATTTTCCCTGAAAATGTCATTCTTTCTTCTTTTTATGGTTGCATACAATTCCATTGTGTATATGCACCGCATTTTGTTTATTCATTGATAGACATCTTGGCTGGCTTCATTTCCTAGCTATTGTGAACAGTACAGCAATAAACATGGGTGTGCAATATATGCTGTGTTGATTTTAAAGTTCCTTGTTTATGTAACCCAGGGTAGTTCAGTTCAGTCATAGTTCAGTTCCATATTCAGTTTTTTGAGGGACTGGTTTCTGTAGTGGCTGCATGAAGTTTACATTGCGTCAGATGAGTAAAGGTTTTTTTCTTACGCATTTGCTTCGTTTGTTTTTGTGATTTCTGTTTTGTATCAAAGATTTCATTTTTTTGATCTAAGATGATTGATTTTTTTTTTTTTTTTCTTTGTATTTCTGCAAAACTAAGCATCAAATAGTAAATGAGTCATGAATGAAAATATTTCAAAGAATATGATTGACTTACTTTTACTGATGAGAATTTGAGTGAGTGAGAATAGATAACTGTTTCTGTATGAGTACAAAGGAAAACAAATGAACACACAATACAAGTACACAACACAAAGTAGACGCAATGTAGAAAATCAAGAGGATTTAAATATTGACTAAACTAGTTCGATTTGTTTTCATGTGACGTCATCAAGAGAATTGTTTAGTAAAAAGTGAGTAAACCTGTCACCAAACATGCTGAGGAGGAGAATTAATGGTGGTGAGGATCGGTGGTGTTCTAGCTCTTGGCTCTGACCAAAGAATTTAAAAAAGGGCTCACACAGATCACGAAGAAGCAAGTAACTTATAAGGTACAAAGAGATAGTGCAGACTGGAGACAGAAATGCTGTGAGGACTAACAGTGGGTCACATGTAGGGCTAACAGTGGGTCACATGTAGGACTAACAGAGGGTCACATGTAGGACTAACAGTGGGTCACATGTAGGACTAACAGTGGGTCACATGAGTAACAAAGATTGTTGAAAGGTCAGGGCGAGCCTGGGCCTCAGAAGGAGACCTTGTTTCAAAAAGGAGGAGGAGGAAGAAGAAGAAAAGAAGGAGGAGGAGGAGGAGGAGGAGAAGAAGGTCATTTGACTTGTGTTTTGGGGAAAATCAATGCACCAAAGATCTTCCATTTGTTCTTTGAGATACTCTCTCACCTTCCTTCACTTGTTCTCTGACCTTAAGAAGCTCCTATGATAGTCAAGTGTCTCGGCTCACACTTGTTATCCCAGCATTCCAGAGGCAGGAGGAACATAAGTTCAAGGCCAGCCTGGCCCCTGAGCTATACAGTGAGCTCCAAACCATCCTGGGACCCTGTCTCTAAACAGCAACAAAAGTTAAGCTACTGTGTACAACCACACCAACAAGCTTTTTTCTCCTCTGGTTCCCATGTAGATTAAACAGTTGGAGACTGCAGCAGCATCAGTGAGAAAGAAGAGTCAGGTAAGGGCACATCCCCCAAATCTTGCCCTGCTGGGTCACTTCAGGATGACTCTGTCTTTCTGTCCAGTAAGAGGCTCTGGAAGCATGGTTTTCATGAATTCCAGATTATAAGAATAAGTCCTTGATTTACCCAGGGGATGCCCTATTCGAGTAGTCTGGAGAACCCAGAAGCTATAGCTTGGCTCTTCTACTATTTGTGATAGTCTCTTTGTTAACCGCTACTTGAATTACATCTGAGTTGCCACGTGCATCCTGCTGTGTCTATTAATAGTCCCCAAAGTGACCCCAGGAAACAGACACTCATATAAAGAGCCTGAAATTGACTTGTTTATTTATTTTAGGATCTTAGAAGAATGAAAGTTCAGTTTATCTTAGCAGGAGAGAATCCCTGTCCAACTCCAGTGCTGGCAAAAAGACAAAGAGACAGAAATAGAATGTGTGGTAGAAGAAAAGAACCCCGGGATGGGACGAGTGCTCAGCTGGCAAAATGCTGGTCTTGCAATCGTGAGGGCCTGAGTTCATAAACAGCAACGTCAACAAGGCGTGATGCTGTGCATTTCCAATCCTGAGGTGGGAACAGGTGGAACCCTGAGACTCACCGGCCAGCTAGCCTCGTCGGCAGGTGAGGAAAGGTGGAATGATGCTCAAGGTTGTCCTCTGACCTCCACACACATGTCCACACAATTCACACACACACACACACACACACACACACACGAGAGAGAGAGAGAGAGAGAGAGAGAGAGAGAGAGAGAGAGAGAGAGAAGAAAAAAAAAACTATTGATCAAGTTATGCCATGTCCCTTATAAATAAGAGATGGTAGCTGCTCTTTGTATTTCCCTTTCTTTTGTTCCCTGCTCCCTTACTAAGAGTCCCAGTGAGCATTCATGTTTTCAGGCATAGGTGTGAAAGAACCGGCCTCACCCACTCATGATCCAATAGCTGTTGGGCTTTCCGTATTCCACTGGGAGAGGCAAGGAGTTTCTGCAAACAGGAGTGGATGCTGAGGGTCCAAAGGAATAACAGATCTCATGTCTACTGGATCCCAGGAGGCTGTGCACTGTGGATTACACCAACTGAACTGACTCCTTGTCCTCTTTTAAGTGTCCATCTTTTCTCTGCTGCACCTTGACTAATTCAATAACTCTAAAATCCCAATTATGGATGTACTGGAGAATACGAGGAATGAGGATCTCCAGAAGGGAGACTGGACTCTTGGGAGGCCTGACATGCCCACTCCAGGGCTTGCACAATGGTCCTGTTACATGCCTTTCCTCCTCTCTCCATACTCATGGTTAAATATACCCTACGATTTTTCCTTAATAAACTTCAGGTTTGCCGAAGAAAAGGAAGAGGGGGAGGAGGGACAGAATCATCATCCTCAGGAGTTTATACCCTACTTGTAGGGATCAATAAATACACCAACACACAAACCAAATCCACTTTTGTCTATAACCTATACTACGAAGGGGGCATGCATTGAGAGGAGCTGTGGAATGTGTGGGTTGAAACTGTTTTTAAAAGATTGGTTCAAAAGAGTCCTTTATGAGGAGATGACAAGAAGGCAATGAGAAACCAGAATCAGTGACACTGGTTACTGATGAAATAAAAGAAACAAAAAAGAAAAAGGAATCAAAAGTATTTCTCCAAATGTCTACCTGAGTAACTTGGGAGAGAGAGTGACTGTGTGGTAGATATGAAATCGGCCCAGTTCTCTGGCAGAGGTTGCGAAACCTGCATTTGTCTTGCTCCCTCTTCGGTAAGTAAATGTTACCAAAGCACAGCATACTCTTCGGTTCACTTTCTGCTTGTAAACGCTTCCCCCGACAACAGAGGTGAGTCCTTACAATGGACTACGTGGCCAGCTAAGCTGAAAAGACATACACAGCCCTCTGCAGAGATTCTGTGTACTGATCCCTGACCCTGACGCTGTAATTTGTAAGAATCTGAGGGCAGTCCATCTCCTTTAGGGATGTTTGGTAGCTAAAATAATAGTGCATTTATATAACTAATATCTCGTATTTTTGAGTGAGTAGGAGAATATTCATACTCAAACTAAATCAGTGAAAAGGGAATGTGGTAATTACTTCTCATCCTCAAATAAACTTGTCTAGGAGCTCCAATTAATAAACCCATACCTACCTGGAGAAATGGCCCAGTTTGTAAAGTGCCTGAGGACTTCCTCTCAGATCTCTAGCACCCATGTAAAAAGCATGGTGATGAGTGCCTCTAACCCTAAGCTGGGTGACTGACTGGGTCAGAAGACATCCCTGGAACTCATTGGCCACCAAGCCTAGACAAATCCTGAGCTCCCGGTTCACTGAGGGACCCTGTCACAAAAAGGGAGGGGGCAAGTGATTAAGGAAGACACCTAACATCAACCCCTGACTTCTATATTTGAGCATGCAACACACACACACACACACACACACACACGCACGCACGCACGCACGCACGCACGCACGCGCACCCACAGGTGCACACACACATACATACATGTACATATATACACACATGCACACACATGCATATACACATGCACACATGCACACGTGCGCACACACATACACACACACGTGCACACACATGTGCACACATACATGTGCCTGCACACATGAAAGCAAGAGAGAAAGAAGACACGGGGGTGGGGAAGAAGCCTATTCCATAAGGAAAACTACCAAGCAGCAGAAAGAACTCTAACCTTCACCCCCAGACTTGTAGTTCTCAGCCTGCTGCTATTTTTCAAAGCCCCACCAGATGATACCACTGATTCTGTTATTTCCACCTAATCCTTCCAACAGCTACGCCAGAGATAATGGCTGGAATCAGAGGATCCTCTCCCCAACTCCCACCTTGCTCCCTCTGAAGAAGATTCTGCCACTGTCTGCAGGTTATGTATGACGCTCCAGAAGCCACTGGCTTCCAGTTACATGAGCCCCCAAAAGGTGTCCTCTGCAAGTGTCTGCTAATATCCTGTGCCATCCACAAAGTAGCTTGTCACAAAGCTGAATTAACATCACCCCAAAACAACTGCTGTTTGAAATAATATATTATATTTCAAAATAAGGCTGTGTCCACAAGATTATCCCTGCTCCTATTTTAAGACCTGTATCTAATAAACAGCCCAGGCTGCCGGCCGTGGTCTGCTCACCCACTGTTACTTCTTGTCCACATGTCTTTTCCTTTGTTACTATTTTTAGCAATGCTTTTAGCCACAAGGGTGAGTCTGAGAGCAGGCAGATGGAGATTCAGGAAAGATAGATCATGCTTTGAATTTATTCTCAAAGGATTTAAACCAAAGCAGCCTTTTTGTTTTTAAAGGAGCATTCAGATCCGGTGAGCTAACTGCCAATTTGGGGCAACCTTAAAAAAAAAGTTGATTTTAGTTACAGTGTTCACGTTGTAGAGCTTCGTTTGGATAATCAGGAACTTATAAACTTCACAGAAGATCTTTGTAAAGATTAGCAGTTGAATGAAAAACATGGGATTCAGATATTAAATGGTCCAGCATAAACTTCAACTCTGCCCCTTGCTGTTTATTCCACCCGAGACAAGTCACTTAAGCACTTGAGACTGGGGTTCCTGTTTGGAAGATGAAGAGTTGGATTGAGTCAACAAAGCACTTTCCAGCACTGACAGCCAATGACCCTCTTGGTTCTAATTTAATCTCCCACGTTATGCCAAAAACCAACATACACAAAGGCAAAAATCCAACACGTGCTGATACGAAACGTGCTTGTGATAAGGGTTCAATATTTTGCTTTGTATTAACTCCAAGTATATGTGTATGTCTGTATGTTGCAGTGTATTGTGTGTATTTGTATGCACGTGTGTGTAGTGTGTGTATTATGTGTGTGTGTATTGTGTACATGTGTGGTGTGTGTATTGTGTGCATGTTCCTGTTGTGTGTTTGGGTTTGGGGGGGTATTAGGTGCAATGGTTGGGTGTGTGGTATATTATGTATGTGTGGTGTGTTTGCATGTGTGTATGTTTGTGTGCATGTTTGTATGATGTGTGTATGAGCATGTTTGTATGGAGTGTGAGTGTGTATGTATGGTGTGTGTGTGCATATGTGTGTGTGGCATATATCGTGTGTTTGTGCGGGGTGTATATGTGTACATATATATGTGGTGAATATGTGTGCATATGTATGTGGTGTGTGTGTGTGTGTGTGTGTGTGTGTGTGTGTGTGTGTGTATGCTTTGTCTTAGTTTTGAAGATCTCAAAATAATAGAACACATATTCATGGGCCTGGGTCTATGTTCACGTGAATTTTTCCATCTTTTTCCTAGAATTTCTGTCCTTGGGACACATGGAAACTGTAAGACACTCTCTTCATTTCATTGGTAAGAACTTCGGTTGGAACATGAGACTTGGAACACCTGACTCAAAACCTCAGAGAGTCTGAACAATAGTGGTCTTTATATTTCCTTTCAGATCTCAAGTCTTTCTCAAGTTTTCTTAGTAACAAATGACTTACAAACAAAGCTGGTGATTAAATGTCATTTTTGTGAGTTTTCTATAATTAAAAGTCATTTTTGTGGAGTCACTCGCTGCTTAGTATAATGCCTTTATTGTGGCATTGCTTTAATTCTACTGTGGAAAAAAAAAAAGATTATACCAATTTCCTTAACCTTAGAAGTCTTGGAGTGGAAAACTCTGCTACAGACATACATATTAGTCAATAAATTTGAAAATAAAATTGTATTTTTAAACTGGAAGGAATGGAGAGAGGGGGAACTGTTGTCTGGATGTAATGTGTGAGAGGAGAATTTTTAAAATCATATTTTTAAACAGTGTAGGTCCCTATCACATGAATCATGGTATTAATGAACAAAATGTGCTCAGGACAAAGTACAAAATTCCATCCAATGACAAAGGCAGTTCTCCAGCTAAACACTGAAAATATAGCATTTATTCAGAATACTTTGTTCCCAAATAAAATCAAAATCATAATGCCACTGCACTGGGAGTAAGTTAAATATTTTATATATTAACTAAATTTTATAAACCACACTTACAAAATGGAAGGCTATCCATTGCGAAGTGTGTTTTATTGGTTTGTTTTTCTTTTTTGGGGGGGGGGTGTAGAAAGCTTGTAATAGATGAAAATATTCATTACTAGTTTTTTTTTGTTTTTTTTTTTAAAGCTTACAAAACTGCTTGTACTCTATAATCCTTATTTGTATACCCATGTGTAGAAAGTTCTAAAATTGTGGTGGCAGAAACTGGAGAGATGGCTCAGTGGGTACAAGCACACAAGCGTGAAGACCTGAGTTCGGATCCCACCAACCTCCACACGCCTATAACTCTAGTACTGTTGGGGAGGAGAGAGGAGGATACCTGGGGCGTGGGCCTGCCAGCCTGTCGTAGAATATTGTTTTAAGAAGTGTTACATTCATTTACATTTGTTTAATGATGCAAAGATGTGATGCATTCTTTCATGTTGCATTTGTTTAGGTCTATGAAGCTGTGTTACTGAGCCTGTCTAAAACATCTGATTGGTCTAATAAAGAGCTGAATGGCCAATGGCAAGGCAGGAGAAAGGATAAGCGGGGCTGGCAGGCAGAGAGAATAAATAGGAGAAATTTGGGAAGAGAAGATAGAGGTGCAGGAGAAGGAAGAGGACACCGGGGGCCAGCCACACAGCCCCCCAACCAGACAAGGAGTAAGAAGTAAAGAGAGGTATATAGAATAGAGAAAGATAAAAGTCCAGACACAAAAGGTAGATGGGACAATTTAAGTTAAGAAAAGATGACTGGAAATAAGCCAAGCCAAAGCTGGGCTTTCAAAAGAAAGAATAAGACTCGGTGTGATTATTGGGGAGCTGGATGGTGGGCCCCACAAAGAGCTAAAGAGGAAAGGGGGGAAGAAAAAAAACAGCTACACCAGCCAGTTCAACAAAAGACCTTGTCTCGGGGGAATAAGATAGACAGTGATAGAGCAAGGCACACAAAATCCTTAGCTAGCCTCCCATATGTGTGAACAGGTACACGCACTCACTCTCACACACATCCACACACCATCCCCACCACACACCCCACACACCAAATATGGAATTAATTTTGAGTAAAGTGGTTTTTTTTTATTATTTTTAATGTTATACTGCTGGGGTTTTTGTTGGGGGGGGGGTCTTTCAATTAGGAATTATTTATTCTTATCTTTCTTACTTCTTCACCTTAGCGCCACATTACCCTTATCATAATTCATAGGAAGCTAAAATTGTATTATTCCATTTCTTCTTAAAAAGTTAAAAACTTCATACTTGAATTGCAGCTAAAGTCCAGGGTCTGAAATAGATTTGTCTCTGGTTTGTTTTTCTACTTAATGAGGAAGTATGCTGATCTGACACTATTTAATATAAACTAATTCAATATGAATCAACTTGCAACATAGCATAAGTCATAGATGCTACAAGTTTAAAGCTGATGTTACTTCCTTCAATGATGGGAAAAGAGGAAGCATACTCACACTCTGGCTCAATCCCTGGCCTTTAAGTATGGTGTGGGGACACGCTGCCCCATCTAGGAGAGCCATCAACCTACAGCAAGGACAATAAATGCCCAAAGCTCTGGCCTCTGTGTGTAACAACCATGAGAAGATTTTGTGATGAGCTCTGGCCTTGTTTTTTGGTGTGTGTGTGTGTGTGTGTGTGTGTGTGTGTGTGTGTGTGTGTGTCATGGTGCTTGATCTGAGTGCAAGTAGTTGGATGAAGATAGAGAATAGCATTGAACTGCAGAATAAGTATGTCTGTGTACTGATATTATAGTAGACTTTATAGTGTTTGTGCCTCGTGGTGCCCAAACTCATTTGCCTGAGACTATGCACTCACTGTTGGCTGCTAGGACTATTGGCTGCCAGAGACTTGTATTAGCTCTTCTCCATGCTGACTGGAGTCCAGCCTATGAGCTTCATCTCCCCTTTCTTCCCACTCATATCTCTCACTGAGTTCAAAGACTGCAGGCTTCTTGCCTCATGGAGGGAACACTTCAGTGCAGTTTCATGGTCAGTGTCCAGCCCCATGGCCTTGCCTTCCTCCCCTGGTTCAGGCCAGGTATGGATCTCACTGAAGTGAGGACTACATCCAACTCTATTGCTTTCTACTCTATTTTTCCATCTCAGGGATTCCCTTCTCCATAGATTACATGTACTCTAGCCCTTTGCACAGGATCTACTTCTAAAGAGATCATCAAAAGATGGATATTTAGTTTGGGAAAAAAGTTTTATTTGCTGTCTGAATTATACAGTATCTAAAAATTAATATTTATCTTTCAGTATGTGTATATCTCTGTCTATGGAAGGTTGATTAGTTATCAGGTGACAGTGACGGCAATTCAGGCTTCTATTCTCCATGATTGAAGAGACCAGGCCCTGGAATGCCACAGAATCTGGCACACTGCTCCTTCATTAAGTGGCTTTGATCACTGTATTCCCACTGAAAAGGAATGGCTCCTGTGGTGGTTTGAAAGAAAATGGCCCCCAAAGGGAGTGGCACTATTAGGAGGTGTGGCCTTGTTGGAGGAAGTGTGTCACTGTGGGGGCGGGCTTTAAGGTCTCTTTTTCCTCAAGCTTCACTCGGTGTGACAGTCAGTCATCTTCCTGGGGCCTGCAAGATGTAGCACTTTCAGCTTCAGCACCATGTCTGCCTCCATGCTCACCACCATGATGATAATGGACTGAACGTCTGAAACTGTAACCAATCTCCCCAATTAAATGTTCTCTTTATAAGAGTTGCCATGGTCCTGTTGTCTCTGCACAGTTATAAGAACCCTAACTAAGACAGCTCCCAAAGCAGAACAAACCTCGTAGGAACAGGATGAGAGTTCCTAAAGGAGAAAGTGTTGGAAGATTCTGTGTACAGTGTCTGTGTCTGTCATGTTTCTTAACCATAACATATGATCTGAACCAGCAGTTCTCAATGTGTGGGCTATGACCCCTTTGGGGGGGGTCCCATATCAGATATCCTGGATATCTAATATTTACGTTATGATTCATAACAGTAGCAAAAGTTAGAGTTATGAAGTAACCATGAAATGATTTTATGGTTAGGGATCACCACAGCATGAAATGTATTAAAAAGGCCTGCAGCATTAGGAAAGGTGAGATCCACAGATTTGAACTCTACTTATTAACTATTCTCCCTCTGAAAAACATTCATGCTTACACCTGGTCTGAATTGTACCCTGTAGCTGGAGGGCTTCTCTCCAGGTTCCCCAAGCCCCGCAGTCCCACAATCCACTTATAAAATAATCACTCAGACGCTTATATCACTTATAAACTGTATGGCTGTGACAGGCTTCTTGCTAACTGTTCTTTTATCTTAAATTAACCCATTTTTATAAATCTATACCTTGCCACGTGGCTAGTGGCTTACCAGAGTCTTTACATGCTGCTTCTCCTGGCGGTGGCTGCAGTGTCTCTTTCCTCAGCCTTCCACTTCCCAGAATTCTCCTCTCTCCTTGTCCCACCTACTTCCTGCCTGGCAACCTACTTCCTGCCTGGTCACTGGCCATCAGTGTTTTATTTATATAGAGCAATATTTATATAGAGCAATATCCACAGCAGTACCCACCATTCAAGGCTTGCTGTTGTCTTCTATTCCCTTAGGTCATCCCAAACTCCCCCTGCCTCAGAAATCCCTCAACTTCGTATATCCCTGGTGGCTGAGATCATCTGTGAGCACCCAACCTCGTGTTGTAAGGCATTGTCCGTGGTACCATTATATGTGTCCCATCTCTCTAACTCATGTCCCTTGCTGTTTGTGTTGTGCCTTCCCTTTAAATCCTGTCCCTAGTGTCTGTGTGTGACCCTTTCTAACTCCCGTCCCTGGTGTGTCTGTATGTCTGTAACCCTTCTAAGTGCTATCCCTGCGTCTTTATGTATGTGTTCCTCCCTCTAACTCTTGTTCCTGGGGGGTCTATATGCACACGTCCCTTCACTTTAACTCCCTTGGGAAGGTCTAGGCTTTACACATTTTCAGAATTTTACACATTTACAAAATTTTCAGCAATGCTCAGCAATGCTCAGCATATAACCAAAATTAAGCCAATATTGAATAATGGTGTTGACATGGATATTTATTGCCGTTAAGTTGCAAAACAGTCTATCTTAATGTCGGTATCAGGATTTTGTGAGATACTGCTAATTAAGATATTTTCCTGTCTTGAGAGAGTATCAAATGATTGCTGGAGTCGCCAAGGAGCTAGTGTTTTCTTGAAAGCAGAAATATTACATTTAAGCTCTAAGAGGATTCAGTTCTTGTAGATAGACCTCTTCTGTTCCGCTAGACACAAAATGAGATGACATGGCCTTTTATCTTTTCTCTGTCGGAAACATAAAATGGGTCTCAATACCCCAAAAAACACAGGTATTTGTTGTGTGGATGGGATGTTGTGAGGAGGGGTCGTTTTCTTCCATTAACAGCTTTTTAAACAGTGACTCATTTATATCTCAAAACCTGTTCAATAAGAGATATGTTCTTGAAGTTCTGTTGTTGTTGCTATTTTTGTTACTTAGAGAGCACTTTAAAGATTTTATATTTATTTAGGGGTTTGTGTGTGTGTGTGTGTGTGTGTGTGTGTGTGTGTGCGCACGTGTATGTGTGCATGCAGGTGCACACGGGAGCCAGATGGTGTCGGGTCCTTGGAAGCTGGATCTGGAGTTACAGGTGGTTGTGAGCTCCCCAGTGTTGAGTGCTGGGAGCCAAAGTCCAGACCTCTGCAAGAGCAGCAAGCTCTCCTAAGCACTAAGCCAGCCTGCTGCCCCATTTTGAAGTTCTTGAGTAACTAGGAGATGGTGGTAAGAGCATTCACTCTCTGACTGGATGTTCTCTGAGTTACCTAGTTCAACTAGAACATGGTACAGAATTATCATGGCAGAGGGAGGTCGAGTCCTCCCCGAGAAGACACAATGAGGAAGTTGCCAAAGTTGAGTCCATAGCGGAGACCAGGTCAGCCCACTTCAGATGAGAAGTGTGTGAAACTACCAAGTAGAGGGCAGCCGAAGCGGTTGCCAGGCCCTGGGAAGGACTGCCACTACTTAGAAGAGTTCTGTGGAATCAAGTTCCTCAGCGGCAGGCCTGGGAGGGAGCTCAACCTGCTCACCCCACGTCTGTAGAACCTGAACAACAGAGAGCAGAGTACCCTGAGACACGAGGTTGTCCCACAATGCCACCGGAGAAACCTTTCCTCACTGCGGACACTGTGGGAGCCCACAGGAAAAAGAAGGAATATTCTGGGTTAAATATAAGGCTGGAATGTTTAGGTAAAGATTAAGATGATTACAACACAGTAAGCATGACTGACTAATTTATGGGTGGCCAGTACAAAAAGTAGTGAAAAAAGTATCCTCATAAGGCACACATTTCCTTCCCCCATAATCTCTCACAATCTGCCATAGTTTATCATCATTTGGTGTTGTGATTGTTCCAGTAGGGGGTACTCAAGAGGTGAGTGCTGACCCTCATAGGTTCTAGGGCTGCATGACAGTTCCAGGTACCTGCTACCCTTGGGCCTGGCAGCTCCCAGGTTCCTCCTTCCCACAGGCCACAGAAGTTCTCAAGGCATTGGAACCACAGCATCAAGACACATTCCCACATCCCGAGCAGTTGGATAAGCAGTGCTGGTGCTGTCAGCATGGGACAGGGACCACAGCAGACAGAGCGACTTGTCTTCCCCTCTCTGCTCCTGCACTCTTACCACATTTCTGATCCCAGGTTATTTATGTGCCTTACATTGCTTACGATATAAGACTGAGGACTAAATAAGGTGATACCTATAAACTGCATTTCCTGTTCTTCTAAAAAACCTAGACAGACGTCTTCTGCCTGGACATAAGGAACAGCCTGTTAAGCGGACTGTGATTCAGTAACTTTCCTGAAGTGCAGATTGCCTGGCCCTAATAGATAGTTTTACCAGCACTGTGGCCTGCTAAGATTTAGTCTCATCCCACTTATATGGGAATATACTGTTTATCCATCAAAGCGGTTTGGGCTGG